>NC_132795.1:60522313-60829258 GCF_048418805.1 Vulpes vulpes
TACATCTGAAAGAACGTAAGGGAGTGCACAGGAATACAGAAGATTCAAGAAGATATGAATGTGGGAGTGAACAAAGAAATTAAAAGTGGAGCAAAATGTGCAACCAGGAATGAGGCTAAACATGCACACTGTAGCTCTTCCTCGGGGTGGGCCTTAAATTTGCCTCAGAGGTTTTCCAAGAAACAATGCCACAGGGAAAACTCACAAGTCAGGAACCATAAGATAGTAAACAAATTGTTCAGGAATCATCTGTCCTTGGAATTAAGATCAAACAGGGGTTTCTTTTAGATACTCCCATAAAAGGCAACTGGGAACCGCTCAACAGTGTCCCCAAGATCACCCTTACAAGGGGCTCCAGGTTAGGTTCTCGGGACTATTCCTTAGGTCCACCCTTCAAGCTAGTGGCGTCACACTGAAGTTCAGTCCAGGGAAACACAGTGTTAATTTGCCCGAGGTCCCCGTGAGTGGGACCGGGGGGCTCTGAACCCCAGTCTGCCACATGTTTTCCATTTTCTCTACCATACTGCCTCTATACTCCAGGTCCAAGTCCTGCTGTGTACTGGCCGGAAGTCCTTGGGCAAGCCTCTTAGACTTTCTTTCATCATCTGTGAGACAGGCCTTATAATATCTGTCTTGCAGAACTGTTGTGAGAGTTAAGTGACAAGAGCTTGGCACGTGGGAGGCTCTTGATGATATTCACGCGCTCTTCCCTATGAATTCAGGGATTTTGTATCAGACTCTCTTAAAGCAGAAATTTCTGTATGTTCCATTTCAGATGCCAGGGAAAAAAGACAAGTTTCCTGGGTCTCTCTTAAAGCAGAAATTTCTGTATGTTCCATTTCAGATGCCAGGGAAAAAAGACAAGTTTCCTGGGTCAGATTCTGTCATGGGGGATGAAATTTGCATAGCAACAGAAATTTAGCTAATTACGGCGAACTCCTAAGCATGTTTTTCCATAAAGTCACAGGCATGCTTATTCACTAGTATGGCTAAAAGTACCCTTTCCTGGTTTGCACATGTACATCATATACAAAGAAATAATGACTCTAGCAGGCTGTTAGGCATCATTTATAGTAACTGCAAGAAGACTGGAAAGACAAAATTCCAACATGATCATGCCCCAGATGATTGGATTATGCATGACTGCCCACCTCTATATTTTGCACTCCATATGAAATTATATTACAGTTAAAACTTTTTTTTTTTTTTTTTTTATTAAATAGTTTATCTCTAGGTGGTGGGACTGAGGAAGGCTTTAAATATTTCTTCTGGGCAGTCCGGGTGGCTCAGTGGTTTAGCGCCGCCTTCAGCCTAGGGCGTGATCCTGGAGACCTGGGATCGAGTCCCATGTCGGGCTCCCTGCATGGAGCCTGCTTCTCCTTCTGCTGTGTCTGTGCCTCTCTCTCTTTCTCTGTGTCTCTCATGAATAAATAAATAAAACCTTAAAAAAAAACATTTCTTCTTGCTTATCTGTATTTTTCTATAATGAATGTGTATTGTCTCCATGAAAAGAAAAACATTATTAAAATATATTAAACAAATTTTACAATTGGAGATGGACTTGGAGCAGGGTGGGAAGTATGGGAGACCGATGAATGAGGCACAGCAAGCAAGTAATTAACCCTTCAAGCCCCTGGGACCTCAGGAGAGTGCAGTGAGGTCAGTGGGTATTTAAACGGAGGCAGCCAAGGAAGCCAAATGATCTCTCTTTTTCCCCAAGCAGTAGGAAGACATAGTGATAATAACCAACACCTGAGAGAATGCAGTAGAAGTTACTTTTGTATGCGCTCCTGGAGCACAGCAACTGCTCATTCATCTCTGTATCCCCAACAGGGAGTCTGCCAAATAGTAGGTGTTCAGTAAATTTTTGTTTCCTTGAAATTGTTGTTGAAGGAGTAAATGCTGTTAGAAGTAGACGTTATCAAACAAAAAGCTAGTGGAACTCTTGGAAAAAATGGGCTCCTGTGGTCTGGGAAACAAAACGCCTAAATGGCCATGTGCCAGCAATCCAACAGACCCACTCAGGCAGGCTTAAGCAGATTAACACCTACTGGCTTGGGTGAGAAACCCTCTTTGCCTGGGGACCAGCAAAGAACACCCCTTACATTCCCTTTCCTATCAGGGGGACCTCCAGTGAGAATTGCTGCTGCTTTTTTTTAAGTGAACTAATAAAAGAAAATGTGTGCAGTTAACAGTTTGTGCCTAATTTTTAAGACTGCTCTAATGCTTACTTATTGGTAAAACAGTAACAAACCTTCCGCTGGTGCCTCATTCCTACATCTTTCTTTTACTCTCCCCTTCCCGTATGCCCACCCTCACTTAAAAGTCTGAGGATCCTGGAGAAAGCCCCCTGAGCTTTGAGAATTCTATGAAGATCCCCAAAGATCTGAGAATCCTCTAAAGATAAATGTTGTCCATGTTCTAGTATTAAAACTGCAGGAGAGGCAGAGTTTCTTTCCTTCTCATCCCCAACAAAAGGTTTTTCTTCCCTGAGTTGTTATTGTTGTTGTTTTTCCTGGAAGGGATTTTAAACACAGGGTAGGAAGGGTGCTTAGAACATAGCAGGTGGTCAGGAATGACTTGTTGAGTAAATGAAGGAATGGATGAGTAATCACACAACATAAACCAGACCTCCTGCTATGTATACACTAACTCACTGAATCTTCACGGTAACCTTTTGAAGTAGGCAGTATTGCCTCCTTTTTTCAGGTGAGAAAACTGAGGCCCCAGACTTGCTCAGATGAGTGGCAGAGTTGGGATTTGAACCCAGATCCCACCCAACGCCAAAGCCTTTCCACAACAACAGCTGCTTTTTACACTAGGATGTGCATTTGAATCCCTGGAGATCTTGTTAAAATGCAGATTCTGATTCAGTAGGTTGGGAGTTGAACCAGCAATTCTGCCTCTAAATGATGATAATGCTCTTGGTCCGTGGACCACAGTTTGAGTACCAAGGCTCTCTAACCCATTGCCTCCTATTACACAAGCTGCCTGTTGAGAGCCATTAAAGGTCAGAAGTTGTGAGGTTCTGGCACAGACTTGTGAAATTCAGGCTACTTTCCAGGCTACCTGGCCATACCCTACCTTCAGATCTTGAACGTAACTGTTTGAACCTTTTCCCCTGCTAGGATTCTATGAACCATCGCGAATGGTGCTCAGGTCTTGATCTAACCTAAGCCTTTTGTTGGTACTTTCCTGAGAAATAAGATCCTTTAAGTATGTCTAGATTCTAGAGCTTCCTATACAGTAGCCACTAGCCACAGATGGCTATCTAAATTTGAGTGAATTTAAACAAAATACAACAAAAAAATTCAGTTCTTTAACTGCACTAGCCACATTTCAAGTGTTCAATAGCCCCAATGTGGTTGGATCTACTGTTTGGGCATTTTCAATTAAGAAAAAAAAAGTTGCCATCATCACAGAAAATTCTATTTGAACAGTGTTCCTTTAGAGTATTTGCTACTAAACAAACATTTCATGTAGCCTTCAAGACTGAGACAGGAAAAGGCTGCACATGTATATTTATCCCACTGGCTATCCATGGCTCTGTCCCCCATTGGCTACCGTCAACCCTCAAGGGAATAATGCTTAATTAAGGAGAATACTCACTGAAGTTGAAAACCACATCTGTTTGGGTGACTCTATCAGTAGCTCCCTGACTGAAATCTGACAAAACTGACGGGAAGCAGCAAATGGCTCCATTCCCAGAGAGAGATGCTAATTCGAAATCTGGCCCTGCGTACCTCCGCACCCATCCCCTGCTGCTACTTTCCCCTTATTTATATACATTAGTCCTCACTACACTAGGCTCTTCTCTGCCTCAAGCCTGTGCACATGCTGCTCCCCATGACCTAGAATGTTCTCTTCCTCTCCCCAAGCTTTATGTGATATTCCAGGTCTTGGGATACATGCTGCCTCCTCGGAGAGGCCTTCCCTGATCATTTCCTAGCACACTATTCTCATTATGACCATTTGAAATGGTTTATTGGGGGATCCCTGGGTGGCGCAGCAGTTTGGCGCCTGCCTTTGGCCCAGGGCGTGATCCTGGAGACCCGGGATCGAATCCCACATCGGGCTCCCGGTGCATGGAGCCTGCTTCTCCCTCCGCCTGTGTCTCTGCCTCTCTCTCTCTCTGTGACTATAATAAATAAATAAATAAATAAATAAATAAATAAATAAATAAATGAAATGGTTTATTGGCCTGGTAGTTTATTTCTGTATTGACTGTCTTACCCATTAGGATAGAAGTATCACGAGGGCAGAGACTGTACCTGTTTTTTTTTTTTTTTCACTTTTGTGCCCCCAGGACACAGCATAGAGTAGACACAAAAGAAGTCAACAAAAGAATGGATGAGCAAATTCGAAGGCCCCAACACCAAGCCAAAACCTTGATGATGTAAAGTCAAGAAGAGATTCAACAATTTGTTTTCGGCCCCAGCTTGTATCTCCCAAATCCATTCCTTTGGAGAAAAGGAAGCAGCAGGGATGGAGGAGGAATTCTCTGCAATGACAACTCTAAGGACTGTAATGAGTCATCGTGGGCTCTGGGGCAGGGCTGCCGTGTCCACCAGGTCCCCCTTGTTTTTAGCTGCCCACAGAATAACTGAGCTTTTGTTATTGGGAAAGAGTAGGGGCCAGTTATCTTTGTTACATCCTCAACCCATGTAGAGAAAATGCAGGTGGGCAGGCCAGATGTTCTACAGTGAGGGCCATTTATAAGGAATTTGCCTTTATTTCTCTAGGCATCCTAGCATCTCAATGATTTAATTTGCTGGCTTTGTGTTGCAGGGAACCCGTGGTGGGAAGGTGAAAACATTGAGTTTAATAGTTAACTTTTATTGTCATTGCTAAAGGAGGGAGTACCTCCAATGACATCATAAACCAGGTCCTAGGGCCCTTCCAAGGCCTCACCACGACACAGCAGGAGCTTTACCGTTTGTGTTAAATGACATTAAAGAATTGCAGCCCGATGTTGTGTCAGGTGGGCCGGGTCAGTTTGACACCAACTGCCTTGCTCCTGAGGAGAAAAAGGACAATTTTCCTTAATAAAAATCAAGGTTTCTGAACGTTGCTGGGCCAAGAGTGAGATGGCAAGCTCACAAATTAGGGAAGAAAATGGATAAATGGGCTACATCTTTATCTTGTAGAAATCTGTTAAAGCAGAATCCTTTACCCAGTCACGTATCATGGCCTTGCCATACACTTGATCATGCCACTATCAGGTTCAATTTCAGGTGCCTGATATGCCTTTCATTTCACTTTCTTCCACCCCCACCCGGCCCTTAAAAACAATTAATACAAACAGTCCCTAGAAAACACATTTAGAAACACACGTACGTATGGACATAGAATGGGACTGAGCCATAGATAAGCAGTGGCTGTTTTCCTGGTAAGTCATAACTCATTATCTATAATATTCGACTTTGTATTCACTAGGGCTTGTACCAAAGGATGCCAAAAGATTATGTGCAATGAATTAATTTTCTCTTCGTGCTTACCAAGCAGACATAATGCTGTTCTCTTTTTCGCAGCTGAAAAATGGGGAAGTGTCTGTCAAAAGTGAGACACTGATATATGGAAGAGTCACAGACACCTGATTGGCCTTGACTCGAACTTGAACTTGATCATCAGAGCCATGATATTCAGGCTACACTAGAGAACTAGCAAAATAACCAGGTGGCAGAAGACTTCATTTAACATACAATAAACTGTTTTTAGCAGGGGTTATTTTGTTTAATTTCCCCCACTTCTTTACTTATTTCTTGCTTCCTGGTTTGGGTCCTTTTTAAAAATTTGCTTTTACTTCTTTTTTTTTTTTTAAATTGTTAATCACTTCAGATCCTTTTTGGAAAGTCATGGTCTATAAATCAACCAGTAATTTTAAGACAGAAATAAAAATTAACTGGGCATGAAGACCATATGTTGAGTTACTTTTTAAAAAACAGAAACATGGCAAATGCATTTTATAAGATACACATTAATTGTTTTCCAATTCACAATATTGGTCAATGAAATATTTGTACAAATCTACAAATTCAAGAAATCTACCACAGTATACTTACTAATATCTTGGTGTGCATCATGGATAAATGTGCTTTATAATACAATATCTATAAAACCATACATGTTGTTAGGAAATTATGTATATGTCTCTTCCACGACCATGACCCACATGCATGCCAAGATCCAATCCAATTTAGCAGTGGGATATTTCAAGAGTAGTACTTGAGAAAAATATTACACATAGTTTTATCTAGGATGACATTTTTAATGCCCCCTAGAGATGTCTGAGAACAAAGCAGGAATGTGCCAAAATCTTCAAAGGTTACGATCATCTGAAGAGAACCTGTTTTGCATTTGTATTTCTAAGAAGCTACTTTTATGACTCTTGAACACATTGCACAGAAATCTCTGAACACATTTATGATATTCCTGTGGCTTTGACTATCACACCTGCCACACCTTGAGGCCTCCCCAGAGCTGTGAAGAAAGCCAGCAGACTCACTAACTGGATGAGAATTATAAAGAGGTCCTAGACATCCTGGCCTCCGCAGCCGGCCCATCCCCTTCTTCCCTTACAGTCTCCTTGCCGGACAAGCTGCTACACTGCAGGGAGGTTCTCTCACCCAAACCACTTTGGCTCCACAATGCATGACTGTTTGATTTGCATGATTTCCCTGTTTATTTTCGCAGTAAGCATGTTATCACCAACTGGCTCACGTGTCTCCTGGGGGGAGGGGGGAGGGGAGGACAGGGGTGAGGCCGAGAGCCGTTCTTACCAGCCTGGTTCCTTCCCTACCAAGGTGGGAGCCTGGGGCTCGTGGCTTCACGCACAGCTTTGGAAGGACCCCTGAGTGGGTGAAGATCTGGGAACAGGCCCCCTAAGCAGGAGACACAACAGCCCACTATGGAGGGAAAATGGGAGGGATGAGGGAGGGGGTGTGTTCTTCCTCCTCAAAGTGGAGACAAAACATGATTCCAGGTGCATCCATGTAAACAAAGATGCGATGCCAAGATGTAAATTTCCACAGAGGAGGAGGGCTCTCCAGCTATGGTACCCAAAGTGAAATCAACGCCCATCCGGTGCCAGTTACTGACCGCCCTACTTCTCAATACTCTGAACAATCCAATCTCCCTGGCAGTCCCCGACAAAGGACCGCTGAGGTTATTGGCCAGTTTCCACCCCTGGGAAAGTGCAGAAGAGGCAGGCACGTTATAGGTCCTTAAGCACCTGCTCATTCCCTCTCCACTAGCCCTGGAGAGAAAGGAAATCTGAGGCAAGGAATTAATCCAAGATTCCTAGAATATAGACTTTATGACACGCTCTCCTGCCTCCAGATCTTTGTACTACTTACTCCCTCTGCCCAGACTATCTTCCCTTGCACTGTTCAGCCTTCCCAGACCCTCCAGATACACAGCCTCCTCCTGTTCTCCTCTATTCCCTTATCCCAAATCAGCTCAACTTTGCACTCATCACATTATTTGTGACTGCCAGCTTGGTTATTGGAACCCTAGACTCTAAATAAACTCCCAGGAGGCAAGGACTTGAAGTGTTTAGTACACAGGAGCCACCCGAGAAATATTTATTGAATAAATGGATAGATGTGTAAGTGAATGAATGGGTAAAGACAACAGCCTAACTAAGGCAATCTCACCCTATTTATTTGGTCTTCAAAAACGTACAATTTAGTCCCTATTCTATTCTGAAAACAGTTCTATTCTAAGTAGAACCAGGATATAAGTAAGCCCAAGCATGCTGTGAGGGTCTGGAGGAAAATTCTAACCTGGAGGGTGAGGGCAACGAAGAAGATGTGTAGGATTTCATCAGGCAGAGGTGGGAGGAGGAGAACCCCAGAGGTGGAGCAGTGGGAGAAGGTGGTAGACCATGCCCCAGCACTTGGAGGAGGCACAGCTTCCAGAAAATTAGCCCAGTGCACAGTGAGAAAGTGGACAGACAAGCGTGGAAGCAGGTAACCAGCTCTGGGAGTCCGCTGGATATCCATGAGAGGTGGAAAGGCCCGAATAGATGGCAGTGGTGGGATGGGATAGAAAGGGATCCTCAAGATTTGGATAGAAAGGGATCCTCAAGATTTGGATAGAAAGGGATCCTTAAGATTTGGCTTGGGAGGTGTGGTGGAGAACGCTGACTGTCTCTCCAGATCTGCTCCTCCTTCCCTGGGGACATGCTACCTTACATTTCCCAGCCTTTCTCTGCAGTTACACGAGGCCACGTGACTAAGTCCTCGCTAGTGGAATATAAGTAGAAGTGACACATGCCACGTTCAGGCCAGAGCCTTTGAGATAGTGGGCTTTCCTCTGTGTACCCACCTTCTATTTCTGCCAGCTGGCTGCAGACTTGACAAAGCCCTAAGGCAGTGGTCTTTGAGCTGGTGTGCATCAGAATCAACTGGAGGCTTGTTGAGCAAATCTCTGAGCCTTGCCCCTAGAGTTTCTGATTCAGAAGATCTGTGATGGGACCTGATAAGGAGTGTTTCTAACACATTCCCAGGAGATGCAGATACTGCTGGTCCACGGACCACACTTTGAGCACCACTACCTTGGGGTATGGTGCAACGTAATATTGAAAGAACAAGTGTTTCCAAATCGTTGCATTAAAGAGAGCCTCCTCTCTGACCTAAACACCCTGCCAGGACTGTCTGCAAGCACGATATTGATTTCTTTTGTGTTAACTCCATACACTTTGCATCTCTTTGTTACAATGGCTTAGCCTATTCTGATACAGAAACTGAGGGAGTGGAAAGCCAGATTTGGAGTTGGGAGACCAGTTAAGCAGGTTTGGAAGGACAGATGATGATGAATGGATTATCACATTCTCATGAGCCCCTCTACTCCCCAAGGCCCTACCCAGGGCCCATCCAGCAGAAGGTCTCTGCCTTCACTTCCTCTCCTGTTAGTTCTTCCTCAGCTTCTAAGGCTGCCTTTGAGTGTCTGTAAGAGGCTTCCCTCCTGTCTGTAAGAGTTGAGGTAGGAAGGGAGAGATTGCTGCTTCCTCTGGTCCCCATAGCACTCGGTGGGAGCCTTCACCTTCTAGGCATTAATCACAGTAACCCCTTCTATCTGGTTAGCACCTCACTGTAAGCAAAGCACTTTAGCCTTTCTTACCTCGTCTGATCCCCACAGCAACCACATGAACTGCTCTGGAGGCACGCACATGCACGCACACTATGTGTTATATATTAGCTAACACTTACTGAATGTTCCACATACACAGTATCATTTCCACAAGTTTCATGAGCAATGTCTTAAGGACATTTGTTGAATGGCTGAGTGACTGTGGTGCCCAGAACAAGAGATTTAAGCTTTCTCACCCTTCACTTCTCCTCCACAACCTCACAGTGTTATTGTGAGACAATTTTGCCCAGTAACACTGGACCTTAGCAACTAGTTATTATTATCCTTGGATCACTTCTCCATTTCTGAACCGTGTCTTGATATTCGAGATCCTTCAGGATGTGACTCCAGTTTATGTGTCCAGCCTCAAGAGATCCCTTCGTGGACCTCCTACATTTTACACAAAGTTTCCCGTGCCCTGAGAAGGCCCCACACGTCCCCACCCCTGTATATCTGTTCACACCACCCTCTGCCTGGAAGGCCCTTCTGCTCCACGTTCCTCAGTTAAAATGAAGATCCACTTCTCTGTGAGGTCTTCCTCAGTGCCTCCCACCGGAGGGAGTCTCTGCCTCCTGGGGAACCCTGTAGCATTAGTCTGTACCTTGCTCATCGCCCCCGCCTCGATATGGTTTTCATGTTTTAGCATATGGCTTCCTGGCTGTCCCATTTTCCAGAGATGTCTCTCAATTTCTGGTTCACAGAGAGATCCTTTCTCATTTTCAAGAAAGAATGGCTGTGTATTAATTTAGGTTTTATGTCATTTTAATCATTTCAGTGGCTTAGTTGGGGAGGGGTGGCGATTTTTCATGTACTCAATCTGCCAACTTGAAAGCTGAAGTATGAGGAATATGTACGTACGGATAAATGAGTAACTGCAAGGCATCTCTAAAGCTAGGCTAATACTTGGCATTGTTTTTGGGGGGTTGAGGCGTGGAATGTTTTTCCAGAAAGCTCTTGCTTTTTTTTCTTTTTTTTTTAAACTCTTGCTTTAAATACCAACTCCACACTCAAAGCCTGTGGGAGACCTCTCCTTACCTGTGGTGCTGAGGCCAGTGTACTCAGGGGATGGGTTGCTGACAGGAGAGGATGGAGGTGGCACTTCCACAGACGTGGCAGATTTTGCTGGTGAAAATGATGGCACTGGTGAAGGGGTCGGCGGGGCAGCCTCTGTCAAAACAATCTCTTCTCGGACTTCTGCTATGGGTAGAGAAAGGGTGGGACCTCAAAGCCAAAGGTCAAGGCAAGTTGTCTTTGAAGGACTTTAAAAATGGAAATATTTTTTCTAATCTATGTCATGTCATGCCACCCCTCTGCTTAAAGCCCTTTGATGATTTTGCACTCCCATCATGACATGCAAGGCAATGTCACACACACACGTGCCCACTCTAAAGAAGAAAAAGACATCATTGGTTTCACACCACTTGGCCTGCCCACTATAACTAAATTCTTTGGAATATAGAGCTAAAGAAATACAGAGTACAGAAGTAAGGATACAAATCAAACTGCCAAGTAGGGCAATTCCCACTGAAACGCTGGCTTACCAGCGCTTCCTTCTCCTTTCATGGCTCGCATGAGCTCGTTGGCCCGCTCCTGACAGTGCAGGGATTCTAACAGGTAGAGCACGTAGTCATCAAACATCAAGTGAATTAAGTGAAAAGACCCTGGTGAGAGAAGATCCAAACAGAAAGGTAAGTCATGACAGATCATGTACATCCCTTCACCTGGTCAACAGCCTGTGTTACACTGGGCTTCAATGCTCTGTTCAAGACTCATTCCCCACTCCATGATCATCTCTGCATGATCAAAAGTTGCTCTTCTTTGCTGTATCCTCAACCTAGCCTAGTGCTTGACATAAGGTAAGCGTCACTAACACTTTGTAGCAAGTGAGTCTTGTCCTTGCTCAATCTGGCTCATCAAAAATGGCACCCATTGAGCCATCTGTCCAAATGCTTTTGAGTCCTCACAGACTCAATGGCCTCATCCTCATTTGAGTACCACTCACTTTGTTCAGCATGTATTAACATAGTGTCTTTCATTTTTATCTCTTCCACAAGTATGTCTTATTTCCCCGATTTGACTTTAAGGATGTCCATGGCAGGGATTTTTGCCTTCTAGTTCCCTATACCAATGTACCTGACATAATTCCAGAAAATTAAAATTTGCAACAACTGAATTATTTCATTAAATGTTTCTGAGACCTCTGTTTAACATTTTTTAAGATTTTATTTATTTATTTGATAGAGAGCACAGTCAGGGGGAACAGCAGGCAGAGGGCCAATCAGGCTTGATCGCTGGACCCTGAGATCATGATCTGAGCCGAAGGCAGATGCTCAACCACTGAGCCACCCAGATGCCCCTAACATATGGTTCTTAGAAAGGATATTAGAGGGGCACCTGGGTGGCTCAGTGGTTGAACATCTGCCTTTGGTTCAGGTCGTGATCCCGAGGTCCTGGGATGGAGTCCCACATCGGGCTCCCCACGGGGAGCCTGCTTCTCCCTCTGCCTGTGTCTCTGTCCCTCTCTGTGTGTCTCTCATGAATAAATAAAATCTTAAAAAAGAAAAGATATTAGATTGCAAATATATGGTATTCCCAAATAGTACTCTTAATATTTAGATTGTTTCATAAAAAGGGATATAAACAATATATAAATATATATAATATATATTTATATATATGTTAAATATATATGTTTATATATATGTTAAATATATATAAACAATCCTCTCAAAGATTTTTCCAAAGTTCCAGTCTCTATGCTTAAAGACTTATATTCTCTAATTTAATCTCTATAACCACCTGTAAGGTATGTAATATTATTCAAATTATAATACATTATTTCAAAACCATCTTTTCCTGTATGTTCTGCTGCCACCATGGGCAGTGGAATGATCCCCATGTGGAAGGGGCTCAATTACTGTCTGCTGTAATCAAGTCTCAGGATTGTCAGAGCCAGAGGGGCCAAACTTTCATCTCCAGTCCCATGCTTCCAACTCCCAAGGGGACAACTCCATGTGGATATTCTGCTTCCCATGAAATGTCCAAAACTTCTCACCCACCTACATACAGCTGACCTCTTCTTCCCATTTCCCTCTAGTTTGCTTTTTCAGAGGACCTGTAAGACCCTCTGGTATTACTTATATTGTGATTCCATCATCATCATCACCGTGACAATTATCATTGCCCTAGTCATCATCAGCATCGTCGTCATGGTTCACTGGATGCTTACTCTGTGCCAAAACTCTAAGTCCTTAACACACATCTCCTCCTTACCACAAACCAGAATAGGTGGTACTATCCTCCCTTATGGAGCAGGAAAGGAGTCTCTCCCTTAAGAGTAGGTACAGATTAGCCTCAGTTTGTTTGGGCTGGCTCCAAAATCTGTTCCCATTCCCCTATAGATCATCCAGTCCAGTCTGCACACAACACAGATGGGAAAACCAAAGACTAAGTCCCAGAAAGGCCCTTTGAGTTGGGACCTATGCCTTTTCAAGTCTTGGGAATAGGGTGATGGGCTATAACTGCAGTTATACAACAGGCTAGTGCATAATACTTGTAAGAAATAAGGTGATGGGGGCCAGCTGGGGGTAACTGGATGACATCTCCTTAGGGGAATTCATCAATGTTCGTTTTAACTCCACTTTCTTGGTGGAATGTATCAATTTTCTTTTCATTTGTACCTGGCTTCTGCACGTGCGTGCACACACACACACACACACACATATACATACACACCCTTCATTTTAGATAGACTGATTCTTTTGTTCCAGAAAAGCTATATAAGAAAATCCTTGGCTTAACTCTGAGGCCAATGGGTGTCCAGTAGGTCACACACACCAATTCCTATACCCCCACTTTTCAGAGCCTGCCACAACCTCCAATCCTGGTGTCACAAAGCTGCAGGCTAGTGTCCTTGTCCTATATTTTCTCCACATTCTTCCTTCATCCCCAGGGTGCTGTGTCCATTTGGAATTCAGAAAGGATCAGATT
Organism: Vulpes vulpes; assembly: GCF_048418805.1. Classification (NCBI taxonomy): domain Eukaryota; kingdom Metazoa; phylum Chordata; class Mammalia; order Carnivora; family Canidae; genus Vulpes; species Vulpes vulpes. The sequence goes on from NC_132795.1 coordinate 60,535,436, forward strand.
ATGCTAAGTCACTGTGAGATGCCATCTCCAAAACTCAACTTTCCATCCACTTCCCCCAAATGGGTCCAGTGAACCTTTGAGGAGGTACAGCATTGTTCGGAACTGCATGGGTGCTGGATCAATTTGCCAGGTTGAGATCCAGCTCTGCCACTTAGTAACTCAGACTCTGGATGAGTTACTCCTAGTAAATGTTAAAAACAAAATCAGCCATTTTTTGAGCCCTTGCTCTGTGGCAGATTCATTATCTGTGTAGCTCTATGTAAATGTGCAGGTTCATTACCACACTTAATCCTCATCACAAGTATAGGAGATGAGCAATACTCTCGTTTTGCAAAGGAGAACACTGAGACTTAGAGAGGTGAATTAAGTGTCCAATGTCATCCAACTAAGAACTGGCAGAACCAGGACTTGAACAACCAAGACCATCTGATTCTGGAATTGTTCTTCAATCACTGTGCAACACAGCTCTCTAAAAGGGGGACGGTTCATCCCTTTGTTTTGGTAACAGAAGTACTAACCATAACCAGGAAAAGGACACACTAGATGTTTAATGAATGGTCACTACTGATTATTGCTCCTAATGTTTTAAGATCTCATAGGGTATCATATCATGATCAGATTGTTTTGCTCATTCGGTGAAAGAGGTCAAAAAATAGCATCAAATACTTAAAAATGAAAAAATATTTGCTGCAATGTTGCTCTAGGTCAGCAAAGATAGAAGGATAGAAACACACTGTGGAACAATGAATTAGAATGGAAAACTAGATAAATGAAAGTGGGTTTAGTAGTTTTATCACAGGCAGACGTCTTGGAGATCATTTATAGGCCCTTCTCTTTTATAGATGAGAAAATAAAGATCTGATGAGGTAAAGAAATTTGCCCAAGACCTTACAGTAAGAAACATCAGATCTGGGCTTGGAGGCCAGTATGCCAGGGCAAGTGTTGATTCAGGCTTCAAGCTCTCTTCCTTAATGGTTCTGATCTAACTGGTTTGATAATTTTCAATCACCTTTTGAAGTCTGTAGAGCTACTACCTGCCTACTATTGTGCTAAGTGCTCTGAGTACAAAAGAAACTTAAAGCTCAGTCCCTAACTCCACAGAGGCTACAGGGTCCTGCACAGCAGAAGTCAATCATTAAGATATCTGGGCAACAAATAGTTCATTGCTGGGAGTGGGGGGTCATGGCTATGGAAGCAGTCAAAGGAGATGAAGAGCGCAAAGTGAAAAAGGGAATACAAAAAGACTGAAGGGGGGGCGAAGGTGACAGGATGGAGGGAGGAAGAGGGAAACATCAAAGACAGACAGGAGAGAGGCAGTTATATCTAACATTCCCGGTTTTATTTCCCTCCCCAGTACTTATCACCGTTCCCCATACTTCATAACTTGTCTGTATCCATGCGTCCTTACACTAGACTGTCAGCTCCATAAGTGCAGATGTTTATCTGGTTTTCTTCCCACTGTTCTCCATACAACAGTGCCAGGCACAGAGTAGAGGCTCAATGACTATTTGTTAGATCAACCAATCAAATGCACAAGCACCATGTATCATATGCACTGTGACAAGCTCTCTTTCCAGCAACACTGTGAGGCAGGTATTATTATTATCTTCAACTAATACATGGAGAAAGGAAGGCTCAGAGGGTCAGACAACTTGCCTAAAGCCACAGAGTCGGGATCTTAGCCTGTTGTAGAAAAAGGTATTGGGACATGGACAAGGGAGGTTTTAGTTGCTGTCACAACGTGTTAACATAGTTGATCACATTACCTAGAATCAAAGCTTTTCTCTTTTCTTATGAACAATTTAAAATATATAGAAAAGTACACAGAGCTTTAAAATGAACGGCAGTGTACTCAACTCCCAGATTTATGGTTATCTTATTATTTTACTGTTTGAACTAGATCTGTTATTTAATTGAAGATAAAGATGAAGCCTCTGTGTTGTCTTCCTTAATTGGATTTCTCTGCTTCCTGGTGTTCATCACCTCAGGTAATCACTGACTTGAATTAGGTATTTATTTGTTCTACTCTTATTCCATATATTTATGTAACCATAAATAACATATGGTGTTATTTTCTGTTTTCACACTTGATGTAAATGGCATTATACTTTACAGAGCAGGCCACAACTTGCTTTTGACCTTCCATCCCCATGGATGCATGCAGCTCTAGTTAGACAGCCACCTTCTGAATATACCACAACTTACTTGTCCATTCTCATTTTGATGGAATTTAGGTTGTTTATAATTTTCCACTGTTGGAAACTGACTCTAATGAATATTTCCTGTACCCGTTTTCTTGTGTCTGCTGGGTCCAAGAGCACCTGCATATTTAGCCTTATGAGATAGTGACTAATTGCTGACCAAAATTTTTTTACATTCCTACGGGTGGTCTAGGAAATATATTTGCCAATCTGAAGGGTGTGAAATGTTATCCTGTTGTTTTTATAATTTGCATTCCTCTAATTACTAGAAAGGTGCACATCTTTTCAAAGGATTATTGTCCATTTGAATTTCCCCTTCTGTGAATCACTTATTCATATTCTTTGCTCATTTTTCTGTTGAATTTGAATATTATTGGGATATGTGAATTTTTATTGGGGTATTTCAACAATTTAGAGGGGTTTATTTTATATTCAGGATATTAATTAAGCCTTTGTTATATGCACTGCAAAATAGTTTCTCCTTTTTGGTGGCTTTTATCTTTTAACTTTATGGTGTGCTTGTTAAACACAGGTTTGAAATCCAAATGTAGTTCATTTTTGCACTATTTTCTTTATTATTGGTCTTTTTTGGTGCCTTTTTAAATAAATAATTTACAATTTCAAGGTCCAAAAGATATCATTCCTTATTTTCCTCCAAAAGTTTTAAGGTCTTCCCGCCGCCCTTAAGATGTTTCCTTTCAGAAGCTGTAGACATCTTGTTTTTCTTTATCTTCCAAATGTCTTTATTAGTCTTGACCTTTTGCTTTTCCACATGAATTTTAACATCATATTGTCATAATCAAAGGAAAAAAAGCTAAGAATTGGACTGGAATTCTACTGAAATTGTGTACTAATTGATAAGAAGCTCTCCTTGATGTTGATTCTTTCCAAATATGAATAGGGTATATTTCAATAATATTTTAAAATTTTTTCCTGGAAGATCTTCAATTTTTGTTAGAATTATGTTATAATTATCGTTTAGTTTCTTTTGTTATTTTGAATGGTATATGCATGTATTTTTATATACTATGATATATACTTAATATGTATTAGTATGTACTTAATATATACTTTATATACACACATTCAATTATATTTTCTAATTAGGTTCTAGTTAGTGCTCAGAATGCCAATGATTTTTTAATTTTTTAAATTTTTATTCTTTTGCCAATGATAGACATAGAGAGAGAGAGAGGCAGAGGGAGAAGCAGGCTCCATGGGACTCGATCCCGGACTCCAGGATCACGCTCTGGGCCAAAGGCAGGTGCTAAACCGCTGAGCCACCAAGGGATCCCCAATCTGGTTGAATTCTTACTTGTTCTATTAGTTTGTAGATTATCTTTTGTCAGCTATCATGACATCTATAATTAAAGGCAATTTTGAATTTTCTTTTCCAATCCTTATATTTCTCTTCCTTTTCTTATTGCATTGGCTAGGACTTCCAGTCAATATTTATTAGAAACAGTGTTAAAAGACATTCTTGACTTCATGATTTGAGTGGGAAAACTTCTAGAGTTTTACCAGTTAGTATGATGTTTACTGCAGAGTTTTGGTTGCCCTTTAAAACATATTAAGTAAATTCCCCTCTATTCCTAGTTTCCTAAGAATTTTCTTAAATCAGACTTGAGAACTGAATTATATCAAATCCTTTTTTTCCTCTATATCTATAGAGATGATCATATGATTTTTCTCACTATTTTTTCTCACTTACTATTAACATTGTATGTTAATTAATTTTTCTGACTTTGAATCATAATTGAATTCTTGCCATAAACCTTATTAATCATGATTTTAAAAAATTTGTGGCTGGATTTGATCTGCTAGTATTTTATTTACGATGTTTCATCTATATTTATGTGTGGTTGGGCCAGAGTTTTCTTTTCGTCTATCATTCTTCCAAGATTTTGAAATTGAAGTTATATTAGCTTCATAATCTAGATGATATCAGCTTCATGAGCTGTATAGCTTTCCTTTTGTATTGCCTGAAACATAAATTTTCATGTTCATTTTCATTAACTAAAGGTTTTATGCTTTTTAAAAAAGTATTTATTTATTCATAAGAGACACAGAGAGAGGCAGACACAGGCAGAGGGAGAAGCAGGCTCCCTGTGGGGTGCCTGATGTGGGACTCGATCCCAGGACCCCAGGATCACGCCCTGAGCCGAAGGCAGACGCTCAACCACTGAGCCACCCAGGTGTCAGGATTTTATGTTTCTTACAAGTTTAGTAAAAGCTGCCTAAAACATTTATGCCTGATGTTTTTAGAAGGAAGAGACTTTCACATCTACTACAATTGTTATTTGATCTTATTTCTAGCATCCTATTTTATGTTTTTTGTTTACCATCCTTTTTCTACGCTTCTTTTATCTTGCCATAAAGAAGAGGTAACACTTTAACTTCTGAGATTGGATCATAAAAGGCGATGTGGCTTCCCCCCTAGAACAGTGAGAAGTTTAACTGTTCAGAGGCCACCATGCGGTGTGGAAACCGAGTGACAAGGAGTGCCCACAGATCGCAGCAGTCCTGTCTTCAAGTTGTCCAAACCCAAGCACAGACATATAAGGGAAGAAGCCTCCAGGTGATTTCAGCCTCCAGCTCTCCATGCACCACTGCCCTTGAGTGTTCCCATCAGAAGTTCCAGACATCATACAGCAGAGACAAGCCATCCCTGCTGTGCCATGTTCAAATTCTTGACCCACAGAATCCACACACATAAATAATGCAAGGACGATTTTATGCCACTAAGCTTTGGGGTAATTTGTTACACAACAAAAATAACTAGAACATGGTTGTTTCTTGTATCTTGGACCTTTATTTCTCTTCTTGCAGAAATGCATCCTTTAAGTGCTTTTAAGTGATGTTCTATGGGGCCACATTCTCTTAGTCTTTGTAGAACTGAGTATGTCTTTATGTTGCCCTCAATCTGGAATAATGGTTGACAGTTCTTTGTTTTCAACAGTTGACAGGTATTATTTCTGGCATCCCTTATTACTCACGATATTCTGTTCTCTTATATCTTCAAAAAAAATTTTTTTAAATCTATCAATATAGATTTTTTAAAACTAGTGAGGATTAAACAAATTGTCTCACCTTTTGGTGCCCTGCATCCGAGCCCAGGGTGTTTGAGTTGTGGAAACTGAAAAAGCATGGGTCTTGTGGTCATCAGGCTGAGCTCTGCCCCTTGCCATACTGATCTTGGAAAGAAAGTTCTAGTTCTCCAAGCTCCTTTCCAACTATTATTATCTGCCTTGAGGAGTTAATGTGAGGATTGAGTGACAGTGCCTGCTTCATAAGTATTTGTTATAATAAACAGCAGTATCCTGCCCTTGCTTCATGCTCTACCTCAGACCTCACAGGTTGCTGCAACAATTAAATAAGAACATGACCAATATTGTGCCTTGTGCATTCCAGGTTCTCAGTAAATGTTGTTTTTATGAGTAGTATTTAACTGAAGAAAGCTAGATGAGGTGGTGGCTTAGTGAAAGGAGCAGGGGCTCTAGCATGGAAGATTCCAGGGGGCTTGGCATAGTCTGTGGCGCATCCATGGGCAAGTCCCCTCTCTAACAGCCAGGCCAGGTCACCTACGCCTGGAGAAGCAGTCTGGAGGCCTCTGACATGGCCTTCCCGCCTGTGGGAGCGGGTTCCTGACAGGTCTGCTCCCGTGTGGCCTTCTCGGCCCTCCCCAGCCTGTGGGCTACAGCACTGAGCCAGAAAACAAGTGCACGAGCAGGTGAAAACTTGAGCCACGTGCCATCCTGCCCCCTTGGTGGGCAAACCGGGGGTGGGTTTTCAAACCATTTGATGCCTAAGTGCTTCCAGGAACTGCTGTTGCCTCCAGACGTTCCTGACAGTGAAATCGGGGGCCTCTGGTGAAAACCCAGAGTAAAGGGGTAAAGGCACCTGCACTGACTTGGGACCCAGGTGTCCTCTGAGCTGAAATCACGGCAGGCAACAGGAAATACGCCGGGATGTGTGACTTTGAGAAGCAGAGACTCAATTTTCCTGAGCTCTGCGGGCTCAAGGCTCAGGGCCTGCCAGCCTACCTTTGCGGGCTAATTTTTGCTGGCAGCAAAGAAAGAACGTCTGGCTACTTTAGTTCACAGTATAGGCTCTTTCAGTGAGAAGGAATTAGGAAGAAAGGAGTGAAAAGGAATTAAGGAGAAGAAAGGAGTCAACTACCTTTGAAGGGGGCCGTTCTGGGCAGAGGTGTAGGGGCCCCGGGATGCTCCCCACCCTCAGCCGCGCAGCCCCGCCGCCCGGCCTGGGATCCTGGGATCGTGCGGAGTGAGAAGACAGATAGAGCGGCCCCTACGGCTGGGGGAGGGGGCCCGCGAACAGAGGGCTCTTTTTCCTAATTAGCTGTTTTTATACAGGGAACACATGACCCAAACACAACCACCAACTGTGTCTTTGACATGTACAGGCGGAAAGGGGGAGCTGGGCTTTTGTCTGCCGGGAGTCTTTCAACTCGCCTGTCACCCCAAGCTGCAAAACTCAACAATGGGTCGGATGAGCAGGACCACAGCGGACAGTTTGCTAAATGGACTTGGGAACAGGTACTATTTCCACCCACGTCGGGCTGGAAAGTACTGTAAAAGTGAAATTGGGTTAAATATCTCCTCGCCCTTTCCAAAAGCTTTGTGACCATTCTGCCATTTGCCCGTTTCTGGTATACCCTGAAACAGTGCATGCTTCAAAAAGAAAGAAATACATTTCTAGGAAGACTTTTCTTGGTCATAAATGCAATCCTTTCATAGAACCCTAACTGTTGTACTCTCCCAACTTCCCTTATCATGTTGTTAACTTAGTAAAAACAATTGAATTTCAAAGAATACTGCCAAGTGAGTTATTTTCCCTGTTGAATGAAGTGGCTCAATTAGTCTACATAAACTGATTTAGAATAGACACACTGAAGAATATGGGGCAAAGCGAAAAAGGATGCTTGCTTTGTGGACATGTGTAGTTATGCTTGGGTGTGATATTGTTGATTCTTTGATTCTGAAGCAGTGAACAAATCGCAAACACTTTTCAACCATTTGTTTAACTGAAAGCAGCTATGCACGAATGGTTTTCCCAGAACCAGAGGTAACATGTGCTAACACTAACTATGTTGAACTGGAAGCCATCAAAACGCCATGCCTCATGGCACTGCCCAGGTAGCAGTCGCCAGAGCATTTCCATACACGGCTCAAAGAGAATTTCCATCTGTAGCCATGGGGCAGGCCAGGGCAGAGAACTTCCCAATGCTGAGATTAAAGAAATCCACAACAAAACACTTCTCCAATTGGGGAAACACAGTCTTTCAGGGACAGAGCTGTTTAGAAAAAATAGTGCTGCCTTTGTTTTACCACATACTCGCTTCTCTGTATAGCACAACTGGAAAATGGTGACAAGACTATAAAAAGCTGGATGGAAAAGTGTCAAATTAAACCCAAGGCGAAACCCAGAGCTGGTTGGCTTAATTGGAGGTAATGAGAAATGAAACCACATCTCTACTTGCAAAGTGAAATGGTGAACTGAAGTAATTACCCAGAAAATCTACCAACAGCCCTTTGCCGGAATGCCTCAAAATTTGAGGCCAAAGTGTTCTGAGATTTCAAATGTCTGGATCATGCCTTCAAGTTTCTCCTCACTTTACTAATAATGACTTGGATTTGATGCATACTCCATTCTTTCCAGTGAAAAGTAGTAATGTCCCAGCATGTAGCACAGGATTCACTCCAAGTTGGTGGTTGGATTCCTGCTTGCAGATGAGTATAACTGTCCCTGGGCAGAGATTTCAAGTCCCTTTACACTGGAAGCAGTAGGAGCACGCTTGGGGAGGGAGGTGCGGAGCACCCAGGGGGTCAGTAAAACAAAAGGGAAAGTGAACATAAAAGTGCTTTTCCAGGGGCGCCAGGGTGGCACAGTTGGTGAAGTGTCTTATCTACGGCTCAGGTCATGATCCTGGGGTCCTGGGATGGAGCCTTGTGTCTGGCTCCCTGCTCAGCAGGGAGTTTGCTTCTTTCTCCCTCTCCCTCTGCAGCTCCCCCCTGCTCGTGCTCTCTCTGTCTCAAGTAAATAGTCTTTGAGAAAAAATAAAAGTCCTTTTCTAGGGATCTGACTGGGGCACACTGTCAAAGAAACCTTTGGACCATCTCCCCACTACTGGAGTGTCAATGGACTGTATGCAAATGTTCTAACTCAGAGACTTCTTCTAGTTCCCAGTCTGGGGAAGTCCACACTATGGAATTCTGCAAAATCGTCCCTGGACACAGTTTACTGGGGACACCTGGCAAAGGGGGAGTACAACTACTGCTTTTAATTCCTCTTTAAACTCCAAGAATACTCTGGGTGAGAACCTCCATTGTCAGGTTTGTACACGTTAGCACACAATGCCATCTCTCTCCCTGCGAGGCCCGATGATGTTGGCTCCTTCCAGAACAGATATGTTTAAGGGTGATGGCCTCGTGAGCCCAGGGACAGTAAGTGAGATCATGGCTGAGTCTAGAGAGGTGGATTCTTCATGCACGAAGCCCAGAGAAAAAGTGTCTGGATATGGGGCAGGCTGGGGCAGCCTTACCGAAGCTGGGGGCGCTGTGCAAGGTCATGTCCCGGATCACCCTTGTGCCAAAACAGGACCACATCAAGAGGAACTGCTGTGCCACTTTCTTCAGGGACCCTTGTCTCTTGGCAGCCACCTACAAGAAAGTGAACAGCTTCAACAGTGGTCAACTTAACCTTTTGGTATTACCATCTCTCTGAAAAATGGCAGGAAGGCTTATGGGTCTCCTGAGTTCAAGGCTACGGAACAATGGTTTTGACTTTATGCTTCTTTTGGAAGAAATACAATTTAAAAAGTGAGACCTTATGTCAAGTCCCAAGGTACACCGCAGATAAGAGAGATGCTGACCTAGCTGAAGCAGGGGAAGGAGCCTCACGGTCCTGCCTCCTGCAACCCCCACTCCAGAGGGGGCCCAGGCCTCTCCTTGGAACCCCAGGGCTCCGTGGCTGCTGGGGAACATTGAGATAGCTTAGTGTGGGGCTGTGTATCTCCCCAGGGCCACAAGGGTGAGTGGTGGGTCACAGCACCAGGGCTGCTCCTTCCGCTCCAGCTTACCAACCTTCACAACACACCGGTCCACCATGGTGTCTAGCCACTCGATGTAGGACTCGATGGGAGACTGCTCCTCCAGGAGGTGGTCGAACTCCTGGTACACTGTCAAACAAACAAGAGCCCCCCCCCCACATCACTGTAGCTGTGTCTACACACAGACACATCTTAAAAGAACAAAGGAATAAAATGGAACTCCAGTCTTAATAGTGCATTCAGACTTTAGAAAATATGCCCCAACTTACTGTTCCAGGCTAATCTTTGCAGCCCGTGAGCCCCCTGAAAGCCTGGCTACCACGTATAACTTGCCATTCCCTCCATACTCCCTACTTTTCTCGGGCGGTTTCCTCTGCCTGGACTGTCTGGTTCCTCATGGCTCAGCTAACATGAGCCCTCTTGTGAAATCCCCTTCCCCAAGCCCCTCACCAGCAGAACCCATCACTTGTCCTCTGTGCTTTCCTAACACTTTATCACCTGTATGCCACCTCTGCTGCATCACCAATGCTGTGTTTTAGTCCCGGGGCATCTCCCGTGTCAGTTCTCTGTCAGGTATCCTTCTTGGCTGGGGCCTTCCCTGAACACAGCCATTGTCCAGAATGTGCTTGTTCATAGGAACAGACAGAGGCATCACTGCTCCTTGCTCTCCGCTCCATGGCATGGCTCATTTGATCATTCAATGCTTGTAAACCACAACTATAATGGGCAAGTAGCCCAACCAGCCTCTTAGGACTCAGCATTCAGTAGATGCTTAATAAATGTTCATAGCATAAAGGAAACAATCTCTGTGCCTTTAAATTTACAAATTAACAGAAGGAGGATAACCAGTATCACTTTATAACCTGTCTTCAGCTGCGTGCCAACTAACCAGATCTGGAAGGGCTATGTCATTAGTGAAGCGCTACAGAAAACAGACATTGCTGTGGTGACCTCCAGTCTGAAACATCTCTTTTTGTTTTTTGTTTTGTTTTTTGCATGTGGAGCTCAATAAATCAAGTCAGACTTTCAGAGCCACACTGTTTTTTGCAATTCTCATTTATCTGAGGGGTTCTTGTCCCATTCCACGGGCCTTGCCAATGTGCTCTGTTTTTCTGAGTTGATGGCTGCTACGAGAGGCTAGCCACTGGGACTGGGACTGGGAGCTCAGAACAGTTTAGAATAAGAAGGGGCTTTAAAAGTCCATTGAGTTGGTATCTGTGTCCTTTCACAGAGGAGGAAGCTATGTCTCCGAGAGATTAAAGGACCCCCTCAAAGTCAGAGGGTGAATGTGCCAGAGCAGGGACTGGAGCCCATGTCTCTGATTTCTGTTTGGTGTGTGCTTTTCCTCTTGATGGCAGATTTGGTGCATCTGCACTGTAGTGCTTTGGTTAGTGAAGGTGATGACAACAGAAGTAGTGAAGAAAGTGCTTACGGCCAACATCTACTGGGTTCTTGCCACGTGCCAGGCACTTCCCTAACTGCTTTGCATGGACACGCCAGTCTAACCCTACAATAACCCCGAGAATGTGACAGCAGTTTCTCAAATGTTGGTTGAATGAACAGAAGAACAACCCAAGGAGGCAGGTACTATTATCACTCCCCATTCTACAGACGAGGGAGCAGAGGCCCTCCCGGATGACTGACTTCCTGAAGGTCTCAAAGGTAGCAAACAGCAGAGGCAGGTTTTGAACCTGGCTTGACCCAATGCTTGCCTCCCAACTGTGGTGCTGCACCAGCTCTACCTGGTGTACCGGGCACATGGTGCACATTGACCCCATTTCACCCCTGCGTGTTCTCCCCATGTTAGAGCCTCGGCAGCCAGGGTCACCGTGTACCAGGGCCAGGATCTGTGGGGCATCCCAATCCCCTGCTCCTACCACAGTAGTTCTCATCAGCATGCTCATGTCTGGACATGCATTTTTAAATTTAGGGTAAGTAGAGCATTCCTAAGCAGGACCTGTCTCATGGAGGTGATGGAAACCCCCTGAAGCAGGAATGTACAGGCTTGTCAACTGGTTATGTGGGACCCAGTAAAATCGTGTGATTGCATCGGTGTCGGCTCCTTGGCGGTTTCTCGGATTCGTGATCTTGGCACAACAGTTATAAGGAAAGGAGGGTGCAGCACACAGTTGGCCCAGCACACAGTGGGTGAAGCACACAGTTGCCCAGCACACCGTGGGCATAGCACTCTATTGCGTTCAAGAATTTACCTCCCGGCATCTGGGCAGTGGGGAAGTTGCAGAGATGATCCCTGTCTGCCAGGCCACCTGCTTTGAGGGCTGGTGCCTTTACTCACTACCCCCCTCCCCTCCAGGCACTGTGTCCTACAGCTGTCCTCTTTGGTAACATGCAGCCATTTGTAAATTACCTGTACAATTTCTGATCTGCCCTTAGCTGTAAGCTCCATATGGGAAGAGCAATGTTCATATCAGTCACCGCTTTTCTCCCAGCTTCTAACACAGTGCCTGGCCTAAGATAGGCATTCAGTAAGTACCAGCTGGGTTGAACTGAACCTCACCACTCCCTTCCTCTGGAAGAGTACAATCACAGCTTTAAAGGGCACCATCCTGTCCCGGGCCTAAGAGAACTTGAAGAGAAAACCCCAGAAGGTTCCTTCTTTGAGAGGCTGTGGTGACCTCTGAGATGCTCCAGCAAAGGGTCAGAGCCTGGTCCCTAAAGCAAGTGATGGTGGCTTCCCCTATGAGTATGGGGGACGTCTTCTTCCTCCGCAGAAGGTGCTAAATGGGGAAGAGAGCTGAGTTTCAGGCTGCTGGGAGTTAGCAGAACTGGAAGTCATATCATTCTGAGTTTCTACTCATCTGGTCCCACACAGACATTCCTGGCATCTCGTGCATGCCTGGCTTGGGGTGAGACCCTGAAGACACAGTGATGGGACATATGGCTAGTGCTGTTAGGGGTCTGACACCCATGCTGTCGGCCCTGTGGCAGGGAGTCAGGACAAACAGAACAGAAGGCACAATTGCAAGAATCTAGAAAGACTCCGCAGCCTCTGAAACTTGCCCACATCTCATAATTTTTGTCTCCTCTGATCGTCCAGGTGAGTAGCACTAGTGCATAGTAGTGAAGCCGAGGTCAGGCGTAGGTCTGAGGCCTCACTCTGCTGCCCAGGGTAAGGGTCACTGGCTGAGGCTGAGTCATGTCCTCTGTCACGTGGGGGTGGTGTGTGTCTTCCACGTGGGGGTTGGTGTAGAGAATTAATGAGAACATGTATGTGGTAGGTCTGTGCAGACCCTGTGAGCCCGATTCTTATTTTAGTGACCAGCTCTGAGTTCTCAGCAGGGGAAGGCAGGCTGAGGGCTGCTGAGGAGGAAGGAACAAGTATGGAGCTCTGGGAAAGAAGCCCCAGGGAAGGTCCAGGTTCAGGCTCCAGCCGTGCCAGTAGCTGTGACAAGGGCTCAGCGGGAAAGAGATCTCTAATAGGAGCATCTTTTGGAACTTACTTGTTTCTAAACACCACATGCTTAGCTGGGCTGGAGCAAGTTCCCTCAGGAGGACAAACAGAAGGCATTGCTGGAAATCTGAGGGGCCTCGGGCTCTCAGGAGAATGGGCCCAACTTCTCAGGGGGACCGCTACCATGCAGGGTCTGGGCCCTCGCCTTACAGGGTGAGAGTATCCCCCCACCTCCAGCAATTCTCAGCACCAGCCTTTTTGAGAGCTGGTGGGAGGAGAGTGGACCCACTGTTCCCACACTCCTGCTCCCCTCCCCTCCAGGCATGAGAAAGGAAGGCTGAGCAAGGTGAAGAAGTTGCCAGTAGAGCCTCAAGGATCCAGGGCCGCTGGGCATGGGAAGCCATGGGCAGTCGGCTGCAGCGGGCCCGTGAGGAACAGCAGAGATGCGCTGACCATGGTGGTGTTCTCTGGCCCCCTCATGACTTCTGCTACTAAGAACACCCCACCTGGCCTGCTCCGGAGACCATCTGCAGCAGTATTCCTGGTGTCTTTGTCCACAGGGACATGAACATATGTTCACAGAAGTAAACCACCATGCACTCCCTTCTCAACCATTGAATGTGATTGAAAGGTTCACCTGCCAATAGGTGGGCTGACCCATGTGACCCTCTGCTGAAATCTAGGTAGTATATCCAGCCAACTCCAGGCTGACATACACTCAGGCAACAAGCTTTTGTCCTCATTTTTTTTTATGCCACCTGTGGAACGATGCCTGGCATTGAGAGTCACATCTGGGCCTTTTTGCATGGCACTGTGTGCTGCCCAGTTGCACCAGGCCCCCTTTTCCTCAGGAATATTGACACATGTCCTTTTAAATCAATTAGCCCTCCTATCTGGGCTGACCCATTTAACAGGAACAATAAGAGGGAAGGGATCCTAGGGGGAAGGACAGGGTGGGAATGCCACTTAAATATATACCAAGATACTTTTTCTCTCTTTCTTTCTTTTAAAAGCAAAAACAGAAAAGACACAATCCTTGGCGGAACATCTTACACTGGATGATGAGTTTCCGGTGCTCATCGCGGGAGTCTTCCATGGTGTAGAGGGTTTGCTTGGTGATGCTGTTCAGGTCCACGTTCCTCCAGTCTTCCAGCATTTGGAATGTGATGTCTGCACTGTGGATCACCGTCCGAGATGCCTGTAATCCAAGCCAATCAACTCATTAGCTCAAGGGTGGTTAGGTTAAAACCCTTGCGCATTATTTTCTTTTTAATGAATCTGCAGTGTTCTGCAGCTGTTTTGAAATTCCGGAACATTCAATTTCAGGAAATCAGAAGACCATAACTCAGTCCATAATTCAGAAGACCCATACAGTCTTTTCTCTTGGAGGTCTCTTTTCTCAGCTCTATAAAAAATTACTCCAAGGTGGCCGAGGCTAGACCAAACCCTGCTGTTCCCAGCCCCTTTGGTCTGGACCCCTGGGGAACAATGGGATGAAGCCCAGAGATCTGTCAGCCTTCTGACCTGAGCTTGCAGGAGCTCTGTGCTTAGTAACCCATGTGTCTCTAGCATTGGAGAAGCAACGGGCCTAGAGCTTGGACTGGTCCGTGGGCCTATGACAACTTTGATCCCAGCCATCTTACAATGTGTATTTTTCATATACATGCATTCTGAAGCAGTTTATGGTCTAGCTTTCTGTTTTTTGCTTTTTGGTTTTTAGGTGACTACAATTCATTTTGCAGGTGACTACAATATGAATAACTGAGAGGGAAGAAAAGGGAAACAAAACCCAAAGACTCCATTGCTCATTACTGTGCATGTGATGCATGTACGTGCCCATGCTCACACGTACATTCAACCTGTGGTTTCCTCAGCAAGCCCTCACAAGTAGAACTTCAGTTTGCAAGTTGGAACAATACTTGGAACCACCAAGTTGGAACAAAGCTGATAAAAGCAAAGAAAAACATTTCCAGAATCATTTCCTTTACTTGCATGTTTTTTTTAAAAAGTCTTAATAAAATGGAAAAAAAAAAAAGATTTCCGATACACATGGCCATTAAACATCTCCTAATGCTTGTGAATTTCCAGGCAAAGTAAGTACTGACAACCCCTTTTACCTCTAGACTGCCTGAGCACAAGGAACTCTTATTTAAATCACTGTAGAATTCTTTCCAGGTCTGAGGCCTAGAGTATATGAATATGTGAGTTGGGTCCATTTCTAATGATAATGAAAACAATTAAAGGTTAAGGTCTGGGATTCTGGACTCAAATATATTTAATTCAAATCCTGGCCTTGCTGCTAACCACCTGACTGTCTTGGGGCAAGCCAGCAGATTAACCTCAGTTTCCTGATCAATAAAATGGAGGTGTAATAATACCTGCCTCTTCAAGAGGACTGCTGTTTGAGGATTCCTTGAGATAATGTTTGAAAAGGGCAGAGTTTAGGGAATAAAGGCTCACTAAAGGAGCTACCATTAATCAGGCTGTTCTCTGTGTGGTGATGCACAAACACCTCAGGGCTGTGGCACGTGGTGCTGCTGCCCACTGGAGCATTCCTCTCCCCCCCTGCCAGGCAATCCTGCCATCACATGTACTCCAACTTCAGAGCCACACCCATGGAGCCACCTCCTCTAACCACCATATCTCAATCACACTTAACGTGCCCCGTTATTCTCTATTTCTGCTGTTTCCCTCCTAACACTTAGCACTTTTAATTAATTATTTTTTGGTTCACTTTTTTTTTTTTTTTTTCTGCTCAGGGCAAGTACCACTAAACATGGTCTCTGACATAGAGGAGGCACTCAAAAGACTTTGTGCAATGAATGGTTGAGATAGGAATGCCAAGTTGCTTGCTTAGTGTATTTAAGCAATAAAGGGCCTGGGTATTTAGAGTCTCCGTTTCAGTATGACTTGTCTTGTATGTGTTTAGGAACACTTGCTGGGATATTAGTTATGATGTTCCATGGTGTTTCATTCCTGTCACCAACCCCAGATCCTCCAGCTGATCCAGAAATGTGTCTGAAAGCTGTCCTGTGAAGATGGAAAGGTAGCAAATGCTGATTAAAGTACGTACTGTCCGTGTAGGAAGTGAAGGGAGAACGTATATGTATGTGTGTGTGCATGTGCGTGCAGACAGCCACCGTACAGATATGGATACGTTTACCTACATGCCTTAAAGGGTCAAAGGCTTTCCTGGACTGCCTGAGCCCCAGAGGGAGGCACCAAAGCCATGCCTAGCTCTCTGAGATAACCCAAGCCCAGCTTTTCCAAGCTGGGGAAAGAACCAGAAGGCATGCACCCAGTGTTTCTCTGTTTTGCCAATATTTGTTTGCTCCCCTAACTCCTACTAATCTGGTCAGGCTCTGCCATGTCCCAGAACAGCGTCCAAGTGTGGCCTCTCTCCTAGCCAGCATGACTAGAAAAGGTTTACCTGGTTTCCAAATCCCCCACAGGGCCATTCATGCCAGAGGCTGGACAGGAACAGTGAGGTGTGTGTGTGGGTGTAGCTCTGTATTTTCAGGTTCCTGCCCTGGAGGCTTCCTGCAGGCCACTCTAACTAGAAACCCTTCCTCCAACCTTGACCTTGAATAACCGGCACCAACCCAGAACCGACAGTATAAGGGAGAGGTGGAAAACCCAACACAAAGAAGGCAAGCAGGTGGCAGACGGGAGTGAGGAGAGCCAATCAAGTGGAAGAGGAAGTGGGGCTGACAGGGAGGACAGTGCTCAGCCCATCCACTTGATTCCTGCCCTGGGAAATGTGGCGCTGGGGCTGTTTAGCGGTCATCTCCCAGGTTCAATGGTTAATGACAAAGCAAAACCAATTTTTGAACACATGCAAATCAAATAAAAATAACCCCACCCCCCTGAGGGCAGATTTGACCTGTGGCCTCCAGTTTGCCCCTTTTGCTTTCAATGTTTTAATGAATGTTAACAGGCTACCTTAATAGACTTAGATTCCCTTCCTTAAGGTGCAAACTTAATAGAAACCCAAAGCTTTATGCCATCAAATTATCATTAGAGTTACAGTACACATTTCTGTGACTTCTGAATTTTTCTAGTAAGCATATGTCACTTCTGTGCTAAAAAGAACAAAAATATGGAGAAAATAAAAGTGGGTATTTAACATACTGTATGGATTTGTTTTTTTTGTTTTGTTTTGTTTTTGGGGGGTTTTTTTTGGATTTGAACTCTTCTGGATGATACACGACCAACAAATCATCCTCTTTATCTATTTGAATCATTTATTTCTGTGGCTCACAACTCGGGGTGAGACTGGGCCCCAGGCTACTTTTGATGGTGTCTGGAGACATTCTTGATGGTGACAACCAAGGTAGTACCTGGGGTTGGGTGGTTCTAACTGGCATCTGGGTTCTGGCATGTGGGGAGAGGCCAGGGATGCTACTAAATCTCTACGCTGCACAAAACAAGTCCCGAGAGCATAGGATGATCCAGCCCCACATGTCAACAGTTAGTGGCAGAGAAACCCTGATCTACTCAAGGGAAATGCAAACTTGCACACCAGAACATGATGTCAGAAATAATTTTGTATGTTAGTCAAAACTATTTAGTGATTGCCTAATGTTTTTATTCTTTATCAGTAGAAATTAAAAGGTAACAGTAAGAATATACCAAACACCTATTATACTGTATTAAACTATCAGACAGCCACACCCCTTGACAGATCCTCCGAAGAGCTGTTCCGTGCATTTTGCCCCTCATGACTTGGCAGAAGTTACAAAACAACACAGGACACATACCTGGCAAAGGTGATTCAGTGATGTCTGCCGTCTCAGAATTTGGGAAAACCTTCTTGACACTGCAAGAAGGAAGAGTTAGTCAGAAATATTTGCGTGCTGTATGGTTCTACCTTGGATTTTCCAGGGGCAGATTTCAAAAAGTAGCTTATTTGCCTAAATTTGTCTCTCTGTCCAACCCCATTTTATGCACCCACTGGTGAAAACCTGCTTTTGATTCTTTGTTCTCCCATGTACACAACTATTTCCTAAAATGGCGATATTTGGGGTACATATTTCAAAGTCACCCGCATGCCATGCTGGCAGGTGTGAGAAATTGTGGCGTCAATCAACCGTGAGTAAAAGCAATTATTTACTTGTCTTTCATTTCGCTAATTGCAAGCTCAATCACTTCTCTCCATAAATAATTGCTGGAATCAAGTGGAAGCTTTGAAGAAGGCCCTTTAAAAGTAGTATATCTAATAGGGAAACTTGATTGAGCCTCAGCGGTGTGTGGTGTGAGGGGTTGCTTTTAGGATGGAACCCTGGGCTGTACTTTGAATGTGGCTTTGCATTAATAATCTTCCATTTTTATCAAATGATCTCCATGACCTATTTGTGTGTTTTGCTGATCCTGTTTACTATAGTGATATAACGGGCTGATGGTTTCAAGTGGGGTGATCTTAAATCTGCAGATTTCAAGACAAAGCAGACAAGCCAGGAGCCAGCCGCAGGTCTCCATTCTCGCAGAGTTGTCTGGAGTGGTGTGTGTTTCCACTCCTTGCACGTTCTCCAAGTGCCCCCAAGCTTCCCTGGGAAGAGGGGTTCCTGCAGCCACCGACAGGTGGAAGGTCCAACAGACCTCCTTGTTGCCAACTTTCAACAGGTTTGTTTTGTCAGCATAATTAAAACTGGTGCGGGGCATTCTTCTCATTAATTTCTGAACTGGTCAAGAAACAGAAATTTCTCTGGGATTATTCTAATTTGTACTCAGAGCCAGCTTGGTTTGAAAAATAGGGCGTGGGGTGGAGGAATGGGGAGGGGTGGGGGGCACAGATGAACTTCTAATTTTCCAGACCGATCAATCGTTAATCCTTCTCCTTAATTACTTTTTCTTTAACTTTGTGATGTGGAATTTAGTGCTCATGAAAAGAAAAGAACTGAGAGCCGTGAAATAAAGCGGGCTTTATCAGTAGGTGCTGGGCGCTGCAGGCGGCCTCGGCCTCAGAGCGCGTCTGAAAGGGCTCCCTGTGCCTGCCCAGAGAGGGTAATTTGATCCTCTTCATTTTCCCTGCCGGCACTTATTCTGGGCAAGAATGGCAAGCTGTAGTCAAATGCTGCTTTAAGAAACATATATCTTAAAACTTCGTTTTGCTTAAAATCATTTCACCTTTGTGTAATAGCATGTGTGTCTTCCCATGAGTCCAGAAACACCGAGACAGAGAAATATGACCAGTTTTCTCAGGCAAAACTAATGGTGGAGAATGGCTAGTGATGCTCAGCAGAAAATGAAAAAATCACAGTCCTAATCCTCGTAGGAGAAATATTAATTTGGCTTTCTCATTAGGCAGAGAATTGAATATGTGAAGCCCTGAAGCTGTTTTCTGGCTCCTGTTACCACCTGTTTGGGGGTAGGGGCTTCAGGGAAATATCAGCGTTTTGGGGTCTGACAGACTTGAGTGCTACTCCTGACCCCTTCTTACCAGCTGTGTGGCTGTGTGGCTTTGGGGAAGTCTCTTGGTCACTGGAAGCCTTATCTGCAGGACAAGGATACTGCTTGTATCCTTGTATACTATGTCACAGAGGTGGCGTGAGGATTAAATGGGATGAGATGGCAGTGACAAGCAGAAATTTTGGTGTCAACAGACAGACCTGGGAGCAATTCCTGCCTCTGCTACTAACTACCCTTCTATGATGGGATGAGCACTGGGTGTTATACTATATGTTGGCAAATTAAATTTAAATAACAAAAAAAAAGAATTATGGAAAAACTTTATGTTCAAATATGCCCATTACAATAAAGAAAAATCTAAAACAAAACAAAAACCCTCTAAGCCTCTTTCATTTTCCGTAAAAGAAGTGTGCCACCTGTAACAAACCTTTTGTGAGGACTGAGGAAGATAATGCATGGAAAGCCCTAGGCTTAATACCTGATGACTTGCAAGCCATAAATGCTAGCTATTATTATTATTTTATGAACAACCTGTGTAAAACTGTTTGGCACTAGAATGTGCCCACCCCCCCACCCCCCAGCTCCCAAACTCAGTACTTACATTCAAACTTAATGTTTCGCAAATTTTCTGGGAGGTCGTGGAGAGCCACTTTTAGCCACTCATCCAGCTGCTTGGCAAATTTTCGGATCACCTGAGTTAAGCTGAAAAGAGAAATGATCCATTTTAAGTGCGTTGTGTGTTGCCCAGTCCTCCCAGTAGGCCCCGATGGGGTTCGGCTGTCCCTGAATTGTGTTTTTGGGTGGCCAGGCTCTGAGCAAAATGCCATCCATCAACCAAGCCCGTGTGACAGGTGCGCCATCGTGCTGCCCCCCCTTGCCCAAGCGCCGGACCCCCAGCCTGGCTTCCCCGCTGCAGGCTGGTGGCAGGAACTGGGAGGCAACAGCGGATCTCTACACCGACGAACAGCTCTGACCTCGAACCCATGTCCAACTTGGAGAGCCGAGGCCCGTCTGGGGGCAGCCTGCAGAATGAGAGGAGAACCTGCAGGCCTGCAAGCCTCACTTTTGGGCTCTGACTGTGAGCACCAGGGGCCGTGGCCTCGGTGGGCAGGCCACCCCAGGGACCTCGGCCCCGCCCCCTCGCCCTCCGCAGTGTCCCATGGACTGTCCTGCCAGACCCTGCGCACCAACCCCCCCAACACCCCTGGGCAGGCCCCCTGGGTTCCTCGCTCCTTCGCTCCTCACGTTGCCGACCTTCTCCAAGACCCACCTCCTCCAGCAGCGGGCACCATCCCCACTTCTCAAAAGACACGGCCGCAAAGGAAGAACTTTCCAGCATTCTGCAATGGCACAGCTCTCTTTCCCCGCTACCTTGACAGAATCAAGGGCCAACCCCACGTACCCTCCTCCTGCCTCCTCAGGAACCCCCTCCGTCATCGATCACTGACCACCCCTTCTCCCGGATACCCCACAGCTTCCTCTCCCCAAGCATGTCTCCCCTTAGAGATAATTTCCTCACTCCCTCTCTTCAGGGTACTGCCCTCTCTCTCCCACTTCACAGATACCCTTCTTCAGAGTTGTCTAGACTCTCTCTTTTCCTTTACCTCCTCCTTTCTTTTCCTTTACTCACTCCTCCCCCCACTCTAGTCCTTCAACCTAAGCAGCTACCACCAGGCAGCAAGCTGCATCCAGACATGAACCCAATAGACTCATTTTGGTTCCCATCTCCCTTTACATCTTGGCACTATTTGGCTCTGTTGGCTCCTCCTCCTTCTGGAAACATTTGCTTCTCCTGGTGGTTGTGACCTCTCTGTCTTGCAGCTACTACGTCTCAGGCACAAAGCTCAGTCCCTCTGCCTGAGCTTTACTCCCTCCAGCTCCTCCACATCTAGTCCTGGGCCCTCACTCGTCACACTTTGTCATTCCCTGGATGGCTTCTCTGTGACCCCAGCTTCAATCACCATCTACACTTGCTCTTATACCTCTAGAGCGGAGGTCTCCAGAATTCTACACCAACCACATACAGGTCCCTTCCATTTAGTGTCCCAAAGGCACATCAACCTCAACACGTCCAAAGGGAACTCATCACTTCTCCATCAGTCCTGGGTCTTTTCTTATGTTCATTTATATTTCACTATGAACTCTACTTTCCCTAAAGTTTTTGTTTTTAATGTTTTTATTATTATAAAAATTTCAAATATATCCCAAGATAGAATGGTATAATAAACCTCCAAGTATCTATGGCTGAGCTCCAATAGCTAGCAACATTTCCCCAGTTCAGTGTATCATATGCCATTATCTTTTCTGGAATGCTATAAGCAAATTCATGAAGTATCATTTCAGAAACTTAATGTGCATTTTCTAACATGTACTTAAATATATATGTATGTATGTGTACACACACATTTACTTAAATATGTATGTATGTATGTGTACATACACACATTTAAAGCCACCATGCCATTAGTATACCTAAGAGAATGAATAGCAATTCCATAATATTATCTAAAGCCCAGTTTGTACTCAAATTTCTCTGTTTCTCTCAGAGCTATATTTTGGTTTCTTTGAATCAGGATCCAAACAAGATTTACACATTGTGTGAAACATTGCCTTGTTTTATTTCTTTTTTTAATTAAAATTTAAAAAAAAATTTTATTTATTTATTTATTCATGAGACACACACAGAGAGAGGCAGAGACACAGGCAGAAGGAGAGGTAGGCTCCCCCTGGGGAGCCCAATGTGGGACTCCATCCCAGGGCCAAAGGTAGACTCTCAACCACTGAGCCACCCAGGCGTCCCATGGCTTATTCTATTCCTTAAGACTTCTTCACAGTTCTCTTTCATGCCACTGGTTTGTTGGCCACCTCATGTTATCTGTTCCCTGGAATATCCCACACTCGGATTCAGTTGATGTCTTCCTTCTAGTGCCATTTAACCTGTTCATCTATCCTGTGTGCTTCTTATAAACTGACAGATCTAAAGACTAAATCAAATTAAGTTACATTTTTTTTTAAGGCAAGAAAACTTTGTAGGTGGCCCCTGTGCTGCCCACTGTACCACACCATGAGACTTATAATGGCTGGTTGTTCCTCTTTTACTGTATCTGGTTTTGACACTTGAATAGTCTCCCTTCCTATTAGCAAGTACTGTGGATTTTATCTCCAAGTTACTTCTAAACCTCATCCAGTCTTTCCCTTTTCTCCCTACTTCCAGTTGTCATCATCTCTCACCTGGGCCACTACAGCTTCTACAACATTGCAGCCTCTACAATGGTAGGTATACAAGCCCACCTGCTCTGCTCACCTCCTCACCTCTACCTACCTCATCTTACACATTGTGAGAGGGATTTCTCCCAAACACTTGCAATTCTGACCTGGTTCACCTTCTGATTAAAACCCCCCAATGCTTTCACGTTATTCTTAGGATAGAGACCAAAATCCTGATTGTGACCAAGGCTCACACTCCAGCCTTGCTTTCCTCTCCAACCTCACTTCACAGTCTCTGTCTTCATCCACAATTTAGTCTCTCTAGTTCTGCCCAATTCTTTCCCACATCAGGGCCTTCAACCTTAGCGTCCTTCTATCCAAGAGCATCCCATTCTTTTTTACCTACTGGATTCCTCCCTCATCGATCTGATCTCAGAGCAGGTGTCATGGCCATTGGAAAACCTTCCCTGAAGCCCCCCTCATCTAGGTCAGAGCCCCTGATTATTATTCTTTAAGTGCCAAGTTGTGATAATTGGTAACTATACACTAGCTTACGTGATTATCTGATTCACATCCATCTTTCCCACTAGACTCTATGCTCCAGTGTGGAGCACAGGGACTATGTTTATTTTGCTTATCACTGTGTGTCAGCACCCAGCATAGTGCCTGACACCAAGTAGGCATGTGAGGAAAGTTTGTTAAATGAAATTAATGAATGAATGGCTCCCAATCCCCAGCTGGATGGACCCTACCCACACTGTCCCCCCTTTATCTTTCTGACTTCAGCACCTCCCACTCCCTCTCCCCACCCTCACAGCCTACTCAATTTCCACAGTACCAGCTTCTTTTCTGTTTCTTCAGGTCCTTGAAAACCTCCCCAGGGCCTTTGCATCTGCTGTTCCCTCAGCCTATAAAGCTCCTGCCCCAGATTGCATACTGTTTGCTTCTTTCCTTAACAACTTCACAGGGTGGTTCAAGTGCTGACCATGGGATTTGAAACTGCCAGTCTCCCCACACTCCCAGCTCTACCAACTATCTCAACACTCTTGAGCCTGCCATATGTTTTAAAAAGATCAGTCTGGTTCCTGGGATGAAAATAGAGTATAGAAGGGCAAGGACAGAGCAAGAAGATCTGTTTGGAGAATTTTACAATAGTCCATGCAAGAAGGCAGCCTAGATGAGGGTGGTAATAGTGGAAATAATGCAATATGGTCAGATTAAAATATTTTGAAGGCAGAGCCAGCCAGGATGTCCTGGTGAGTAGACATGGGTGAATGAGAAAACAATGTTGTCAAGGATGTCTTCATGAAAGAAAAGTGGTATATGTACCCCCTGTGCCTAGCAGAGTGCCTGATATACAGGAGGTGCTTAATAAATGTTGAATACCGAGTGAACAAAAAGTACTACGCATGGAATAAAGCCAAAGTACACTCTCAGTGATTAGCACATTGGATCCAACTGTGAAAAGATTTCTCAGAATATTTGGCCAAAATTTAGAGATCAAAATTTGTCTGAGGTCAAAATTTAGAGGGGTGTCTGGAGTGATCATTGATGACTGCTGTACCATCCAGGAGGGTGGGTTGCCATTCCCCACCCATGACACCTTTCCCAGGGGACACTACTTTGCAGCTGGAGTAGAGGAGCTGGCCCTTGTACAGGAGCAGGAAGTAAGCAGCAGGATCAGTGCTGGGCCTTTTCCTTTGTGCAATTGTTTGATTTTATTACAGTGAAGAAAAATGGGAAGCGATTCATTCTGGAAAGGATTCTATTTTGGGACTTGGAATTGGGGCTGCCAGACTCTGAGGAGTAATCTGAACATTGAAGATGCTCTGCTCTGGTGTTGAATGAGCAAGTGAGGAGCTGGCCTCCTGATCACCAAGCCTAGAGATGCTTCCTGGCCCTCTCCACCTCCTCACAGCATCAGAGGATGCTGACTATCACCTCCTTCCTAACACACTCTCCTCTGATGGTCTGCACCCTGCAGCTTGATCTCCTTCTGTCTCCTTCCATCTCACTCACCAGGCTGGCATTCCCGGGATCCGTCCTGCACCTCTGGTGTCATACCTTTTTGTCCCTTCTGTGCGGGCAGCTCCCACATCTACAGCTCCACTTTCAGCCCTTCTCCTGCATCTTAATTCCATACTTGTAACTCTCTGAATGACTTCTGGCCATGAGGCCGGCACAACAGCAACAGTGCTAATACCAGCTAATGAGTGCAGTGTGCCAAGTGCTAAACATTTCACACATATTTTCTTATTTAATCCTCACATCTACCCTATGAAGTAGGTACTACTGTTAGTCCCAGCAGAGAGGTGAGAAACCAAGGCTCAGATAAGTTACTTGATTTGTCCGAGGGAATGCAACAAGTAGACAAGCCAAGACCGAAGCTGATGTGTGTCTGGCTCCAAAGCTCTAGTATCTCAGTCTTCTTTTTGCTTCTCTGATATTTCATCTTCCATGCCCATCCACCACCCCTACACACACGCATGCGTGTGCACTTGCACATGCACGTTTCCTTACTTCTGATAAACCAATCATTACTAACAAGCACAATGCCAAGATCACCTGGGAAGTCCCAAGAGGCGAAAAGCTCAAGTTTGAAAATGACCTATCTTTCTTACAAAGAGCAAATGGTTCATGGTTATCTCTGTATTATCACGTTTTCACCAGAATTTCAATATGCTTTACTGAGTTAGAAGGGAAGGGCGGGTCTGAGCTAGTCTGCTATCGAGAACTTCCAGAGTCAAATCTCATTTCTACTCTGGCCAAGCACAGGATTGGGCATACAGAAGGCACTCAAATAGGTTGCAGGGATGAATGAATACATAAAATTGCAAAAAGTCAGCTGTCTGATGAAGTCTGGTCTTTTGAATAACTTTGTCTTCCTGATTTCATGAGAAAGGCACTGGATTTCTAAGTCAATGATCACACTGGCAATTCGTTGACAATGCAATTTTAAAAAATGGTCTCCTTGGGCAGACTGCAAGCTCAGTGCGGGCAGGGAGCATAGTTATCTTCTTTAATCCCATGCTCCGGGGCTCAGTATAGTGCCCTGCATGCTGTAGATCAATAAACACTGTCGAATGAAGAATGAATAGTCACGTCATGGCTGTTTCAATTATTTGCAGGTGAAAGTGAACTAAAGTTATTTCCGCTCTTAATCTTCAATTTTTACATCCATAAAAACAAGCCAATTACAGAGAAGGAGGCAGGGGTTAGCATTTCATTAGCACCCCACAAGCTGCTTTATAACAAACTACAGATGCCTTGCATGTGTGTAACATTAAGCAGTATGAGAAGAATGTGA
Organism: Vulpes vulpes; assembly: GCF_048418805.1. Lineage (NCBI taxonomy): Eukaryota > Metazoa > Chordata > Mammalia > Carnivora > Canidae > Vulpes > Vulpes vulpes. The sequence goes on from NC_132795.1 coordinate 60,561,040, forward strand.
AGCTCCCACATAAAGGTATGTATACTTTTGCTGACCCCCCAGGAGGTACCTTCTTACTATAAAACAAAAGTACACATTTGACCACTATCTCCTCTACCTTAACAATGTGCATGAAAGAATAACTCAAAGATTAAAGGAATCTTTATATATATATATAATATGGTATATATTATATAATCATATAATTATAATTATATTATATAATAATATATAATAAATAAAAATATATACAAATATCTGATTTTAAAATATGCATAGGATCATAAACACACACATATATTTTTATGATCCTATGCATATTTTTTTTCCTATGCATATTTTAAAATCAGATATAGGGGATCCCTGGGTGGCTCAGTGGTTTAGTGCCTGCCTTTGACACAGGGCGTGATCCTGGAGTCCCGGGATCGAGTCCCACATTGGGCTCCCTGCATGCATGGAACCTGCTTCTCCTCTGACTGTGTCTCTGCCTCTCTGTCTCTCATGAATAAATAAATGAAATCTAAAAGTAAAAAATAAAATCAGATATATATACGCATATAAACATGATTATTAAAATAATGCAGTCTTAATTAGAACCCTAGAAAAACATGAAACTAAACTTTAATCTCAATCCCACTGGGAGGTATCTTTGTTGCCTATCTAGGTACCTATCTTTGTTGTCTACCTAGAACACGGAAAATTAGAAAGAGCAACATTTCCACCAAAGCAAGAGAAAGCCAGATAATCTGCAAAATCCTAACTTTTTCTGAGCCCATCAGACAGCTGAGGTCACAACTACTTAGCCTGGCATCTCCCAAAGAGAGAAGGGCTTGGGAACTGGTTTGTCTATGCCTGAGGGAGGAAAGTGGGACATCTAAGTAAAAAGAATTCAGGGGCCCCCAGGTGGCTCAGTTAAGATCTGCCTTCGGCTCAGGTCCTGATCCTGGGGTCCTGGAATCAAGCCCCATGTTGGGCTCCCTGCTCAGTGTGGGAGTCTGCTTCTTCCTCTCCCTGCTCGTGCGCTCTCTCTCTTTCTTTCTGTATTTCAATTAAATAAAATCTTTAATAAAAAGAAAAGAATTCAGCTCAATTTTTAAAACAAATCGCTAAAGGCAATGTGTATAGCCTGAGAGTATAGAACTCTGGGAGCCACGATGCAAAGAAAGTTTACATCTACTCACAAGATGTTCTCCACAGGCCTCAACAGGTGCTCATGAAGAATCCCAGAGAACAGAGAGTGGAGGAAGCCTATCTCTGAAGTGCCTGCTTGGAGGAGGGAAACATACTATGGGAAAAGCATGAGGTCCTAGCCAGCCCTCTCTCCCCTGTGGAACTAAAGCCTAGGGGAAGGACAGAAACACTGTTGAATACGGGCAAAGAAAGAGACCTGTTGCAGGTGGAGGAAATAAAAAGAGAAAGCTCTCTAACCCTGGTAGAAATCATCATGGGCTCAGACTATTAGAGGTTTATCTCTAGGGTGGGACAGGTTTACTGAGAATGCCCAACTCTGAGAACCTAAAACACAGGGTCTGCTGGAGTCTATGCCAGGACAGCAGGGAACCCCACACACACAAGTCACAAACAGGTGGTCAAATGTTCATACTTCCCTCACAGGGAAGGCCTAACGCTGAGGGTACAGTAGCAACATTGAGAAAAACCCCCTCAAGTCAACTTCCAACCTAAGCATAGGGTACCCTAGAAGAATTTGGATTTGGTGGTCCACTGAAGGTACCCAGCAACAACAAAATCCAAACCCAATCAATGCCTAAATCCACTGACTCAACTCCTTACATTATATAACCATTATGAGCCTAGGAGAAAAGAGGCACGTCTATTTCCAGGAATAAATACTATTTTCTCAGCCTCTATCATTCTAACCATTGTTTGGAAGTCAATAAAAAATTTTAAGACACACAGAAAATTAAGAAAAAGAACCTACTCTGACTAAATGGATAAAAAGACAAGACCCATCTCTATGCTGCTTCCTACAGATTCATGTTAGACCTAAGACACATATAGACTGAAAGTGAAGGGATGCAACATGAGAATGAAAAAAGAAAGGAAATGGGTAGTGATACTTATATCAGACAAAAAAAGCCTTTACAACCAAGACTGTAACAAGAGACAAGGCAGGACATGACATACTAATAAAAGGATCACTTCAATAAGAGGATAAAACAATTGTAAATATCTCTGTATTCAACACAAGAGCACCTAAGTACATACAGCAATTATTAACATAAAAAGAGAAGTTGACAGTAACACATTAATAGTAGGGGACTTTAACATCCCATTTACATCAGTGTGTAGATCATCCAGGCAGAAAATCAATAAGGAAACCGTGGCTTTGAATGATACTTTAGACCAGATAGACTTAACAGATATATTCAAAATATTCCATCTAAAAACAGCAGAATGCATATTCTTTTCAAGTTCACCTGTAATATTCCCCAGGACAGATCATCTGTTAGGCAGCAAAACAAGTCTCAATACATTTAATACATTAAATACTATTAAAGTATCTTTTCTGATCACAATGGTATTGAAACTAGAAATCAATTACAAGAAAAAAAACCTGGAAAAACACAAACACATGGAGGCTAAACAAAATGCTACTAAACAACCAAAGGGTCAGTGAAGCAAAGAAGAAATGATGGGCATTAAGGAGGGCACTTGATGTAATGAGCACTGGGTGTTACATTCAACTGATGAATCACTAAACTCTACCTCTGAAGCTAATAATACACTATATATTAACAAAATTGAATTTAAATTAAAAGTTTTAAAAACTACAGACAAATGAAACTGAAAATACAATGGTCCAAAATCTTTGGGATACAGCAAAAGCAGTTCTAAGAGGGAAGTTTATAGTGATACAGGCCTCCTTCAAGAAACAAAAAAATATCTCAAATAATCTAACATTATACCTAAAGGAACCAGAAAAAGAAAAAAACAAAGCCCCAAGTTAGAAACAAAAAAATATCTCAAATAATCTAACATTATACCTAAAGGAACCAGAAAAAGAAAAAAACAAAGCCCCAAGTTAGTAAAAGGACAGAATAAATATCAGAATGGAAATAAATTAAACATGAACTTAAAAAACAATAGATGAATGAAACCAAGAGCTGGTTCTTTTAAAAAAATTGACAAACCTTTAGTCAGACTCATCAAGAAAAAAGAGGGAGGACTCACTAAAATCAGAAATGAAAGCGAAAAATAACTACCCAAATCACAGGAAAACAATTATGAAAAGCTATTACAGAAAATTATCATCAACAAATTGGATAACCTAGAAGAAATTGACAAATTCCTACAAACATACAATCTTCCCAACTTGCATCAGAAAGAAACAGAAAATTGTCTACATTAACCAAAGAAGAGTTAACACTTATTATTCTCAAACTTTCCCCAAAAAATAGAAGAGAAAGGAAAACTTCCAAATTCATTCTACAAAGCCAGCATTACCCGGATACCAAAACCAAAGACACTTACCAAAAAAGAAAACTACAGGCCAATATCCCTGATTATGAACACAGATGCAAAAATCCTCAACAAAATTTTAGCAAACCACATCCAACAATATATTACAAGGATCATTCCCACAAACTAGTGGGATTTATTGCCAAGATGCAGGCATGGTGCTATATACACAAATCAATCAAAATGATACATCACATTAACAAAATGAAGGCTAAAAACCATAGGATCATCTGAATAGACTTAGAAAAAGCATTTGACAAAATTCAGTATCCATTCATGATAAAAACTCTCAACAAAGCAGGTTTAGAGGAAACATATATCAGCATAATAAAGGCTATATATACATATATATATATAGCCAATCTATAGCTAGTATCATTTTCAATAGTAAAAAACTTAAAGTTTTTCCTCTAAGATCAGGAACAAGACAAGATGTTCAGTCTCACCAACTTTTACTCAATAAAGTACTGGAAGTCCTAGCCATAGCAATTGAGAAAAGAAAGAATTAAAAGGCATACAAATTGGTAAAGTAAAAATAAAACAGTCTCTATTTGCAGATGACATGATACTATACATAGAAAACCCTAAAGAGTCCACCATAAAACTATTAGAACTAATAAATGAATTTAGTGAAGTTATAGGACGCAAAATTAATGAAATCTGTTGTATTTCTATACAGTAATAATGAAGCAGCAGAAAAAGAAATTAAGAAAATCCCATTTACACATGCACCAAAAAAAGAATAAACTTAACCAAGGAGGTGAAAGCCTTGTACTCTGAAAACTATAAGACACTGATGAAAGAAACAGAACACAAAATAAACAAATATCAATAGAAATACATGCTTATGGATTAGAAGAACTAATATTGTTAAAATGTCCATACTACCCCAAGCAATCTATAGATTCAATGCAATCTCTATCAAAATACCAACAGTATTTTTCAGAGAACTAGAAGAAATAATCCTAAAATTAGTTTGGAAACACAAAAGACTCAGAAAAGCCAAAGCAATCTTAAGAAGAACAAAGCTGGAGGTACCACAATCCCAGATGTTAAGATATACTACAAAGCTAAAGTAATCAAAACAGCAATGTACTGGAACAAAATAGACATATAAATCACTGTAACGGGATAGAGAGTCGGGAATAAACCCCTGCTTATGTGGTCAATTTGTCTATGACAAAGGAGGTGAGAATATCCAATGTCAAGACAGTCTTTGCAACAAATGGTGTTGGGAAAACAAGACAGTTACATGCAAAAGAATGAAACTGGGCTACTTTCTTACTCCCTACATGCACAAAAAAAAACCTCAGAATGGATTAAAGGCCTGAATATGAGATCCAAAGCCATAAAACACCTAAAGAAAACCTAGGTCGTAATCTCTTGGACAATGGTCTTAGTAATACATCTACTGATACGTCTCCTCAGGCAAGGGAAACAAAAGAAAAATAAACTATTGGGACTACATCAAAATAAAAAGTTTTTACACAGTGAAGGAAGGAGCCATCAACAAAAAAAGGCGACATACAGAATGGAAAGAGATATTTGCAAGGGACATATCCAATAACACATTAATTTCCAAAGTATATGAAGAATATACACAGCTCAGCACCAAAAAATAGATAATCCAATTAAAAACATGCAGAGGACCTGAGTAGACATTTTTCAAAGAAGATGTACAGATGGCCAACAGACACAGGAAAAGATGCTCAACATCACCAATCATCAGGGAAGTGCAAATCAAACCACAATGAGATACTACCTTGTATCAGTCACAATGGCTAGTATCAAAAAGGCAAAAAATAAGAAATGTTGGTGAAGATATAGAGCAAAGGGTGCCCTCTGCATGGTTGGTGGGAAGGTAAATTAATACAACCACTGTGGAAAACAGTATGGAAGTTTCTCAGAAAATTACAAATAGAAATACCATACAATTCAGTAATTCCACTGCTGGGTGTTTAGCCACAATGGAAACAGTAATTTGAAAAGATATATGCATGCCTATGTTCACTGCAGTGTATTTCTAATGGTCAAAATATGGAAGCATCCCGGGTGTCCATCAATAAATAAAGAAGATGTGGTACATAGACACAATGGAATTATTACTCAGCCATAAAAAGAATGATATTTAGCCAATTGCAACCAATTGCATGAATCTAGAAAGTATTACGTTAAGTGAAATAAATAAGACAGAAAAAGACAAATACTGATAAGTATGATTTCACTTATTTATGGATTCTAAAAAACAAAACAGAACAAAAAGCCAGAAACAGACCCATAAATACAGAGAACAAACTGGTGGTTGCCAGAGGGGAGGAGGATGGAGACTGTGGGCAAAATAGGTGAAGGGAATTATGATGTACAAACTTCCAGTTATGAAACAAGTAAGCCACAGGGATGAAAAGTACAGCATAGGAAATATAGTCAATATTATAATAATGTTGGATAGTGACAGATGATAACTATACTTACTGTGGTGAGCACTGGAATGTGTAGAATTGCCCAATCACTATGTATGCCTGAAACTAATATTACATTGTATGTCAACTATACTCCAATAATAAAGATTTTAAAAAGAGAAAAAAATCTAATTTCAAGAGATAAAGCAATCAACAGAATCTAACTATCAAAGAATTTAAAATCACCATGGTTAATACATCAAAGGCTCCATGGAAAAGGTAAACAATAAGCATGAACAGATGAGGAATTTCAGCAGAAACAGAAATAATAAAAATGAAATGTTAGAGATGAGAATGAAAAAACATGGCAATAGAGATGAAGAATGCCTCAACGGTCTCATTAGTAAAGCTGACATATACTAGAAAAAAATCAGTGAGCCTGAAGATAGGCCAATAAAAATGACCTAAACCAAACCATAAAATGAGTGAAAAAAGTTAAACCGAGCATCCAGGGCAGTTGTGAAACAGTATCAAATGGTGTGACACCCATGTAACTGAAATAACAGAAGGAGAAGAGAATAGAAAATAATTGGAAGAGAGTTTTTCAAAAATAATGAAACATATCAAAGCACAGATCCAAGAAGCTCAGAAAATCTCAAGCAGGATTAAAAAAACAAAACAAAAGAAAACAACTAGACACATCATAGTCAAACAGTTAAAAAAAACAAAGACAGGGAAAATCTTGAAGGCAGCCAAAGGAAAAAAGGCACATTGTATCCAGAGTAGAAAAGACGTCCAAACATGCAAGCCAGAAAAAAAACGGATTAAAATCTTTAAAGTGCTGAAAACAAAACCGAAAACTTGTGAATCCAGAACACCATACCCACTGAAAGTATCTGTCAAAAATGAAAGAGAAATAAAGACTTTTTCCAACCAACAAAAGCTGAAGTAATTCATTAGCACCAGACCTGCAATACTAGGAATGTTTTAGAAGATTCTTCAGGCAGGGGGATATGCTTATATGATATAACACAGGAACTGGGATTTTTACATAAAGAAGTGAGGTTCAGAAATCATTAAACCAAAGGTACCTTTAAAAGATTGTTTCCCATATCTTTAATCGCCCTAAAGGATAATTATCTAAAGCAAAAACAGTAACAATACAAACAGTTTAGAGCATGCAGGAGACCAAAATGTGTGACAGCAAGAGCATAAAAAAATGAGAGGATGAATTGAGGGTAGACTGTTGTGAGGTCCCTCTACTACATGAGAAGCAGTATGATATTATATGATGGTAAGTTGTAAATAATAAAGATCTATAAACCCAGAGGCAACCATTAAAAAGTTTTTAAAAGAAATATAAAGAACAGTCCAATTATGAAGATAAAATAGAATGATAAAAAAAATTTAACTTAAAACTAGGCACAAAGGGAGGAGAAAGGGATAAAAACTGAAGGAACTAATAGAATACAACTAGTGGGGCACCCCGGTGGCTCAGTTGTTTGACTGACTCTCAGTTTTGGCTCGTCATGATCTCATGGGTCCTGAGATTGAGCCCCACAAGGGGCTGTTTGCTCAGCAGGGAGTCTGCTTGAAAATTCTCTCCCTTTGTCCCGTCCCTCAATGTGCTTGCATTCTCTCTCTCTCTCTCTCTCTCTCTCTCTCTTTCAATACGTAAATAAATCTTTTTTAAAAACAACTAGTGAGATGGAAAATTTTAATCAACTGTATCATTAATATCATTAACTGCAAAGGTCTAGACACAGCAACTAAAAATGGAAATTGTCAGATTGGATAAAAAAGCAGGGGCTCACTCTATTGGCTACATGAGCTCCACTTTAAATATGAAGACATAGGGTAATGGTGGAAAATGATATGCCATGCAAACACTGAATGATAAGGGGCTGGCAATGTGAGGAAGCGGTGCATGAGAAAAAAACTTAAAGTGATGAAACTATATTTCTTTTTCTTTTCTTTCTTTCTTTTTTTTTTTTTTAAAAAAAGACTTATTTATTTATTTATTTATGATAGACATAGAGAGAGAGGCAGAGACACAGGAGGAGTGAGAAGCAGGCTCCATGCCGGGAGCTCGACGCAGGATTCGATCCCGGGACTCCAGGATCGTGCCCTGGGCCAAAGGCAGGCGCCAAACCGCTGAGCCACCCAGGGATCCCCTGAAACTATATTTCAATTGTACCATTGACCCTTGAACAACATGGGTGTGAACTGTGCGAGCACACTTATCAGGAATTGTTTTTCAATAAGTACTGTACTGTAAATTTATTTTCTCTTCCTTATGATTTTCTTAACATCATTTTCTTTTCTTTGGCTTACTCTGTTGTAAGAATACAGTATACAATATGTGTAACAGGGATCCCTGGGTGGCGCAGCGGTTTGGCGCCTGCCTTTGGCCCAGGGCGCAATCCTGGAGACCCGGGATCAAATCCCACGTCGGGCTCCTGGTGCATGGAGCCAGCTTCTCCCTCTGCTTGTGTCTCTGTCTCTCTGTGTGTGTGTGACTATCATAAATAAATAAAAATTTAAAAAAATTATTAAAAAAAACAATATGCGTAACACAAAATATGTGTTAATTGCCTGTTTATGTTATTGGTAAGGCTCCTGGTCAACAATAGACTATCAGTACTTGAATTGGGGGGAGCTGAAGGTTATACACAAATTTTCAACTGCACACGGGTTTGGCACCCCTAATCCCGGTGTTTGTTGGTGAATGTTAATATATATAAAGTATACTTCAATAAACCTGAATTTTTAAAATAAAATTAAATAAAAAGCTATAGACATATACATAATAACATAAAATGAAATCATAGAACTAAGAACAAAAGTATCTGTTGTGTCAATAAATGTAATTGGGCTAGACTTATCTAGTAAGACAAAAAAATCAGATTGAGCTATGAAATTTTAAATGGTTCTGCATATAAGTAAGTTATAAAAAGATGGGCAAATGTATTCAGACAGATCAAAACAAAAAGAACATAGAGGTCATGATCTTAATATCAGACAACCTAAATTCTGGGCCAAAAAAATCTAAACTTGACTTTATAATGCTAAGTATACCAAAAAAATAATGCTAAGAGTACAATTTACAATGAAGATGTTGCAATTCATAATGAAAGTATTACAATGAAGAAAAAGCAGCTAGAAATATCAAAGCATCATATAATATAGCATCAACATTCAAAAATAAAAATTAAGGGAGATACAAGATGAAATATGTTCACACTAGTAATAAGTCTTAAACTTATTTACCTATCTTGATCCATACAGTCTAAGTGGACAGCACAAAGACAACAGAAGAATTAAATAACAATAATGTTGACCCAAATGCATATCTGCCAAAGTCTGTACTTGGAAGACAGAGAGTGTTCCTTCCTTCCAAGTGTCACAAAACTGATCGTATATTAGACAACAAATTAAATCTAAGTAAGATCCCAAAAGAAGAAATAATAGTTCAGAAAATAGTCATTAATCACAAAGCAATAAAAGCTAAAATGAATAACGTAGCCAGAACAATTTCTAACAATTGGAACTTTTTAAGTACTCTTTAGAAATTTTTAGGACAAAGAGGAACTCCAAACCAAAGTTGCAAAATATCTAGAAAATAACAATGTTAAATATTACATATCAAAACCTATGAGATACAGCTAAAATAGTGTTCAAAGAAAAACCCAAGCCTGAAATATCTATGTTATTAAACAAGAATGAAAGAAAGTAAGTAAATCAAGCATGTATTTTTTTGGTCAATTGTTTTTGGTCACTGATAAAAACAACAAGCTATGTAGTGGGCAATCAATAAAGTATTTGTTGAATAAATGAAGAACAGTAAACTTAGGAAAGTAAAAGAAATGAATTAAATAAAAGAAATCAATGTATTAGGAAAAAGAATGAGTAATAGCACCAATAAATATATCCAAGAGCATGTTTCTTGAAAAAAAATAAAACAAAACAGGTAACTTGATCACAAAGAAGCAGAAGAAAGCATAACTACACAAACTAAAATGTATTAAAGCAGAAATAATCAGACACAGAGGAAACTCAATGAGTCTACAAATCTACTTTGTTCAACCCTAGGGAAATAAATGGAAAGATCTAGAAGTGGATATTTTCCAGGAAGATATAATTTACCAAAACTTGTCTCAGAGAAGACAAAATCTAAACTAATTAATTACTATAGAAGAAAAAAAAAAAAGAAAAAATTTCATAGATTTATTCCCATGAAACACTACACCCAAATGCCTTCAGGGAATTAATTCTATGTAGTATTCAAGAGCAAATAATTTCACTGCTATTTAAAGTGCGCCAGAGTTTAGGTTAAAAATAGGGGTGGAAGAAGCTTTCAGATTTTTTTATGAAGCAAGAATAACATTGATACCAACAACTAATGAAGATGAAACATCAAAAGAAAAGTGCAGACCAATTTCACTTTATGACTTTGATTCATAAACTCTAAATAAAACATTGGAAAAATAAAATCCTGTACCACATTAAAGAAGATATACTATGAGCAAGTGAGGTTTATTCTAGGAATGCAAGAATGGTTCATTATTAGGAGATGGATGATATAATAATTTCCATAGATGATGAAAACTATTAGACAATATTCAACAACATCCTTCATAAAACATTTAATGAATTAAAGACATTCCTTAATATGATAAAATACATCAATCTTAATCCAAAAGCCAGCACAATGTTTAATGGAGAAAGACTAGATGCATTTTCATTAAAGTCAAGAATTTCAATATGTTCTTGAGGCATAAGCCAAAGTAATTAAATAAGAGAAATAAATAAGAGGTATAAAAATTAGAAAAACAACAGTAAAATTATCTGTATTTGTAGATAATAGGATTCTAAACATGGAAAATCTAAGAGAACCTGAAAAAAGAAATACAACAAGATAAGCTTGGCATAGCCAGCTCCAAATACAACACACAGATATCAATAGCATTCATGTACACAAACCACCATCCATCAAGAGCTGTGGAGGAAAAGACTGCATTCACAATATCAACAAAAAGATAAATATCTAAGAATAAATTTTTTGAATGTATAAGATTTATATGAAAAAAAAAAAGATTTACAGTATTCCTGTAGTCACAAAACTAAAAATCAGAATAGCTGTCAAGGCAAACCATGTTGTTTGTTAGGAATTCTCAAAATCATAAATATATAATTTTCCCTAAATGTAATGTAATCCCAGTAAGAATACATGTGTGTTATATATGTTTATGTACTGAAATAGACAAACTGATGACAAGATAGTGCATATGGAAAAATAAGTGATAATAATAGGACAATTATTTAAAAAGGGAAGTAAGTATGAGGAGCTAGTCTTACTAAATATGAAATATGTTTAAAAGCATAAAACTCAAAATAGTGACCCTGGAACATGAATGTACAGAAATATCAATGGCATAGGATAGCAAGTCCAGAAACAGCCCCAAATACATATAAAAATTATTCTATAAAAACAGAGGCATCTCAACTCTGTGAAGAAAGGATGGAATAATTAACATATGGTGTTGGGAGAACAGGATAGATGCTGAGGAGAAAACAAAGTCGCACTTTACATCTTACACCAGGATGAGTTCCAAATTGACCAAAACTCAAAAGTACAAAATTAAACCATAAAGTTAGTATGATAAACCATGGGGAAAGTACTTAATCGTTGGAGTGGGGAGGACTTTTAAAACTATGATACTGAATCCAGAAGCATAAAAGCAACAACTGATAAATTCAACTACATACATATATTTCTGTATGGCAAAGACAAAAGAATAACAACAAAATGAGAAAGTATTTGTGACTCTCAACACTGATAAATAGTATACCAAATAAATAAAGAACTCCTAAAAATCAATGAGAAAAGCATCAGTCACTAAATAGAAAAATAGTCAAAGGATAAGAACTGAGAGTTCACAGGAAAGAAAACGGAAGTTACTCCTAAACAAACAAAGAGATACTCAATTTCATCCATAATAAGAGAAAATAGGACAGCCCAGTTGGCTCAGTGTTTTAGTGCTGCCTTCTGCCTAGGGTATGATCCTGGAGACCCACATCCGGCTCTCTGCATGGAGCCTGCTTCTCCCTCTGCCTGTATCTCTGCCTCTCTCTCTCTGTGTCTCTCATGAATAAATAAAATCTTTTTTTTTTTTTTTTAAAGAGAGAAATACACATCAAAACTTCACTGAGAAAAGTTTAAGTCACATGTCTTTGAACCAGAAATTCAGCCCGGTAGGAATTTATTCTGCACATACCATTCACGTAGTGGGATAAGTGGTACCCCCTCCACAGTATGTCCCCCTGGAACCTGTAAAGGTGACCTTATTTGCAGATGTGATTAAGGATCTTGAGATGATCTCTTGGATTAACTGAGTGGGCCTTAAATCTGATGACAAGTGTCCTTATAAAACACTAAGAGACACACAGAGTGGGAGTCAATATGAAGATGGAAGCAGAGACTGGAGGGATGCTTCTGTAAGCCAATGACACCAAGGACTTTGAGCAACCACTAGAGGCTGGGAGAGAGAGGCACAGAGCAGATCTGCCTTCACAGGCTCTGGAAGGAACCAACACCACCAACACCTTGATTTCAGACTCCGGGCCTCCAAAATATGAGAGAATTCATTTCTGTTGTTTTAAGCCACTCAGTTTGTGCAACTTTGTTGCTGCAGCCCTGGGAAGCTAATGCACTACCCCAGAGAAAGAATGTATTTACATCATTCATCACTGCGTTATTTGTAGTAAAATAAGACTGGAAATATGAAGACAACTGATCACATTCAGCCCAGTGGGAGTAGTATGCGGGCATAAAAAAAGAATAAAATCTCTGTACAGACTGATGTGGAATGTTCTCCAACAGTCCCAACAGGAAACAGAGGCCACTCAAAATAGGAGAGCTTATTTACAAGGGGCAAGTAACGAGGGTGTCGACAGGCATGAAGGAGCGCATGAGGGACACTGCTGCTATTGGGGGCTAGGGGCAGCAGCCACTCGTCCACCCCGTGTCCAGAGGGCAAACTTCCAGCCTAAGCACAAGGTACTCCAGAAGAATGTGAATCTGGTGGTACACTGGGAGGCCCTGTGAAGTGCCACGGCCAGTCCCAGGTGACCTCCCAGGGATGCAGACAGAGTCCATCTCCCCACCTCCCTCTCTTCCCTCCCCCTCCTGGTCTCCCCATTGGTTGATGCCAGCTGGAAGCCACAGGGGAAGGGAAGCCTGTGAAGTGCTCCATTTGGTCCAGCCTCAGGGCAGCAGGGAGGGGCAACATGGGACACAGAAGCCCCAATAAAAGCTCCAAGATTGTTTTTTAAGCAAGGTGCAGAACAACTTAATATAGTATATCACTGTATCAGTGACAAAAAGAATATGATATATGCACTGGGAATATGTGCACAGCAGATCTGGATGAACCCTGCCCCTGCCTGCCACCCCAGTCAAGAAAATGACTATATTTGATGCTCTACAGAGAGGTCTGGGGGTCTGGCAAATAGGAGTTGTGGGGGGAGGCTTTTCACCATATACCGCATTACACCTTTCAAATCTTGAACCGTACAAATGGCTCAAAATGTTAAAAGTTTTATTTGTATTAAAAATTGTAAATAAAATTGAATTTTTAAAAGCTTACCGTCTATGATCTTTATAAGGGAGACCCCCAGACAGTGCATGATTATGTTCAGAGAGGCAGGAACAATTAGTGCTATGGACTAGTCACAAGAAGAGGCACACCCACCTGTCAGGTAACGCCTGCAGCACCGTGGGCATCAGCACCCCCGAGATAGCTTTGTAGAGGATGGAGTCACACACGCCGACGATGTTCACCACCGTGGAGGAGCCCAGCACAGGCAGCATGTGGGGCGGCATTCCTTGCCAAAAGTGCAGAAGGAAACTTTGAACCTGTATCAACCCACAGAAAGGAGAAGCATGAGGTTACATAGGCCCTCCCCACCCCACAAAGCCTGGGACTCCACCAGGCTGCAGTGGGGTCATCTGTTTCCCCTGCTGTGGCAGAGGAGGCCCTGTCCCAATCTTCCCCCTGCTGTCTGGGTGCCAGGCCCATTGCTGCAGAACCACCTGGCCTGGTGCCCTGGGGTCTACTCTGCCCTGGGAGAGAGGACTAGCCCATTAACCCACCGGCCCCTTCATGCTCACCTGTGGTCTGGGAAAAGTTTAAGGAAGGGAAGGTGGGATATTCCTCTTAACAAATTCAGAGCGTTAGTGCTGACTATTCTTTGGGCCTGTGGTAGCACCTGGGTGTCCTCGAAAAGAAGGGACTGACTGATGTGTGAGTTATTGGTAAAAGGAATGTGTCTGGACAGGAGGAAAGTAGGTGGCACAGACAAGTCTACTGATTCAAATTTGTGCACCAAAATAGAATAAAATGCAAGGGCCTCTTCTACCCAAATGCCTCCATTTCTCCAAGAGCCCTGACCGGGTGTTGCCACTATGGGATGCTGGATAGTGGTATGTGGGTGGTAAACGACGTGGGTACTCCCACCCCAACCACTAGTACAGAACAGAAATACACAAGGCACTCAAGAATGCTTATTGATGTAATAGCAGGAACTCTAGCTGTTGAGGAGCAAGCGGCAGAGTGAATGTCTAAGGCAGAGAACTTTTCAGGAGCCTATATATCTCCATCTTTTAGTGTGTGAGCTGGAGGTCAGAGAGAGAGCAGGTTAAGGACGCGAGGTGCAGGACAAGATAAGGTAAGTGAAGGGAAACGGTAACGATGGTTATCTGATGTATATAATACCACTAAAAATACCTTCAATTAAAAAAAAAACACCTAGATTAAGAGGGCACATGATGGCATGAGCACTGGGTGTTATATGCAACTCATGAATTCCTGAAAACTAAAAATTAAAAAAAAAAAAAAAAACCACCTAGAGCTTAGCTAACACCGAGGAGTGGTTCATTTTGGAGACAGGGAACAAATGACTGAATTCTTGTGAATTCTCATAGGCTCAACTTGATTCCTGGACTATGTATCCTTCTTTCCCCCTCCCAGATGAGTACTCTCAAACCCCCACATGTAGCATTACCCACATTTCTGGCTTCCTAAATCAACCTTGATCCAATGCAAAAGATAATACCCTTCATCTAAGACTTTGGAGGTGGTATTACGATGGGGATTAGCTTTATTTATCGAGCGACACTATATGCCAGGTACTTTGCATGGTCCTCTCAGTTAGTATTTGCAATGTTACTACAGCTGAGAATCCTGGCTCCCATTCTGCAGAGACATTAACTTATTTGTCCAAATCCAGACAGCAAGTTAGGGAATGGATGAGACGGAGCCCTTGTCTGCCGTCGTTCTCCCAGTCAGTTTTGTGGCGAGTTTGTTCTCACAATAACAGGCCTTCTACCCTAATTCCTGGCACCCACAGCTATCCCTGGACTGCTGCCGGCCTTCCTGCTTTCTACCTCTGCAGTGCTGACTTGTGGTGTCCATCAGGCTCCTCTCAGGAGTGGGGTCTTGCTTTCCTCAGGCCAGGCTACCTCCAACTCCAGGCTGGAGACCTGAGCTCAGCCTCCTGTGGACAGATTTCCCTGACATCCACGGCCTGGACCAGATAGGAAGTTTGGGGGATAAGGAATGGGGAGAAAGCATGCCCTCTGACTTCCTAGGTGGCATTTGACCAAAACCATGATCAAAGTGGTAAATGAAGTTCAGGTTTGTAAACTCATACTCAAGTCACAGTGCCATGTCTCCCACAACAGTGAAAATACTGCACAGTATTCAGCAGGATCAAAAGTCAAAACAGAAAGTGCAGATGAATGAAGACTGTCTTCCAGAGTTCCAGCTCTGGCCCCGCTACCAGCCAGCGGTGTAACATCTCTAAGTTTAGAGACATAAAAGCTTCCTCACCTGTGAAATGGCAATAAAAGTAGCCTTTACTGACTGCATAGGTTTTGGCAAAGATTCCTAAGAAGTACCTATTTTAGTGCTTGGCACCAATAAAGGTTAATGGTGATGGTGATTATTACATCATGGAGAAACTGCCACTATCAGCCCCAAGAAATCCATGGGCTGCCCTAAGCATTTGTGACATGTTGTCTAAGTCTCCGAGTGTCGCTCAGCCAGCATCCCCACAGTGGCTCTGCTCACTTGTCAAGGCTCTTGGTCTGTTCCAGGGTCACCTGGTGGCTGACTGCTCTTTCAGCCTGAGCCTGGAGATGGCCAGGCTTCTTGGGATAAGGTGCTTTCTTTCTAGAGGACCCTCCACTGTTCCTGATCCTGTTCCTGTCCCTGGGCATCAGCCTCAGGCTGGGTCCTGGACCTCCCTGCCTCCCCTTCCAACACTGCATAAGAACCTCTGCCCCATTGATTTCCTACCCATTTGGAAGATTCTGAATTCACTCGTCTTTCTTGGCTCTCCTTGCATGCAGCCCTACTGCCTTTTTCTATGTGATCAGTCAATTTCTAACAGAAATTCTGGAAAAGATCAGCGGCTGTGTAGGTTTAAACGAATCTGGGGAAAACCAGTCTTTGGCAGGCATCTGTTTTAAGCCTGCTCAGCTTGCATGGGGAGCCCTTATCAGTCCTCAGTCTCCTGAGCAGTCTTTGGAGAGGGTGGTGTTGGCCAGTTTGATCTCCTTTTCTACTTGCAACACTTCAGGCAAGGGAAGGAAAAGGAAGGAAGGAAGAATAGTGGAAAGCTCC
Organism: Vulpes vulpes; assembly: GCF_048418805.1. Taxonomy (NCBI): domain Eukaryota; kingdom Metazoa; phylum Chordata; class Mammalia; order Carnivora; family Canidae; genus Vulpes; species Vulpes vulpes. The sequence continues at coordinate 60,577,586 of NC_132795.1, forward strand.
AGAGCTGAGACTGGGAAGTTGGGTGTGAAATGGACAGAGGTGTTACAGCAGGAGGTGGAGTTGGTGGGACCTCCCCATGGGCTGGATGCAGGGTGAGGGAAAGAGAAGCAGCAACGTTTGAGGCTTGAGCAATTGGGTGGGTGGTGATGGCAATCTGAGACGGGGACAGCAAATTCAGGTGGAAAGTCAGAGCTCTGATTTGGTCACGTTAAGTTGCATGCCAAGTCAGCTGAATCTGGAGCTTAGACCTAAATATCTAAATATGAGAGCTATTAACTTTTATAAAATAGAGAAAACATCTACCCAGTATAAGGATCCATTAAGATCACTGAGGCAAAATGCCTGGGAGTGTGGAGGCACCTACCAAATGGAAACTGATGATCAGCCAGGAGGGAGGAGTTTCCTTACTCCTTGTAATCATAAGTGGTGAAATCATCAGAGGTAAAGGATGGAAAAGCATTATTTAAAGTTTCCTAGATTATCTGCCTCAGTCCCCTCAACTCCCAGCCATCTCCCTCTTGGCTCAGTGAAGCATCAGGAGATGACTTCCTTAACAATACCTACGGAAGATTTCCCTTTCTTTTCCGTATATGTATTTACTTCATTCTGAATATACTGGCACCTTGTGGAAGCACATGATAACTTCCAATCAGGGGTACTTAATTGCTATGGCGTTGACAGGATCTCAACAAAACATTAGCCACCATTTATCATGCTCTGATTTCAAAATCAGACACATGAATTCTTATGTAGATAAAATTATCACCTCCACTTTATGGCAAAAGAAATGGAGGCTCAGAGGGGCTCAAGGTCACAGGCCAGTAAGTGGTGGATGTGGACTCAAACACAGGACCATCTGACTGGAAAGCTCCTCATGCAATGTAGCCTGGAGAAGGCTTTGCAGGGAGTCCCCCCCGCAGGCAGATTGGAGCTCTTTGCACTTGCCTGACAACGCTACAAGGCTATGACATTTTTATATCCACCCACCCACCCATCCATCCATGCATTCATCTCCCTAACAAATACTTACTGAGAGCCTAAGAGTATATCTGACCTGGACACAGAAGCAAACAAAACAGACAAGGTCCCTGCCCGCAAGGGCTTATACTGCATTGGTAGGAGACAAACTGCTCCAGCCCAATAAGATAATTTAAGAATGTGATACCAGCATTAGTTATAACCTCGACCCTTAAAGATCTTGAAGACTTGAAGCAACTGCAATGTCAAGGTGTACCAGATGCTCCCACCATCCATTTGCCCATGATTTTTCTCAGCTGTGGGAGAAATCCATGCCCATCAAAGGGAAAGTCTTCCCCTTCATTCTTTTGTGGTTGGGTAGAATGAAGCACATCTTCATTAGCCACTTTAAAAACAGCCCCCAAATATCCCTGTCAAAGAAGTGGAAATAATATTGGACTGGGGGTGTCAAGTGACAAAAGATGCAGCCACAACTTTGGCCCTTACCAAATGTGTGACCTTGAACAAGTCTTTTAACTCCCTTGTTGACATAACCTATAAGAGCAAGCATTTCCATGACCTTTTATAGTTTACAAAGGGCTTTTGCTAGGCAATGTCTCATCTTCTTCTGCACTAGATAGTCTGGGATGATATTTTTATCTTTATTTCTAGGATAAACAACAAAGGCTTTCCTGGCAGAGCCTGGACTCCAAGTCTGGCACTTTCCCCATAGGAGCGCTCAGCCTCCTCAAGGTTTCTGCAGCCATCACTGTATACTCTGCCTCCGAATTTCTGGTGTGCCTTCCTGTTTTTCCCTCTCTAGGCTGTGTCTTACTTCTTGCCCCATTCTTGAGACCTATAGCAGTGCATGGCACTATTAGGTGCCCAATAAGTGTTGGGGTTCATGCATGAAATTAAGTATAATGAGATGATGGAGAGTTTTGAGATGAATAAAGTACATAGGGACATAAGGGGGACTGTCACCAGTTCAGTGGTGAGAACGTGTAGTGGAGAGGGACAGCTGGCCACTAGAGCTCTGAGCTCCTCTTCTGTGGCAGTAAAGTGCTGCCGAGTGAGGGAGCAGATCCCCTTGCATCAAGGTGAGGCCATGAGGCCAGCTTTTGCCAATGGAATGCGGGAAAAAGTGATGTGTTTTATTTCTGGGCTGACAAGGTTAAGAAGCAGGTATGTCTTCCCTATATTCTGTTCCCCCATCTGTTAACTGAACAAAGAGGATACCATGGCTCTAGGGCACGGTATGGCCACATGGGGGAAGGCGCTGGGTCCCTGACCTAACCCAGCAACCAGCCCTCCACGTGAGCATCCATACTGGCTTGTGACATCAGTGAGAAATAAACTTCTAACATATGAAGACTTGGGATTATTTGTTACTGAAGCCAGTATGGTCGTCATGGAACATGAACCTTTATTTGTTCTCATCTCAGTGATCTTTGGGATACAAGACAGAACAAACCACACCATGAGAGAAAGCAGTGATCCTTCTCTAAAAAAAAGTCCCCTTAAATGGTTGCTCAAGGAATTAGGAGATTTAAATAATCTCATGACTAAAAGCCAGGAGCAGGAGCAACAGTATTTCTCTACCAGCAGGTAAGCAGAGCCCCCAGTAAACGCTCACCACTGTGAGACTCAGCAGCAGAAAGGTAGAAGAATGTGGGAGACAGAGCATTTTGTGCTTTATGTCATTTTGTACCCTCTCCTCCTACAGAGCACACCACACCCACTCCAAAACACACATGGAGGGAATCTCCAGAATCTTGTCCACCAATACCTATTGGTTTTTATAGCCCCCTGGGAGCCTGCATCATCTTCAAATTCAATGTCCGCAACCTACACCAGGGGGTGGGGAGTTTTTTTGGGGGGGGTTTTTGACCTGAAGGCATTTTCTGGAAACAGAAAGGCCTCAGGTTTACGGGGTGAAATGTATGGCTTCTTGCCATTCCCCTAGAAGGCTCTTTTGGATGGCATTTTAGGCAAGAAGATTTTATTGTCTCTCTGGTTATGTAACTGGTACTTCATCCTCTCTTGTTGCTCCTCTCCATTCTTCAACTGTACTATTTTAAAATGAAAATAAAATGGGACCTCAGGAAAAGATTAAATACAAAATGTAGGAAAGCTTTCCTTCAGTTTCTCTGAATCTGTAATACTGGGCATCACAATAACCATCTTCCTCCTAGGCCAGTGAGGCAGGAGGCAGTTCACTAGTCAGGTCAAGGAGCTGGCCATACCAACTGCTGTTCACACAGAAGATGTGTAAAATGAGGGTAATAATCGTGCCTGCTTCCTGGGATTACCATAAAGATTACATGAGCTCATGTGCATTGGGGGTTTCCAAAGGTCTGGCACCCAGTGGGAGTTCTCAAAATTGGAGCTCCTGCTACTATAATATTTTAATACAGAGTATTCACAGCTCAACACTTATTGACCTACCTCATCAAAGTTGGCTCTTATTACAGTGTCCAATATTCTCTGACAGTGTGTTCTGTACATCATAATAAACGTAGAGACCTGTGGGGGTTGGGGGGGGATTTCAACAATAAAAGCATAATTAATATATATTACTGCTGCCTTTCCTTGGAATTTCAATTTTCAAGTCATTTATTCCCTGTTGAAGGGATGAAATTCACTTAGTACCTACTCATCCTGTAAGACCCGAATAAGCCCAACTTTCATTAGTGGTGCTCTCTGACCCTGGGCTCTTCCTCTGTGTTCCCATGACACCTGGGCATGTTTCTCCCTCCGGGCACCTGCCCTGTGGTCCAGTGGAAAGCATGGGTTCCTCTCTCCTCCATTCTCAACCCCTGGGACCACGGGCTCTGGGAAAACTTAAATGGCATATTATTCATGCTCGTGTATCCAGCACCTTGCACAGTAGGTGCAAGGTACCATAGTAGAGTTCAGTAAGGCATATTAATTAAATTCTCATCAGATAAGATACTGAAAAGTTAAAACCCAGTGAGTACTTATAAGAAGAGGTATTTGCCAAAAATCACCAAAAAAGACATTAAAAAATCTGGAATCCGCTCAGCAAAAAAACTGTATCTTCAGCTTCATTTATCCAAGAATTTTAAAGCTATCAAACAGGAAATTTGATTTTTTTTAAAAGCGGAAAAAAGAGGGGAAAAAATTTACTAGTTCTTAGATTTAAAACATTTATACTCTTCATTTCACAACGTACACATGCATTTATTTCATGTAAACTAGTTTGCTTATGCATGAGCATCCATCCCCCCTTGGCTGTGAGATTCCTGGGAGTGGCACTCATGTCAGTTACCGTCACATCCCAGCTCCCAGGGGGTCTGCAGACAGCAGCAGCTCGACATCTACCGGTGCACGGGGCTGCGTCAAAATAGGTACGTGAGACATGTAGCTCCAGTAATTTTCTCCAAATACCCTATGACCGAAACTATCTAATTCACTGTACCTACAAAGTCTCGCCTATGGGACTATAATTTCACCACATCCTCTGCAGGACAGGGGAAAATAAACTGTATCCTATGAAAAAAACCCAATCTAGAGCCAAGAGGGTTCTTCCTTCATGAAATGAGACAGTGTAGCATTGTAGACAGGTAGGTAGATAAGTTAGAGGGGTAGATAAGCTTTTTGTTTTAGCATAGTATTGAATTTGTAGAAAAATTACGAAGATTGTATGGGGAATTCCCATATGCCCTACATCCATTACCTCTATTGTTAACATCTTACATAGTATGCTGCATTTCTCACAACTAATGAATAGATACTGATATATTATCACTTACTAAAGTCCCTATTTTATTCAGATTTCTATCTTTATATTTAAAAAAATTTTTTAGAGAGCGAGCGAGCATGTGTGTGTGTGGTGGTGGCGGGGGGCGGGGTGCAGAGGGAGAGAAAGAGAGAATCCAGGTTCCACGCCCAGAGCAGAGCCCGACATGGGGCTCGATCCCACGACCCTGAGATTACGTACGACCTGAGCCAAAACCAAGAGTTGGACACTTAACCAACTGAGCCACCCACGCACCCCTCTATCTTTGTTTTTAAACTCACCATTTTGCACTGAGACAGAGAAAGAGAGGGAGAGAGGTTGTATGTGTTGTGTGAAAGAGGGAGGAAGGGAAGCCACCCACTCCCAGCAACACCTCAGATGTGGTCACCTTCTCCTCAGGCAGACTGGCTGGCAGATTTAGATCTTTGACATTTGGAAACTCTGGCAGCAACGTTCCAAGTTTGGACCGGGGTGAATATGCCACCGTCTGTTTGCTCACTTCTTTCTTGCCCGTCTCGCTCACCCAGGCGGCTCCTTTCTTGGAATACATCACATCATAATATTGGGAGCTCTCCTTCACCGCAATGCCGTAGTAATGGTACCTGGGCCACGGAGACAGAGGGAGAAGGGGGGGGGGGGGTGGAGGGAGAGAAGAAGAGAGAGAGAGAGAGACCCACATGCACTGTTAGCAGATGGGGTTTCCTGGACAGAGGTGCCCAAGGCCAACAATGGCTGGGCCATCCTCCCAGGACTAGAAGAGTTAACACTTCTGTGAGACTTGACATCTCAGAAATCTAGAATTAAACCAAAGTTCCATGTTGCCAGCCATCAATCAGGCAGGTAAAAATAACCAAAATTGCCTCCTCCAGAAAATGTTAAGTCAAATACTCTGCAAAGTATAAAGGGAGGATGAAAAAAATTCCATTTATATTTAAGCTCTTATCGAGCTAAATGTGATCTCAGAGATACAGAGCTCTGTAGAGACCCAAGAAGAAGGGTGTGTTTGCAACTACTAACTGTACCACCAGCAAGAATTCATTTGGTCTCTGTCTTTCCTTAATCAATTAATGGTAGTCTTGTAAGAACTGTATCTCTAAAAAGATATATGCAGTGGTTCCATGGCACTGAAGGTAAAAGACCGAAACTTTTGACTCAAATGGGCTTTAGTAATAGCAATGTTTCCAATGAAGACTAATGATGAAAACTGCATTTTGTTTGGATTTTAGCCACAGAAACTGAGCACTTGCTACATTCTAGGCACTTTGTAAACTGCTTTACCTACATTAATTTGAAAAATACTACAATGAAATGGGAATTAGTAAGGCCTTTCTACGGACAAACAAACGGAGGGAAGAAAGCTGAAGAAATCTGCTCTAGGTCATCCAGCGGTTTAGAAGAGGCTATTGAGTACAGGTCTGTTTGGCCCCAAAGCCATTACACTGACCTAGCAGAAAACACTGCAGGAATCTATTACAAACTTGGGAGTCACTTATGGGGTGTAATAAAAATACAGATTCCTAGGCCCTTGCCAGACCTACTGATTCAGAATGGGGAAGTGGGGCCCAACAATCAGCACTGAACAAGCACCACAGGCAATTCTGATGGATGCCAGCTTGTGACTGACTAACCTCCTAGGTTACATTCCCCGTTCTATGATCCCCAACTGTTGTAGAGACTGTCATTATTTACTCTTGTAAATTGACATTCATCACAGCATCTAATGTGGTGCTCAAGCTCTTTACACACATTACCTTACTTAATCTCACAAAACCCTTGTAAGGCTGGAATTAACTATTAGCCCCCAGGGAATTTAAGTAACAAGCCCAAGATCACCCAGTGAGTAGAAGCAGGATTTGAACCTCTGAAGTGCTTTAATGGCTAAGCCAGCAACCCTCAAACTTGACTACTACTAAGAATTATCTACAAAACATCAACACACAGACTCCTGGGCTCCACGCACCCCCCGCCAAGATTCTGACTTCGTAGGTCTAGAGTAGATTTCTATAATTGCACAGCAATGCTAATGGAAGCAATTCATGAACCTCGCTTTCAGAAACACTGTATAACATATTAATTACTCGTTTCTGCGCGTGGAGCTATATGGTTGGTGGCAGTCACAGAATCATACAAGTGAGAAAGCACTGGGTTACATGAGAGGCTTCTCAGGGAAGGGAGATGAGCACACATAACCTCCCCTCTCCCTGCCCCCTTACGGCTGATACCATTCTGTGATATTTCTGCTTAGTGGGCATCTCGCCTCTATCTGAATGCCTCCTGGGATGAAGAACTCAGGCCCTCCGAAGGCAGCCCAGTTCATTTTGGGTCGGGACAGTTATCAGAAAGTTCTCGTTTGTGTTGAGCTGCTCTGTCTTCTGCACCTTCTACTTTCCAACTGTCATAACTGCCTCCCCATCCGGGAGGCGCCCTAGAGACGGGGGAGGGGATGGCTTCTGTTTGGCTCCTGGAGTGCGGGAGTGCCATCCAGGTGGCCTGGCAGTTAGGACATGCCTCTCTGACCTTCACAAAGTTCCCCAACCTCTTGAGATCAAGAGAGGGATCACATATTCAGATCAGACCATGGTTCTGGGTCTGGATTTTCCAGAGTGTATGTTGCTGAAATTAGCAATTGGAGAGAAGCTATTGCTTTGATCAGGTCTTGGTTTTTCTGTTTCAGTTCTGTAGGACATGTCAGCACAATCCAGTCACCCCCCACCCCCCGATGTATTCTGTCAAGGTAAATTTGTGGAGGGTTTTTCTCTATAAGGCTGAGTGGCAGGTTGGAGACTAGAGCGTTTTGTTACCTTTTGACTGGTCGAAGGTGTGGTCAACCTTGGGGGGCGGTGTCCTTATGGAGGGGATACCATTAAAATTGACACCACTGAATTTTTAAAGAAGATATTGCCCAATTTACCAACTTCTGGGTTAAAGAAGAATACAAAAACCAAAAACAGGTTCTCACATGTGGACAGAAGGAAACCTTCTCCAAGTTTAGGAAGGTTGGGAAATGGTCCTATTCTATCTTTACTATCCTCCCTCCCTGTCTCTACTATGTATCTATTTTTGTGGTTTATTTCTACTCTTTTCTCTTAGAGATGAGCAACAATGTACTGAAGCCAGTGACTTCCAAGACCCATTCATTTCCATGCATTCAACATACTTCCAACCACCCTCTCATATGTGGACCAAATTGCCCATCATGTGCCAACCAGCAAATAAATAAGGACAGGTGGTCTCATACTCTACACTCTTACCAAGGCGGAAACCTCATTTTTAAACAAACTTTTCTTTAGAGATGAGATTGGTTCTTCAGAGCAATCACCTTGGAACATTATTAGAAATTTACTCCAGAGTGTCCCTGGTTCAAAATTTTCTGTAAATCTCATTGGAAGTTGCCCCTAGAGCTTCTGGGCCACACACACAAAAATGAGTCTTGTTATTTTCAAAGCTTTACCAAAAAGGTTTTTTTCCCCCCAGTTTGATCACCCACTTTCTTTACCTAACTTGGCTCCAAAGTTAAATCCACCCTCGGAGGATGGGAATGCTGCCCAGGAATGGCAAGAGGAGTGAGGAGATATTGTGTGACATGCTGCTTTTGAAGCCCAACCCTTAGTTTCAAGTCTTACAAGTGCTATATGGTTGTTTTTGTTTTTGTTTTTGTTTCAAGTGTCAATATTCTGTAAGTCAGTATGTGCTGATCTGCTGCTCAACCTGGTCAAAGTGTTCAGCAATGCTACATAATAAGGCACCCTCTAGTGGAGTCACTATGTACATCAATATAATAAAGGTTCTGAGAAGTCCTGCATAAAGGAACCTGTTGAACTCTGTGCTTCCTAAACTTATGTGGCCAACAGAGCTTTTCCACGGAACACCCGTTAACATCCAATGAATGATTTTTGAAACACCCTTTGAGGCAAATCTTATAAACCGAGATTTTAATAAAGCTTGCTCAGGGAAGGCAGAGATTCCCTTCCCACCAACTCACATGTAGGAAAAGGGGTCCATGCACACTTCTCACTTTTCAGGACTCTTCCAGAAAGGTGTTCCCAGGCTACCTTTCTAAACTAGGCCACCCTCCTTTTGTTATTCTCTACAACAGGTCTCTTGTTACAATCTGAGGGTTTTTTTTTTAATCTGTCTTCCCCACCAGAGTATATGCTCCATGAGGGCAGGTGATCTGCACCTAGCAGATCACACAAAGTGTGAAGCAAATAAGGGTTGGATGGTTGATAGAACTGATGTCTGGGAAGCAACATGCCCTGTGTACCAGGGTCTAGCTGGACTTCTTCACCCCATCTCCCTTGCAGAGATTGGTGCAGGTTGCTTCTCTTGGGCAACCAGATACTATCAGCATAGAAAGTCTGCTCAGCAAAACAATTCAAGTAACCTAGAAATTGTCCAAAAAGCCACAAAGTCCTCTTTTAAGTGATTGCCAAGACTATTTGACAAAAACACTTAAAGGCAGGGTGGTAGAAAATCAGACTCCTTAAAGCAGCCCGATGGCCCTGGGCCTTCTGACAGCCTCTGTCCTGTCTAAAGCTCCTGTCTCAGGCACAGATTTCCTGCCAGGCCTGTGCACTGGACTCAGGATAAAAGACCTGGGGTCCAAGCCTGACTCAGAGATGTGTGCTCTGCAGATGGAATGGTTGCTGGTGCTTACTTGGACTGTCCTCGGGTCCCGAGTCTTCTGGTGGTTAACTGGGGAAACTGCTGCCTTATGATCTGTAAGTCAACACAAGAATTAGTTACTCATGGAGAAAAGTTGGCAGCACAGTCATTCTGAGTTTTACAAACATCAATTCAAAGAAAAGGGAAAACATAGGTCTTCAATTGCAACGACTTATTGAGAGTCTGTGGGATCATGGAGAAGATACCAGTATTGGAGCTGGGGGGCAGGGGCGGGTGAGCCCTGGAATGATTATGGGGCCCTGGACTCAGAGGGGGTCTCACTGGGCTCACAATGCAGGGCAAGTCCCAGTTGATGCAGAATGTGTTAGCCCTGCAGCTTAAAGTCTTCCAATGGATTCCATGGCACCTGGAAGGAAGACCTGCCCTTGGCCTCTATAAGTGGTCCCTGCTCTTACCTCCTGGTCTTCCTCTCCTGTGACTCACCTTTACTCACCAGACCCCAGTGAAGCTGGCTTTTTAAATTCTTTTCCCTATTCCTGAAACACACCAGACATGCTCCCTCTGGGGGCTTTTGTAGGTAAGTTCCTTCTCCCCAGAAGGCAGCCTCATCCACATCCCCACAGGATTGTCTCCTTTGTTTACAACATTTGGGCCTCTGCCCAGTGGCCTTCTGTGACCAGCCAGGGGGCAGTAGCACAAGCAATCCTTTGCCATCTCATGGCCCTGCTCTCACTTCACACTCTGAAATGATCTTGTGTACTTGCTCTCTGCATGCCTACTTTCTCTCTCCCCCTAAGTAAGCTCCATGAGACCAGGGACCTGGGACGGGGTTTGGCACATACAAGGAGCTCAGTCTGTGTTGCTGAATGGAAGGAGGAAGCCTAACCCCTGAGCGGAGGGTATGCTTGACTCATCTGCAGTGTTGCCCATGATATTCATGTGGATTTGCAGCAAATTTGGAAGCTATGCCATCTGCCAAGGTGAAGACACAACCAGCAGGCCTTGGTGTTTACAGAAATGATATCTGTGGAGAGACAGGATGATGCAAGTGTTCCTTGCTTTGGAGCTAGGCTACCTGGATTAGAGAGAGCCAAACTTCGCCATTTGTTAGCTGGGGACCTTTAGTTAAGGTTAGTTTTCTCAGTTAGCCTGTTTCCTCATTTGTAAAATGGGAATGATAATAACCCCTACGTTAGAGAATCCTTGTAAAATCTAGTAAGTAAATGCATGTAGATGATTTGCAACAATGCCTTGCACTTAGTAAGGGCTCAACGAACATTATCCATGATCACTGCTAATCGTCCTGATAAGTCTTCCCTTTTACTTCGAGGGACTTTTCTCATTTCACCAAACTCTCCCAGTCTCTCTCCTCTTCTAGTACATCACCAAGTAGTACATCTCATCCTCTTCTAGTACATCACTGCCAAGATACAGTAGTACATCACAGTCAGAGAGAGGCTGCCTGCAAGCTGCCCTTCGTGAGATGAGACCCAACTGCCGACTTCCCATTGGTGGGGCATGAACACAAGCGCCTTCTCAGAGCTGAGGGATGAGTCTCTCCTGATCCATCCACATCCTTTTCCATCCACAGTGATGCTCTCATTGATGGATCTGCTCACTCAACAGACATTTACTGTGACCCTGTTAGTTATTTGAACTTGGACATGCTGTTTAACTTCTTTGTGCTTGGTTTTCTTATGTCTGGGGCCTTGGAGTATATATACCTCCCCAGTCAGATCATAGGGATAAGGATGGTAGCCTCAACTAAATCAGCATCAGTGGGATGGAAGGAAGTGGACAAATCAGAGAGAAATTGAGAATCTGGAATGGGTGAAATGAAGTTAGACCATTTCTGTACATTAGGAAGCTGTCTCCACTGTGAATAATAGGACACGTTTTACTCATCTGAAAATGGGTAAACACAAAAAACAAAACAACCCCATGCATTGACGCATTGCTTATAAGAATGGTTAGAAAATCCAATATGATAAAATGAAGATACCGCTTTAGGAAATAAAAATGGGCCTCTAAAATGTTATCTGACAGTGATGATAACTGCAGGAAACAATGCAGTCATTCTCTGAAATCTTGAAGGGCATCACTTTTGTAGCTGACACAGCCCTGGTTTCTTTCACCCTAAGTCCTGGAAGCTGAGGATATGGGTTCTCACTTTGTCTATGTCCCTCTCAAACTGCTGTGGCCTGAGGAAAATGCAGTGTTCAGGGTGGGGCCTGAGTGGGGTCAGCGACAGGGCTTTCTAAGCACTCTGCCCCATGATGTGCGCCATGGTTTTAGTGGCCTTATCACCTCTGGCCAACAATACCCTCCAGACTTTCATCACAGAAGTGGTTTCACTGCCAAGATACAAAGCAGCTGTTCACAAAGGTACAGCACGAATGTTGCAGACATACAGATAGAAATCCAAGGAAAATACAGAAAGCAAGGAGATGGAGAGAGATTCTTCACTTTGGTTAAACATGGGTTATGATTTGGATTCAGAGTTTCCTACCTATCCTATACGATACAGTTATAAGAGCCCCGTACCCACAAGGTAAAAACATAATAGTTGCTTAGGAAAAGCAGAGGTTTTTCTGCATTTTGGTCTGAGAGATTTCCCCCATACAGCAGGTACCATGTTTAATGCTCTGATATTAGCAAGCATTTGGAAAATGATAATACCATGTGCTGTCCAAGGTGTGGCAAGACCAAAGCTCTCACAGATTGCAGGTGACACTGTTTATTGGTACAACCCTTCCCCGAGCATTTTCACGATATGTATCGAGAACCACAAAATATTCATAATTTTTGGTCTATGAATTCCAAGGAACTAATCTGGAGTAAGAAAAAGTTATGTGCAGGGCTACTAATAAGACAGAACAATTGGAAACAGTGTAGGTGTCCAATGACAGGGAGCTGGCTAAATAAATGATCATACATACACTCAACAGACCACTACGTAGGCATGAAAAATGATGGTAACAGGGGCACCCAGGTGGTACAGCTGGTTGCACATCCCAGTCCTGCTCCTGGTTTTGTCTCGGGCCCTGACCTTGGGGTTGTGAGATGGAGGCCCAGGTCGGGCTCTAGGCTGATCGGGGAGTCTGGTTGAGATTTTCTCTCCCTCTCCCTCTGTCCCTCCCCTTATCCTCCCCAAATAAATAAATCTTTTAAAAAACGATAGTAGTAACAAAAACTACGTCATGGCACAGAAAGTTTATATATGATATCATGTTAAATGAAATAGCATATCTCAAACTACATTTATGCTATGCTTATAATTTATATCTTTTACAAATATAGGAATGGAAAGGGAACAAGGAAAAGCAAAAATGTATAGTTGTTAGGATAGTAGGATTGGGACTAGAAAAAAAGATTTTTGTATAACATTTGTGTACAAGGTTGACTTTTTCTGTAAATAGAAAAGGATTTTCTTATTGGGAATATTCCTAATTGACAAAAGAAGTTCAAGATAATCTTGAATGAGGCACCAAAAATCTTCCAGGATGTTCTAGTAGCTCTTCGCCTTTTTCTTTACTTTAAAAAAATAATTGCCTATTCCCTGCAAATAATATGCAGATAATAAAAAAGAAGCATTTTGTTGTTGCTGTTGTTCCGAAGCCTTATTATACGTGATTGAAGAGAATGGGCAAAGTTCTGAATCTTTATAAGCATTTATCCAAATGGCATCCTACATAATGTCCTGGCCCTAGGCTAAGGTACCAGGGCCACAGACTCTGGTCTAGAGATGTTCCAGAAAGCCCCCAGGAAGCAAGGACAAATTTCAGGAGCTGTTTGTTCTACCTCTAAGAGGCAATAAAATGTACAATTGGTGTATTTGAAATTCTCTGTGCTAGGATCTTGAGAAATCATCAAGTTGTGGAATGGGGCCTGTGAATTCATGGATCAATTTATCCTATGAATTCCTCCCTAGCCTATGGGTTTTACTTACTCCTTTTGAATCATGTATGGCTCAATACATGCAGTCTTACCATCTCTGTGGCCAGCGCCACCCTCCACGGGGTCCCTCAAGACAGAGGCAGGAGAGACTCCATCCTTTCCAACATTGTGCAACCCCGTGTCCTACTGATGCTGACCAAGAAACCTACTGAGCCCAACCACTTCTCTCTGTCCCCCTCCCCCGCCACTGCCCTCGCCCACGATGATCCCTCACCTGGACCACAGACACATCCTCCTAACTGCCTGCCCCCCTCCAGTCTTGCTGCCCAGCCAGCACCACCTTTCTAAAAAACATGTATGATCATTTCATTTCCTCGTTGCAAATGCTAGATGCCTGCTCACTGCCTACACTGGTTAAACATCCAGCCTCCTCAGGCTCATCCATGAGGCCCTCTGTGATGTGCCCCCGCCTCAAATCCTACTACTTCCCTCTGTGTTCCCTGAGCTCCAAGCACATGCTATGCTGTTCCTCTGCCTGAAATACCAAACACACACTGTGCCCTGCTCATCCCCAAGGAACTCCTTTCTTTCCCTGACCCCCTCCCATTTCCCCTGTGTCCTTCCCACATAGCCTCAGACGCTCCTGTCTCCATTGCCCTGGCGAGCTGGAAGGTGGTAGGATACAGGAGTTATGCGCACACACTTTCGGGTCAAGTCCTGGTTCAGGCACTGTGTCAATCACTTTACATATATTATCTCAATCATTACAATGGTCCAGGCTCCATGGCTATTCCCTCTGCACAGATGAATAAACTGAGGCCTGGCGAGGCTGAGTAGGCTGCACAAAGCCACACACCTCACAAGATGCAGACCTAGGATTCAAAGGCACCCGGTCTAACTTGACACCACCACAATACTGTTGCCTCTGGAAAAGTGAAAGTGTCCTAAAGTCCCCCTTCCCCATCCTTTCTTTTGAGGATGAGGGGGCTTTACTTATTCCTTTCGAATAATGTACGGCTCAATACATGCAGTTTTACCATCCCTGTGGTCAGCGCCACCCTCCACTGAGTCACCCAAGACAGAAGCGGGAGAGACTCCACCCTTTCCAACACTGCATGAAAAAGAAAAAAAAAAAAACAATTTTTTCCCTTTTATGTCGTATTCCTGCATTTACACATTAGATGAGGAATGAAATGATCTCTTGTTCCCATCTACTCTTCAGTGAAGATTTCAAATCTCTTCACTTTGATGACGCTCTGGGTAATGTTCCTGCGGCCTCTGCTATAAACGGCATCTGAGAGCCCTGTCCCAAAACACCCTAGGGAAAGGGAGAAACAGCTGATGGGAATGTGACAACCACAGGCAGATGATATCTACAGGTGTCTCCTCTTAGATTAAATCTACCTGCACCCAAAAAAGCAGAAATCTGGCAAACATTTCTTCTGCTTAATAAAAATACTAAGTAAGCAAACGCCATTCTGTTTAGATAGTTCAGAGTCCCCAGCTAGAGTAACCGAGGAATAACCCAGATCATTACCTGTCTACTCAGAGGCCTCTGACAATTCTCCACAGCCAGCTGACTCTGCAGAGGCTCCTTCCTCTGGAACTTGGGTGCACTGTGCAACTCCCTGTTCCGCTTCCGTCTTTGCTCTCAAAATGCCCTTGTGTGAGCCCCATGCTCCATTCAAATCAAACAGACTACCTGGTGCTGCCCAGTTCTCAGAGTGCTTCCCAGAGCTGGACTCCATACTTTTGTACCTTCCACCTGCAGCATCCCCACCTCCTTACCATTTGTACCCTTGCTCCCTATCCACCCAGAATGCACACCACTCCTCTATGCACCTTTCTTGATTCCCTGGCCAGGTAAGTGTTCTCCCTTCTTCAAACCATGACTGCACCTGCCACTTCCAGTCTATGACCAGCTTCCATCCTCCCTCCATCTTGAACATACCCAGACTCTATCTGCATCTTTCCCTTTCCACTCAGTCCCAGGGCCATGATCTCATGCCTGGATGGTGACCATGGTTTCCTCATGGCGCCACAACCACTTCTGTATGAAGCCTCTGGTTGAAGTCCAGACCCACCAGGTCCTGCTGGACTGGCCCTGCCTTCATTCCAGCTTAGCTCTCCCCTCCTCCTCTCTGAGTCCCCACGGCTATACAGCACTTTTAAAGTTTTGTGAACACACTGTGTTCTCTCTTATTCTAGCTCTTCCCATAGGCTGTTCTCATTTTCTGGAAACCTCTCCCCATGCCCTCTGTCTGCCTCACATTTATTCACCTTTGAAATATTAGCTTGTACCTTAGTCATTCCAAAAATCTTCCCTGAGCCACTTGTTTGGTATAAGCAATTATAGTTACATACATGGCCCATGGAATCCTCATATCCAGTCAACACTCCTCCCAGCTCCACCAAGTCCTTGTGTAGTCCTATAAGGCTCTACATGAACTGGACCTGCAGCCTGTTTCCTACTGCTCTCCTGCATATTTGATGAGCTGCAGCCTCAACAGCCACAACTGGTTGTACATAGTTTGGATTCACTCGACAACCAGTATTTTCTGAGCTCTTCTTGTATGCCAGACATTTGGCTAGGCACCGAGGGACAGAAACAGCCTTTGTTTCAGAAGCTTAAATCTAGTGGGAGAAGACCAAAACCAAATGAATTTAAAAGTCAATACAACTTAGATAAGTGCTACAAAGAGGAACAAAATGAGCAGGGTGAGGGGAATAGGAAATGGGATGGGGTGGGTTTTTTTTTTTTTAGGGTGATAAGGGCTAAGTAGTATTGTAGCATTTGAGTGGTGATCTGAAGGAAGTGAGGGAATGAACCTCGTGGATATCTAGGGGAGGGGCATTGTAAGCCCAGAGAACAGCCAGTGCAAAGTCTCTGGGGTAGGAGCTTGTCTGAAGCGTGTCAGGAAGAGCAAGGAGGCCCATGTGGCCAGAGCTCCGTAAGTCCTCCGGAGAGCAGTAGAAGAGGAGGTCAGGAGGCCAGGAGAGGGTGATGAGTGCAGTTCACATGGGGCCTTAAGGTCTTTGTGAGGACTTTGGCTTTTACTTTTAATGAATTGGGGAAACATCAGAGGACTTCAAGCAGGAAAGTGAGGAGTAGTCTGACTTACCTTTCCAAAGGATGGCTTTGGCTGCCAGGCTCCCATAGGGGGCAAAAGTGGAAGCAGGGACATCATCAAAAGGCCACTGTGTAGTCCAGGCAGGGTATGGCCCAGTACATTAATTCATTGATTCAGCAAATGAAAGAACAAATGAAGTATCTCTCCTTGGCTGGCCATGGAATTTGTTCCCGATATTGGGATAACATAAATAATGCTATAAGCAGTACCTTTTGCATAATGATTTTTATTTTTATTGCTAGCATTTTGGAGATTCCTCCCCCCATAACGGTTTCTCAAGTGCGAAGCTGCTTGATTAAAAGGGAGAAACATTTCAAGTTTTGTAAAAGATACCATCAAGCTGCTTTCCATGAGGTGTAGAAGGCGATTATCACTTTTTTAAAAATTGGCTAAAGTGAAGAGTGAAAAGAGAGCTTCTTTTTGAGCATTGGATTTCTTGTCTATAAAACAGGATGACACACTAGCCCAGCTAACCTCCCAGGCTTGCAGCAGGGCCAAGGAGTGAGGGAATGTGCGCCCAGGCCTGCCTCCTGGGCCATGTTAACCAGGAGTGGGAGAAGGGGCGGGGGGGGGGGGGGGGGGGTGGTGGTGAGAGCTCTACCTCAAGGGACTCTCCTGGCTGCACAGGACAGTGACCCGGACAGTGACCCGCTGCTGAGCAGGGCGCTAGAGCAGAGGGTTCCACACCTGTTAGCACCCCACCTCTGGCTTCAGGATCCTCAACCTCTTCTAGCCCATCCTCTTCACTGACAGTTATCCTTTGATGGATTTTTGGAGGATCCTCATTCAACTCATAGTTTTCAGGCTTTTGCCATCTATCGTGGCCGGCCGAACAATACATTTGTGCCATTAACAAGATTTAGTTCTCTTGGTGAAAACAGTTTTTATCTAGAAGGACTGGGAGGCCAAATCCTCTCCTCCTCCTCCAAAAGGGAGAAAGATAATTTCAAACTGAGCCCCAAGAGAAAGGGCTGCTTGCAGAGTTGGGGGGTGGGGTGGGGTGGGGTGGGGGGTGGGGGGATGGGCCGCGGCGCGGCGGTACCGCCTCACGTTCTGCCCAAACTGACGGAGGTCAAGACTTTTCCCACTCTGAGCAAAAGAAAGGGCTGTTACACATTGCACCTCCTCCTTCCAGCCGCAACAAAAACCTGTGGGAAGGGGGTTTGCTGCTTTTTTTTTTTTAAGTGTTTCTTATGGGCTACAAATTACAAATTATTCTCCTCTCTTTTCACCAAATAATCAGCTGGTCCCGGAATCTGAAAGCCCCGCACAATTTAGTTTTGAGTCTCAAAATGCAGAGTCGGTTCAGCCCTGCGAAGGCTGTTCAGCTTTTAATTTCTGGAGCAAGACTCAGCAAACAGTCAAACACTTTTGTGGAGCTGTGAAAGCTGAGTTTCGCTGTTTGATAAATGAGCAGACGGCAGGCAGCCCCTCTTTCTCTTTTTGTATGGATTCAATGAAGCCTGCCTAAAGAACACCACATGCTGTTCTAGCTACTGATCTAACATTCCGCAACATCCCAGCCTTGCAAAGTCCCTTTAATTACTCGGGAATCCCACCCTTCTCCCTTTCAGCCTAGGCAGCCGGGCCTGGGCCGGGGGCTCCATGGGGCGAGGGGTGGGAAGCAGAGCAGCTCTGCCCGGCTCCCCTCCCTAGAGCTGCCGGAATTCTTCTTGGTGGTGGTAGCCAGGTTATCCATCTCCCTTGTCTGCTCTCTTCCTGGCCCACAATACATTGCTCCCGGTAGAAGGAAACTCCGAATGTCCAGATCTAATTTTGTGGGTGCAGTTTTTAAAGAAATGTGAGTTTTAGGCACATGTTTCCAAAATGGCATATTCAAACCACTGCCCTCCTTTGAGACAACGAAGGGAAAGAGGAGATGCTACCCACCAAGCAGCAGCGAAGACCAGTCACTAGATGAGGTGTTTTACACACAGCGTTGATTTTGTTTATTCTAAAAAAATGACATTGGAGGAAAGTATGAAGATTCCTGTTTCACAGATGAGATACTGGGATCTACATCCATTCAAGGCTGCTCAGATTCACAGACCTCTGGCTAGTGGGAGAAACGAGACCCCAGTTCCACTGTCTCTCCTGTTCTTCACTTTGGCTGGCACCCACAGGAGCCAGCAAAGGGTCCACTAACCGAGTATGAAAGCCCTGGCATCCTCTCTAGATGTTGCCTCAAGAGACACCTTTAGAGCCACTCCGGAAAGCCACTCCAGAAAGCCACTCCATCTCGTTATTCTTACAAACAGACTTTGTTTGATTTGACCTCAAACTCTGTGATCTTGATCCAACTTGATCTCCAAACTTAGTCATCAGGGATGGCTCTGAAAAAAGGCTTTGGTTGTTTCCAAAAATTCAATCCACCCTCAGTAGGCAAAGATGTGCCACCAACAAGAACTGATCCAAAAGAAGTTCCAAGGTAATGGGATAAGTGCACCTCCTCCCACACTTTGACGGAGACAAACTCATGTGTATATAAGGAGTCAAGTATGCTTAAAACAGTTTAAAAATAAGAACTGTGGGTCTTAGTTCAAAGGTTATTTGGGTGCAGGAAAAGAAGAGGGACTACTCAAATAGCAAGAAATGAGAAACTTGGTACAATGACACGTTGTTTTGCAACCATGTATTGCAAAAGTCTTGTGCCTTCTCTTAAAATACACAATTTTGTGAACACAAGAGAGAAATTGATTAGGGAGACAGATTGGCAAAGGGATTAATATCATCACAACTTTAAGTCTGAAAGTGAGATACAGACTCACTTCCTTTGTTGACAAGAGACCTCACCCCTTTAACAGAGAAGAAAAAATAATTAAGTCTGGTGGTGTTAATAAGGATTTTTAAACAGCCCTGCCTCAATGCTTTCATTTTGAAATGGGCATTTGCCAGAGCAGTTACACTATGCTGTGCAACTCTGACCATTCAATAGTTTTTTGTGACACCTATTGGGCGCCAGGCAGTGGAGTGGTGGTGGGAGGTCAATGGGGGTAGGATACTGCAAGTTCCCTAGGAAATTCCCCAAGGGCAATTTCAAATATTCACAAGGGGATCCCTGGGTGGCGCAGCAGTTTGGCGCCTGCCTTTGGCCCAGGGCGCGATCCTGGAGACCCGGGATCGAATCCCACATCGGGCTCCCGGTGCATGGAGCCTGCTTCTCCCTCTGCCTGTGTCTCTGCCTCTCTCTCTCTCTCTCTGACTATCGTAAAAAAAAAAAAAAAGAATTCAAACATTCACAAGAAATTCCTGCCTAGTGCAATGAGACAGAAATGAATTTCAAATCATGTGTATGGACTGATGCAGGATTGTGTGGAAAAAACCCCAGGACTGAGAAGGCTAACAGCTAATCTGCTGCCCCTTTAGACATATCGTGGATGACAACTCCAAGAAGTCCAAAATTGCATATGTGAGCCCCCTATCGTCCTCAGACTGCCTGGATGATGTGTCACGTGTGTGACTATGAGGAAAGACAGTCATCACACACCAATTTAGTTAGAAGGAGGTGAGTTACATAAGCTACAGGTTAAGTCAAAACTAAAATAACTCTGAAGGCGATAACAAGAGCGGGTGAGGGTGGCGATGGCAGCATGTGTGCAAGGCAGGAAATTTTTAGAACAATTGTTCTCATAATTATTCAGAAGGAAAAGCAGCTGGAAGAGTCGAAACATCGATGTGAGTGGTGATATATGAAGAACCTGTATTAAAGCCCTGAAATGTTGCCCTGGTGAGCTGAAATCATAACTGTAGCTAAGGCGCTTTGAGTGTTTTTATTTACCAGGCCCTGAGCCGAGGAAGTCTCTTTGACAGTCATTATATCAACAATGTCCACGTGTTGCTGTCACCTGCCCATCTGTGGATGGGGAGCCTGAGGCCCAGAGCTATTCAGAAACCATCTGAGCTCACATGGCTGGTGAAGGGTGGAGACAGGATTTGAACCCACACAATCTGATTTCTGAGCTTTTCACACTGTGTGACACAAAAGACACCTGAAATAACAGACTGTGGGAGCCGAGGTGAAATCAGACCTTGTGACATGGAAGCCCCGTACAGTGGACACTGAAGATAAGGAAAGACATATGCCAGAATTTAAAGTTGAAGGAAACACTATGGCTGTACTGAATGGTTTTCTTCAAAAATTGGAAAGAGGCCACTCCTAAAGGAGGCTGATGCCTCAGGAGCATCCTTATCCTCCCCGTGCCCCCACGGGCATGTGCACATAACTCCAGGCTGGCGCAGGTTGGGAGGGCCTTCGAGGGAAGAGGGCAGGTGTGTAAAACAGGAGGAATCTCTGGTCTCGTCTCCCTTCCAGGTCTATGCAGCTGTCCCTGCACGGGTCCCCAGGACACACTTGGCATCTTGGCATTGCTCAAGCATGGCCAGCTGTGAGGAAGGAGCCAAACATTCATGGAGGAGCCACCCACAGCCCAAAGTGCCAATTACCTCAAGTCCTCATGGGAAAAAGGCTGGCTATAAATAAATTCAATTCACACATCTGTCAACCCAGCTTCCTGGTGTCCCTGCCTGGCAGCAGGCATCCAGTGCTTCCCATCCTGCAGCCCCAGCCCTGCCACTACATGTGTGACCTGGGGAAGACCTCTCAGTTCCCCTCTTCACCTCCTCAGCTAAAAAAGGGGGGGTGTCTCATCAAACAACCTCTAATCCCTTTAATAGATGAAACTCCTTCATATTGGAGTGGTGGTAACCAGTAGGTATTGATGAACGATCCTGCACTGTTCTAGGTGCTCTTTTACAGACTCCATGAGAGGAACTGAGGATTCTGAGAGATTGACAAACCTTCACGGGACATACTGTTTTGAGACCAATTGGCCCATCCACGTGTTCAGATTCCACTACGTCACAGGCGCCTAGTGCCCACCCATGAGTCTGCCTCTTGCTGACAAGTTCGACAGTGCGGACCATAAATCACGTTACCCTCCCACGGCCTTAGGTGATCACGTCATGCCACCTGTGTTGCTTCCCATAGGCTCCTAATTTGAAAGCATTCCACACACAGTTTCAGGATCCTGGGTTCCATTTCATAGCCGTGACACATAAAAGGACATACGGGAGCAGTTTGGGGGAATGGGGTCAAAAGGTGCAGCCTTCCAATTGTGAGATAAATCAGTTCTGGAGATGCCACGTTCAGCATGGTGCTTGTAGTTCATACTTGCTGTACATCTGAAAGCTGCTGAGAGAGGGGACCTTAAATGTCCTTATCACACACAGAAAGAAAGTTCTCATGGCAATAAAAAAAATCTTAACTATGGGCAGTGATAGATGTTAACTAAGCTTATTTGGTGATCATTTTCACAATATACATATATATCAAATCCTTATGTTGTACACCTTAAACTAATACATTATATGTCAATTGTATCTCATTTTTTTTTTAAAAAGAATACAATGGAATTTAAAAATGCCCTTATGTGGATAAAATGGCTCATGGCTTATCCTTTTTTCCTCACTAACCAAACTAATTGTTCATCCCAAGAGCCAGTGATCTACATTTTCCTGCTTCCCTGACAACCAAGGGCAGCAGGCAAGACGTGGGGGAGATCACTGCTCCGGGCTCTGGGAAAGCACCTGAAGACCACTGGTTCAGCTGGAGTTCTGACCTTTCTCTTCTTGCCCCCTTTACCCCACTTGCTGCCTGGAATATAGCCTTTGTTGTACAGCAGCCACTTGGGACCATGAGGTGATGCAGAAATTGGAAGCCCCCTGCTACAAATGGTAGAGCACAGAATGAGAAGGAACCTAGGTCCCCAACGTTCTTCTAGAGCTGTTATGCCACGTTCGGTTATCATCTTTTGTACTTATTCTATATGAAGAAAAGTAAAACCACTAATTCATTTATGTCACTGTTTGAGGATGAAGACAGGCATTTTTTTACCCACAGCCCCAACACAGTTCCTAACTGATCCACCTTCTGATGTCTACCCAGGATTTACTTCACCCAGAAGTTTCCAGTGGCCCTGGGTCAGCCATCTCATCTTTAGAGGGGAACAAAACAAGAATCTAATTCCCAGGACTGGGTGCTGAGTACATGAGGTACTGCCATTATGGTTTCTAACTAAAAAGTGCTCCCAGCTAACATGGTAGAGATCCTCGATCCCAGTGTGACAGATGGAGGGACTGAGGTGCAGAGAGGGAACCTGTCCATGGTGACAGAGATGGTGAGATCCTCAAGCTCAGGACTCAGCACGTGGCATTACTGGGAACGCCTGGCTCACGGTGGAACTTCAACAAAGGTTGTTTGAAGACAACATGTTTTTGCCCTTCAACCTCTTAGCAATGAATGTTACAGACACTTGGAAAACAATCCATTTGTACGTCAGAGAGAGGTACTCTTGGCTTAGAGATTTGAGGCCCTGTTTTTGTTTCTGAAAAAGTTTAGCTTGCTGCTAAGCACCAAGATGCTCCATCTTTGTGCAGGTAGAGTTTTTGCTTAGTTTCCAAAAGACCAGTGGTGACACAGGAGAAAGAGGTATTTGGTGGCATTGAAACACCCTCTTCAGCTTCCATGGATGTCACAGGACTGTGGCAGGGAGAGGATGGCACTGGGGCTCCTCCCAGATTGACCTTGCTGGAAAGCTGCCGGCCACCCCCCTGCCCCCAAGGAGGCAGTGATTTCCCGCTGTGTTGCTCCAGCTCAGGGGCATGTCTGTCATCATGTTCTGTGGTTTCACATAAGGATATATTCCTTTGGCTGCCCACTCCCCTCAAGGACAGACTGTCTTCTTCACTCCACTTCCCACCTGCCGGCACAGGGCCAGAGCCACAACAGAACGAGGTAAATGAGTATCTAATAAATGGGTGAGCCTAAGTGTTGAGGGGGCAGCAGCATGGGAAACACTGGTGGTGGGATTAACGGTGCCCAGAACCCCCAGGGTGGAGCAAGATTTGAGAAGGCCTTTCTCAACTGCGATGACCAACACACTTGACCCTGAGAGACAGAGAGGGTGAAACTTCACTCCCAAATTCCACCATCTAAGAGGTTACCAGGTGGCTGCTAATGACTACATCAAAGTCCAAAGACCCACTGTTTTGTTTCCTACATAGATCCACCTTCCACCTCCACACATACACACCCTACCCCCCAAATCAGTGTTCTAGGTAAGTGAGATACGTTTAAGTTCATGGACACTTGGAGCCAGATTTCCCAGGTTCACATCCATTTACTGGTTGTGTGGCCTTGGGCAAATTACCTTACCTCCTTGGGACTCAGTTTACCTATCTCTGTAATAGGAGTAATAACAGTTTCTACCTCATAGAGCAGTTTGGAGGAGGCTGATATATGTAAAATGCTTACCAATGCCAGGTCATAGAAAGCCCTATGTGTTTGCGATTTTTATTAATTTTTATAAAAAGTCTGTGAATGCTGCATTTGTAATTAGACATGGCTAAATATTTCTAATATCTGTTAAAAAGAATTATCTATATTTTTTAGGATTTACTTGTTTATTTTTACCTTTTTTTTTTACTTGTTTATTTTAGAGAGAGAGAGAGAGAGAATTCCTGTGTATACTAGTGGGGGGAGGGGCAAAGGGAGAGAATCTTTAGGCAGACTCCCTGCTGAACGTGGAGCCTGACACAGGGCTCAATCTCACAACCCATGAGATCATGATCTGAGCCAAAACCAAGAGTTGGACACTTAACTGACTGAACCACCCAGGTGCCTCAAGAATCATCTATTAATAAGCGTGGGTACTTTATTTTTTTTTAATTTATTTATTTATGATAGTCACACAGAGAGAGAGAGAGAGAGAGAGGCAGAGACACAGGCAGAGGGAGAAGCAGGCTCCATGTACCGGGAGCCCAATGTGGGTCTCCAGGATCGTGCCCTGGGCCAAAGGCAGGCGCTAAACTGCTGTGCCACCCAGGGATCCCCTAAGCTTGGGTACTTTAGCTGGGTATGCTATTACATGCAGGCCAATTCTGATCCCTATGATCTTGTGTTTGTTTCAAGGTACAGTTCCATTGCTCTCTAAAAATTTATTTTACTGCATTTGCTGAAAAACTAGGGTTATCATTTTGGAAGTATTTTTTCTCAACCTGACAAGCCTGCAGACACCAGCAGCAGGAGGAAAAGTTCAGGGCAGAGCAGAAGGTCAGGCCACATTCTCTCCTTCCCCACTGCAGGTCCTCAGGCCACATGAGGTCAAGGCTGAGGGGGTCAAGGAGGAGTTTTCAAGTGGATTTGAGGCTGCGGGTTTTGATTGGAGCACTGGACTGGACTTTCATGTCTAAAAGAAAGTCTAAATTATTGAAAAGAGGCCTGTTCTTATAACCAATAACCAAAAGTTATTAAACCTGCCGTGAAACCATCAGGGGTCAGGGAAGATGGTTTGGCCATAACATGGTAAGAACAAAGCCAAGTTACTTTCTATGTGTATGCTGCTGAGTTCAGCCTGTTCCATACACCAGGTACATTTGTGGGGGCTCAACTAGGTGTCACTGAGAACCAGAGTGTAATACTAGGTATGCAGTGAGCTGGTCAACACCCTCCAACACAAGAACAGGGCCATCGGGTGAATCCTCAATGGAGGAGCAAGAGCAGCCTATGGGTGGGTGTTGTAAGGGAAGGTCAGCTGGAGAACACATCCCTTTAACCACTGGGGATCTGTGGAGCTCCCCCAAATGCATATCTGGACTTTTTCAATGAGCCCAGCAGAGGGCACTGGCAGGAGGAGCCCTCACAGAGCTCCAGATGATCAAAATGACCCTGTTGACTTTCCTTCTCTCACCCTCCTCCAAGTCAGAAGACAGAGGGAGCACACATCTTGCCCCTCTTTCACAGAGTAAATTCTGAGCCTCAGGAAGGGAGAGGCTCTGACTTCCATGTCAGATGGAGGTTTTTAACTGGACTGAGTGGGACTTTTTCATAGCTGAGAAGGAGTTAATTATCTAATCAAGACCAATACGATGGCAGAACATGGTCAGATGCTGTAGGGCTTCCCTGTGATGCCATCAGAGCACAGAGCAGGAAGGCTAAACAGAGAACTCTGAAGGTGGCCCTTCAAAATACGGGAAAACACAACCAGTTTCCATTGGTATGTGAACAAGTTCATCCCTGCTCAGCAAACCGGCTAATGGAGAATAGATATAATGCTTGCTTCATATGGGCATCATACAAGGCGAACAAATTCACATGTGTCAAGTGATTCCAGTGTCTTTGCCAAATGGCCATAACATAGGTCATTTAATCTTCAATAAATAATCTGATGGTATATTATGTATCAGGGACTATTCTGGGAGCTGGGGATGCATAGTGAACAAAAAAGTCCTCATGGAGCTTCCATTCTAGAGAAGGAGGCAAATAAAACACAAGCAACTAATATATACATATTATATAGCATATGTCACTATGATATATGTATATATTATGTATAACATAATTATATATTATAAACATATACATTATATAACATATAATTACATGTTAATATAATATATACTATATCTATTATATCTATGTATAGGTAGATACAGATATAGATAGATATTTATGTATATAATAGCGATAGATAGATATATCTATAAATAGATAAATAATATATAGATACACAGATACATATTACATCCTATGTATATGATAGTTATATATAATATATATAGTCTGTAATATACAGCAGTAAAATGAAGGCAATGACATATAGATAACTATACATATAACATGTAACATATTAGTTATATAGGTAACAGCTATATAGGTAACAGTGGTAAGTGCTATAAAGAAAAATAAAGCTTGGTAGGAAATAGAGGAGACAGAATGGAGTAAGGCCAATTTTCAATAATGGTGCCTTCTTCCATTGGTAGAACACTTTACAATTTTAAGCACTGTCTCATTTTATCCCTAGAGTAATTTGGTGAGGAATTATTCCCGTCTAAAGGTAAGGAAATTGGAGCTCAGAAAAGTCCAGTGACTCCAAGCTGGGTGACCTTTCGTTACCCTGGCCAACAGAAAAGCAGGCCCAAGACCAGTTGGGCTCAAAGCTTCTGCATTCTCTGTGATGCCTGAATTAATTCTGGGACCCAGAGTCAACATGGTATTACTGGAAGCCAGGGCTTATGGAGCTTGGCCACAGTGCTGGAAAGAGGATCTCTTTCAGATCTTACTTGTGGCAAAACAATTGCTGCCATCCACTCACTTTATCAAGGACAGTATCCCATCCTCCCATCCTCCCAGCCTCTCAGCTGGGCAACACAGGCTGGGAGAGGGGGTGGCTCATGCCTGATACCCGGTTCACCCCAGCCCACTTGCAAGCTGAGGGGGTGGGCATGGGGGTGGGGAACTGCCACCAGTGACATTCTTCTCTAAAAATGAAGCCAAAGTATTGAAACTTGCCTCCTCAGAGTTAAGAGTTCACAGATGAATCAAAAGTTTGGATGGATCTGCTCAAAGGAAGGCTGCCCACGATTACACCCCAGGCTTCACAGAACAACCAGTCCCTTTCTCTGAGGGGTTGGGGAGGTGGAAATGGCAGCTGCAGCTGGGAGCCCTCAGGAAGGGCAAACGTGGCCGGGATTTCAGTTCAATGGGATCAGTGGGGAAAACCCTCGGCAGGCTCCTTCTGTCCTCTGGGGCTGGAAGGACAGCCCCAATTTCTAGTGCACTTGAAATTGATGGCAGGGTACCTGGATTTATGCTTTTAATACCAGGATATGTCCTTGCTTTTGGACTGAAGATAGGATGGAGTTTGGATGTCTTTTTTTGCGACTGTTTTGAAAGCAGCTGGCACTGTAATTCTTAGAGAAAGTTATCATTTGGAAGATGTTGAAAAGCCATTTGGTGTAAATAAGACTTGTGGGCATGGAGGCCAGCAAGACCGAGGATCAGAGAACAGAGGCGATTTGGTGGAGGTTGTCCCAAGGAGGAAGACGGGGTGGTGAGCAGTGGGAGGTGGTGGAGGGGGAGAGAGGAGGCCTCCACGCAGAGAGGGCTGGGTGGGACCAGCTGTGGGCAATGGGCAGGGGGAGGCCCAGTGTGGCAGGGAGGCGGGAGAGCATTTCTCCCTGGCTCACAGTGGTTCAGCACGCAGCTGTCCAACAGCACCTTCTGTCACGATGGAAATGTTCTATCTGCACTGTCCAGTATTATAGACTCTAGGTTCAAATGCCAGTGAGCATTTGAAATATGGCTAGAGACTGAAGAAAGGAATTTTTACTTCTGTTTAAGTGAAACAACCATATGTGGCTAGTGGCTACTGTCCTGAACAGCACAGTTGGAGAGAGGTGCTCTATGCAGAAGAAAAAGGTCACCCTGACCAGGGCAGAGAAGTTAAGTGATAAGTCCAGAAGAGTTAGGATTCTTGATCTTTTGGTTCAACCAACCTATCCCTCCATCAGAGGTCTGGACTCTCCACAGGAGCTGCTGCTAGGGAGTGTGGATGCCCATGAATGTTCCAGAACCTCAGACACATGACAAAGCTCCAGGCTTCCCTGCATTCCTGCAGTGCTCTTCCTTGTCCCACCCAATGAAGGGTTCACCAACTCCCTCCCTAGACCATGAGGTTCTCCACGAGGGGGACCCACACCAGATTTCCTTCTGGATCTCTGCAGAAGACCTGCCATGCAGCCCACCTCGGCCAACACCGATGGACTGAAGAAATGAGTAAAAGAAACAGCAAAGCTGGTTTCTTCGACTGAGTTTTTAAAAAATTTATGTTCATGTATGAGAAATAGCATTAATGTATCACAAAAACTTATGCCCTTCCTTACATCACAGTGGAGCATCCTCTCATTTATTGGGTGGACCAATTCTTGGCCACACAATTTTAAACTCTCCCGGGAGGCTGGCTCAGGCCTGACACTGCTCTCTTTCATCTTTTTCCCACTGATGATTTATCTGTTGCGTTGGGGATCTGAAAAGGGAATTTGTGAAACTTGTGCACTGACCTCTTTCTGCCATTTCAGCCTTGGTATGCCCACACTTAGGAAGTTGGTAAGGAATAGTGGTGCAAAACTAGCCTGCCTATTTTTTTGTTAGCAGGTGTGGTAAAAATTATACGAAGGGAAAAGAAGCTAATAAAAGGAGTAAGAGTTTGGATGTACTGACTCAATTTTTTTTGTTTTAAGATTTTATTTATTCATTCATGAGAGACACAGAGAGAAAGGCAGAGACACAGGCAGAGGGAGAAGCAGGCTTCTTGCGGGAAGCCCGATGCAGGACTGAATCCCAAGACCCTGGGATCAATGCCCTGAGCAAAGGCTGATGCTCAACCACTGAGCCACCCAGGCGTCCCCTGACTCAAATTAAATTGGGTATTTTAGAGGTATAGAAACCTCTCTCTATAGATAGATAGATAGATAGATAGATAGATAGATAGATAGATTTATATAATAAAGATTTTATTTTATTCATTCATTTATTTATTGAGAAAGAGGGAGAGAGAGAATCTCAAGCAGATTCCCTGCTGAGGGCAGGGCCTGACGGGGCTCCATCTCACGACCCTGAGATCATGAGCCAAAATCAAGAGTTGGATGCTTAACTGACTGAGCCACCCAGCCCCCAAATCTATATTTTTAACTATCAAATAGACAAATGATCAGTTTTAGAAGAGTGTCCGACAGCATTCCTTGGCCTGTTAAATAGGAATGATCAGTGATGGTGAGTGTTTGTGGACACAGCCTGAAGTGTGGAATATATTTTCATCACAAGAGGGGCATACAGCAGCCAGGCCTGCAGTAATATTACAAACAATACCACTCCCCATGAAGGATTCTCAGACCTCCCAGCTAATGACTTCAGGCTATTTCCCAGTCTCTCCAAGGCTTTCATGTGACAAAGCCAATCAATCTGCCCACCCCAGAATCACTGACACACACGGAACACACTTGGGATTTTAATATTTGCCTCTCAGAGGAAAGAAGGCACTTTCTGCAAGCCAAGTATTGAGAAGATTCAAGTCAGGTGTATGCTTTTAACCTTATTGACCTGCCTAAATTGTTTGGAATTTGTAATACTTTGGTATTACTTTGTTTTTGTATTTGGCTTGGTATTACCTTGTTAATAAGTGTTTGAACTTCTTCAAAGTAGTACAGCACAGTTATTATTTATTTTGATAACTTAAAAACAAAAGCAATTAGGATGTTAAAAAGGATTAAGAACTGTGCATAAATTACTCAGAAGAGGGGAGGAAAGGAATAAGCCAGAGGAGGCTGGACTCACCTTTCCAAAGCTGGCGGCGTTGACAGGCTGGGTGTCATTCTTCTCACAGAAGTCCAGGTAATGCATGTAAAGGGCGCTGCGAGGGATGCAGACCCCCTCTGCAATTTCATAGTTCTCCTCCAGCCTGCGGAATAAATGCCCAATGAGCAAACCTCAAGCAAGAAGAGCATGCGCCTCCTGGTCCTCCTCCAGAGGAAGACCTGGAGAAAACTCTTCTACAGAAGGAAAACAGAGGCCCAGGAGGACAAAGCAACCTGCCCAAGGTCAGGCATGGAGGTGTTTGGTTAGCAGGATCAGACTTGTGGCCCCTGTGGGTATGACCTTGGGTCACTTTTGGCTCAAGTTCCCAGTCCCTCTCTTCCATGCTGTCATTGGACTGGCCACATTCTGGGTGGATTGGTTTCCTTCAAACTCCAAAAATGACACAGGAGCTTGTAGGCGCCCTGTTCAGCTGAGCTAACCATACACTCACTTGTGCAGCCATTTCCAATACAGGTCACAGTGTCGGTGCACCTTTGCTAACAAGAGCAGTGTGGTGGGATGGCCTGGGAAACAAATGCCCAAAGAGAAACCTGACAGCTGGACAGCCAGGAACCCACTGACTGAAGGGAAGTCATATAACCACACGGGAGCTGAACTTCTCAGTCTCTTCAGGATCACCTCTGCTGTGCTGGAATTGTGATTCTACACCCATCACCTTCTCAATGAGTACAGGTTAGGGGTTAAGGGTGAGGGCTACCCATGGGGTTCAGACCCCAGCATTGTCATTGTTAGCTTGATGACCTTGAGCAAGTAATTTAACCTTCTGAAGGTGCTGGCTGTGATCGCCTTATAAGCTGTTGTGACAATCGGATGAAACGTGTGACATGTGCCAGCGTGGTGCCTGGCACGTGAGAAACGTAAGAAACACTCAGATGTTGGGCCTCATCATCATCCACTTTTCTTCTCCATAAAACATCTTTGGGTACCTATTATGTCCAGAATCTGTGCTAGACATTGGGCATATAAAAGTAAATTAGATCCAGTTTAGCATTTTTCCTCCTGTTTAATGCAAATACCAGAGTGTAGGCATCAAAAAGACTCTTGCCCCTTTGTCATAGACATGCTAGAAGATTTAACACTTCTTCTAACAGAACTGCTGAGGCACATGATAATTTGGGGACTTTTCTTTGGGGCTGCTGCTTTTAGAGCCTGGGGCACACACTGTTCAATTAACTCACCAACAGAAAATATTTCTCTTTTGATCACAAACTGGATTTTAGGAAACAATCCAAAGTCACTTGGAACCAAGTTTGAAGGATAAAGTGACTGGAATAACCTTTTCATCTCAAACATGTTTTGGGGGTGCAAAGGAGAGCAAAAATAAAGTATGATTCTAAAGCAGTGAAGTAAATATCCTCAGATGGCTTCTAACTTCTCTGGGGGCACTTGCCAAAGAAGTGATCCAGTGCTGTCGTAACTGTGAAATGGAACAAGGACACAGCCTCCTGAGGTGCCTACTTGAAAGGGCAGTGCTTGTTTGGCTCATTCTGACATGTGGTTGAAAGAAAATTAATTCAATCATTTCATATCCAGACCCTACCAATGAATTCAACCCTAGGCATGCTCAGATAACTGAAGAAGCCTGGTGCTGAATGGTATCATGTCACCCACTCCCCCCTCTCTGGGAAGGGGAACACTGAGTAACTCCTGACCATTTTTAGAAGTGTTCCAGGAAGGAGTTTATGCAATCCTTTCTGTGTGACCTAATTCCTTGACACTGGCATGGTATCTGATTCACTCCCACATCCTTGAAGCCTAGCCTATTCCTTGGCACACAGCAGGTGCTCAATCAGTGATTGATGGCTAGATCATTGCAGTTATGTATTCATTCAACAAATATTTACTGATATCCTGCCACCTGCCAAGTGCTGGGGATGCATGGTGAATAAGACTGTCCCTGTTTGCATACAGGGAACAGATCAATGGTGGGTAGATGGATAAAGACGCAGGTAATCTTTAATTCAACAAATATTTATTGAGTTCCGCGCAGTGTTTTAGACATTAAGGAAATGGCAGTGAACAAAACAGAGGCCCTGTCCTGAAAGGGCTTACATTCTAGTACACGTGTCCCTAACGTCGTAAATCAGAACTCTAAATGTGGTTCCCTGTGGGAAAATGCTTTCACACAGAGATTAAATTTCTTAGGACCGTCCTAAGCTTCAGGTCTGCCATGAATGGGAACCAGCCTTCCAGCTTAGCCTGGACCCCTGCATGCCATTCACAGCATTGTTTCTCTATAAAAGTGAGTTCAGAGGTCCAAATAACCAGCTTATGCACAAACTTGTGTGGGCCATCTGATTAAGACAGTTTTCACAAACTGGGGTCTCATAGACGTGCTTTGTTTCACCTGAAAACAGTGTTGGCCCAACTTTTAAAATTCAGGACATTTCACATAAGAATCTAGATTCTTTTGAAAAGGTGGAGCTCTGGCAACACTGGGCCCATTTTCCCGTATGACAAAAATCGGCCAGAGGTGTGTATGCTCTCAAGTTGGCCAGAGTCCCCACTGCTTCCTCCTTTTCTGACACCTACTCTATTTTCTGTTCTTTGTCTGGCTCCTGTAGGCTCCTGTGTTGACGTAAGCCACAGCCTATGCCCTAGTTCACTTTGCAGTCTATCTGGGAAGAAAAATGCACAGAGATAGGAATATTTAAGTACGACAGATGCATTTGATGGCGGGGAAAGAGACTATTGTGTTGAGGAGAGGAGATGGTTAAGGTTGGAGGATGAACCGGGATTTGAACTTTGTGACAGCAACAATGGCTAGCATCTCTTCCCAGGTGCCAGGCACTGGGTATTTGGTATCTCTTTCCAACCTCACAGGATGGAAAGTAGGAATTACAGCCATGTTTTAGATGACAAAACGGTGGCTCAGAGAATGGAACTCATGTGCCCATGGTCATGCAACCAGTAAGTAGGAGAATCTTACTCTAAATCACTGTGGTATCCTTGCTTGGATAGATAGAGGGGGTTCCAGGAGAAGGGCATAGCAGGAATGAGAGACACACAGGCATGTGCTTTGGATGATGGAGACAATGATTTGAGTGGAGAAGGGGGTTGCAGAGGAACCTCTGAAAACACAAACCCATGGAGGAGGGGGTATGGAGAATCTTTTAGTGCCCACAAGAGAATATGGCCTGGCATAGGAGTTAAGCAAACCCTGGAGTTCAAGAGTCACTACCAAAATGTTATAGGGAAGGACAGAGCAGAACTCAGAGAACTGAAAAAATAAGGGCTCAGAGGAGAGAAGAATAGAGTGTTTCTGGGATGCTGCAGAAATAATCATTGTGTCATCAATAACAGCCGTCACTAATATTAATTTAAAGCTTAATATGCTCTATTAGGCACCTATGTATTGACTGTAAAAGAATACAACAATAAAAGCAAAAAACACTCAAGTTTCATAGGTTTCATCTCAGACTACTTAGAGTCCTAATATTAAGCAATTTCCTTTCCAAGTTTTGATTTCAACTCTCTGGACTATGGTGGAACATTTTCCAGTCTAACACACACACACACACACACACACACACCAACAACTTGGGCAACTGCAACTTTGTGCAGGACAAACTGGGGATGGGGGCCGAAGTATCTTTTTTTGCTTATCCTTGGCTAATGATTTCCTAAACTTAATTTTGGCCAGAAAAATCTGTGGGTACATTCAACATGCATGCCATGCAAGCCATTCAGAGTTCACCTTACGAAAGGCATCAGATCCTTTAAAATGACAGGGGGCCAGTTACATTTTCTTAAGCACGTTCACAGCATGATCAAATTCATTCTTTGGAAAGGTCATTGTGGCACCACCATGGTAGGAGGCCAAGGCTGACCAGCGAGGCCTGGCACATGGTGGCTAAGTAATATCTTGTTGAATGAATGAATGAACAAATGAGACCAGCTAGGAGATACTGCAAGAGTCCGGGCAAGAAGTGATGGGGTGTGAATTGAAGGAGTGGCCGTGCGGGCAGAGATAACATTTAGGGTGTGGTTCTTATGTTGCCAGATGTGAGATGGATAGGAGCAACCAAGGCCAGCTGTCAGGTTCCTGACTGGGCTGAGTGGATGCTGGGGGCCCCTTTCCTCATGACTAAGAACTGTAGGGGAATTCTAGTGGGAAACCGTGGCCTTAAAAAGCACAGGCTCCCAGGTAACTTCCTGGCTCCCCCTTCTTAGGAGGAGCTACTTTACACAAGTCCCCTTGCCTCAGTTTCTACTTGATGTCCTCGTGACTTGTTTGCTCACCAAGTATGGCCAAGGGCTCAGCCTTAAAATATAAGACCAACGTTGAAATACATCCCAGTGAATGAAACCATAGCAGCAAGGAACTTTTTGAATCCAGATGGGTGTAAGTCAGGGTTCACACAGGCTGAGTTAATTAAGCAGTTACCTGCCAAAGGCCAGAGCCTTGTAAATAAGTACATTTCTACCCACGTTTTGTTCCTCTTACCCAGAGCTTCTTCGCCTCAAGGTATCTCAGTGGCTTATGACTATGAAGCATTTTAATAAGCTCTACAAATGAATAGACAGAACTGGCATTCGGGGCAACTTTGATGCTTGATGAGTTTCCACAGAAAGAGCGTCACGATACCTTTCCCCAAACCTCCTTACAGAATCCAGAGGGTCTGTGTGTATGCTGAAGTTGCTAATTGGAATGTCTGCTTCGCTGACCAAGGCATGGCAGAAAGAAAGGCAGTTAATTATTTCTCTTCATATCTGATGAAACTTCCCCTTCTCCTCCTCACTTGGAGAGGACATCATTAGTCTGCCGTGGTGAACAATACTCCATTATACCTGGATATTTTTAATGATCACCAAAAAATTCCCCACTTCTTCCATTTTCTGATCTTCTATTTAATAACTTGATCATATTTGAATTGAGCCCATCCTATTATGCGGAGATAATGAACGCAGTCTAGTAGCCAACAGGAGTCATTATCTGCGGTATACTTTTTGAAAACGACCTCCTCACGAGGTTTCAGGCCGCAGCACCGCGGGCCACGGGAGGAAGCTTCGTTCAGCACCTTGCAGTGAGGACCAACCACAGCAGCACCCGTGTGACTGTCCCTGCCTTTCTCCTGTTCTCTTTCATGGACAGATTGGGCTCCTGGTTCAGTCTCCACTTCCCGGGTGCTTGCAGGCACGTCTATAAACAGAAGCTTTCTCCTCTATTTTACCAGAAAATTAGCCAGCAGGATCTTTTAAAACTTTGCTGAACATAGCAACTTGTTACTGAGGTTGTCAGAGCCACCCGAGGCTGAAAAATCTGTGAAAACAGACTTGCTAAGTGATCAGAGGCCAGATGGTCATCTAAACCCATCAGTGGCTCCCCTCTGCCTCTGTGGAGGAGCCCTAATACCCCCCCCTTGGCATTTAAGGCCCCCACATCTGACCCCTGACTACTTCTCCAGGCTTCTCTCGACCTGCTCCTCGGTACACACACTGCTCTCCTGCCAGCTGGACAGTTGATCTTGCCACATTCTCCCTCCCCTCAGTGTTCCATGGTGTTCCTTCCATGGGAGGTGAGCCCTCTGCCGTGCCTCCCCTGGCACCCAAGGCTCAGCTCGGATTTCCTCCCCTGACATGCTGTTTAATTGCCATCCAGCCCCATCCGAGGATGGCCTCTTCATCAGTTCTTCTTCCTGCCAGATTCATGTGTCCATCCACTCAACAGCACGCAGAGCGCTGCAACGGGCACCTCCCAGCTACAGAGTCACGTCTGTAGAGGAGAATGTTTTTGACAGGAGGCACAGCCTCTGCCCCCAAAGCTTTTACCACTTGCTGGAGATTTTCACAGCTCTTTAGATCTTTTTGCAGCTCCAACAGCCTTTGCTGAGAAACAGCATGGGTTCAGAGACAAGGGGTTGCTGGGTTGAAATCCCACCTCTATCACTCACAAGCGCTACCGTCTCGGCTCTGCTGCTTTACCTCCCAGACTCTTGCCTCTCTCCTCGGTAAAATGATGTGAATAATACCCAGTACCCATCTCCCCAGGCTGCAAAGGGACTAACCAAGAATCCACAGCCCTCCGGCTGGCAGAGGGAACACTGGATAAGGACACCTATCAGTATTACTCTAGGTTATTGTGGAATATTCAGGAACATTTTAGATCTTAGACTGAGAGTCCTCAGAAGGTAGGAACCAAATCGAATCCCTGTTTATGTTAGCAGAGTTCCTGGCACTGTGCCCTGCACACAGTCAACACTACAGAAGGGAGAAGATAGGAGGTGGTGGGAAGGAAGGAAAGCAGACTTTTGCACAAATCAGAAAAAACTTTTTTTTAAAAAAATCTTAAGACCCAAGTGATTAAAAAAAAAACCCTAATTAAGATGAATATGTTTGATTTATATGTTCAAGTGCTTCCACTGTGCCAGGGATATTCATATTTGCCATTACTCCTTGAGCAAGATGGGTAACATTATCTCCACGTCATGGAGGAGAAAAGGGAGGGCCAGGAAGACAAAGAGATGCCCAAAGTCACTGCTGGGAAAAGCCCAGCTTGGAGCATAGACTCAGGTATGAGGCTTCTAAAGCCCTCACTATGTGCGATGGACTGACACTCATTTGGTTGGTGAGCCAGCACACATTTATTGAGCACCTACTATGTGCCAGGCATTGTAGAATACAGCAGTGAACACCAACACACAATCCCTTCCACTGCCTTTAGGAAACTGACAGTTGATCAGAAGAAGAAGGGAACCAAAGAGAGAACACCACCACCAGGCAATAAAAATGTCCAGAACGGTGGGCTTTGGCTCTAGCTAGCTCGGAGGCTGATGCTATAAAAAGCCAAAACAAACAAACAAAAACCCCAATCTACTTTTTTTTAAGATTTATTTATTTATTTATGATAGACATAGAGAGAGAGAGAGAGAGGCAGAGACACAGGAGGAGGGAGAAGCAGGCTCCATATCGGGAGCCTGACGTGGAACTCGATCCCGGGACTCCAGGATCGCACCCTGGGCCAAAGGCAGGCACTAAACTGCTGAGCCACCCAGGGACCCCCCCCCCCCAGTCTACTTTGTTAAACAGCAGTTAAGTCCACAAATTACTTCTGGGTAGACAAGCCAACCAGAGATATGTATTCAGGTGATCCAGTAATTTCCCCCAGGACGTCAGCTGGCTCTGCCTCCCCTTCAAGGGCCTTCTGGGCATCCCCCTGCTCAGCTGGAGTGAGACTGTGACCCTCTCTTGTGTTCAGTTTCCTGCCTTGGTTTCCTCCTCTTTAAATAGGGGTGACAGTCCTGCAACCTCTACAAAGTTTTCATAAAGAGCAAGAGAGCTCATCTGGTGATGTCGCCTGGTGCAAGCCTACCTAACCTGTAGTTTTGGCTGATGCTGAGCAACAGGCCACATCAGAGATTTTGTGCTGTCCTTGTAATGACAGAACAGGACCTGGAATAATCTTATCTGTAACCTGTTTCTGGCCTACAAGCTCCTGGGTTGCTATTCCAGAAAGGCCTGGGGTTAGCCAGGTTCTAGAATCCTTATGCTCATTGTTTGGGTTAAAGTCTTCTCCTTCTTCTTCTTCTTCTTCTTCTTCTTCTTCTTCTTCTTCTTCTTCTTCTTCTTCTTTGTTGTTTTGTTTTTTGTTTTTTTGTTTTTGTTTTTTACAATAGCTCAGTGTCACAAGTTCTCTAATGCTACCAATGCTTCTGGCAGGGCTGGGCCAGGGGTTGGCAGCCCTGAGCTCTGGTGGTCACCACTGATAGTCAAAGTCATGTGGGTACAATACTCAAGCATAAAATATCCCCCAGGATATTCCCCTTCCATCACTTCCCTGTCTCTACTTATCTCTATGTCACCATGACAAACAGAGCCTCAAAGAAAATCCTCATATGCCCCGTTGCACACCTGTGGGCATGTTCTCCGTATTGGTGTCAAGAAGTGGAGGTGATGGGGGTACATGGGAAAACATTATTGGGGCTACAAAATTGCCCACTCAAATGGCATTACCTTATTATACCTTAACCACAGCACAAAATATTTTTTTTAAAAAAAAGGATCCTAGCTCCACAACACAGCTTCTCATTCCCTAAGACCCATCCTTCATGTTGTTCTGCTTTCTTATGTTCCTCTATCTGTAGCAGAGGGCTTCCCACGGGGTACCACCACGCCAACTGGCATTATCTGACATCCCTGGCTGTTGTCAGAGATAGAAATGTTCAGCCTCCCTTTCTGGAAGAAGGTGGCCTAACTTGCATTTTGGAAGTAAATAATGCTATGTCACTGTGGAATGAAGGATCAAGTCAGAAATGGATACAAAACACCTGGTATTAGTCACATGCAATGACTCTGGTCTGAGAGCTGTGACCTGGTCTAAAGTTTCAACATGCTTCTTTGGAACAGCACCAAACCCACCTTTTTGCCTCTGGCCTCCAAGGGCATTTTAAAGAGAAACACAAAATTTATTTTGCTTTATATTAGTTTGAAATATTGAAAGGCCATCAATCACCCAAGACCTCATTTTAATTTTTTTGAAAGAAAGAAAAATGTCTCCCAACAAAGTGACAATTTGGCCTTCTATCCTCTTCCTGTGGGGAAGGGCCTCCCTTCCTCCATAAGTTTGTGGAAGGGGCGATGCCTCCACCCTGATTGGCACACCAGGAGCCAGAAGTGACACAGGCGGCAGGGAGGTGTGTAAGAGGGCGGGGCTGTGCAAGGGGACATGCACTGGCAGCAAGCAGGCCAGGATGGTACAACAGGCTGCTTTCCATTCCCAAATCCTCTGAGTGAATAGAGGTTATTGTGTGGCTGGGATTCCAGCAGCGCTCACCATCCCCAGCGGCTTGGGCTTTACTAACCCTCGTGACCAAGGATGCTGGAAAGTGTTTGGCAGAAGGCATTTGACAATATTTGCCTGTTTTCTGCTGGGAGCTGCCTCCAGATCACGTGGCCCCAATTATTTTAGGCTGCTCAGCCACTGTATTATTTGTTCTTGGAGTGGGGGTGGTCTCGAGGGTGATGGGGGGGGGTGCTCATGGCAAGGAGGGAGAAGGTGGAGAAGCAAATAGCTCCTAACTCACTTCCTAAAGCCAAGTGTCCCAGGAGAGCTCAGCACTGTTGGGCCGCCGTGGCCTGGAGACCAGTGTCCTTTTCTGGCCTGCCCCCCTCATGGTCTTGAGGGGTTGCACACTGCCATTGCAGACAGGGGACAGCAGGAAGGAAGCAAGTACCTCAGAGAAACAGATGCCATGGTGTGGAGCCAGGTCCTTTTTTTTTTTTTAGAGAGAGAGAGAGAGGTGGACGGTGGGGGTGCAGAGGGAGAAGGAGAAAGAGTCCCAAGCAGGCTCCACACCCAGCATGGAGCCTGATGGGCTCAATTTCATGACCCTAAGATTATGACCTAAGCCCAGATCAAGAGTCAGACATTTAACCAATTGAGCCAGTCAGGTGCCCATTACTATTATTTTTTAAAAGTATTTTGTACTGTGGGTGAAGACATAAAATGATAAAGCCATTTAGCAGGCAAATTTTAGTCCCATTAACATTTTCTGGGCACCCAACCCTTCCACGTCTTGACATTGACGTGGAGAACATCCCCACAGATGTGCAGGGGGCAAAAATGAAGATGTTCTTTGCAGCCTTGTTTGTAGGGCAAAGATGAGATTTGGACACAAACTAAATGTCCATCAAGAGGAAAGTGGTGAAACCTATCTGCTGCTGTTTTACATGGAATTATGCGCAGTAGAAAAAATGAGGTTGTTCTCCAAGGACTCACATGGGTATGGCTTCGGGACACTCCAGTGAGGAATGAGCCAGTTGTGGATCAATACAGTGTGACGGGTTGTAGGACAGTATCTCTAGTGTGATATGTCTGCATTCTTTTTGGAAAGGCGCAAACATGAAATTTTGAAAATCACAATTCAGAAACTTCTGTTGGTACATAAGCAAGTAAATGCATAGGCAAGAGACTGGAAACACACATGCATGCTCTCTGCTGGTCACAGGGTTGCCCTGGAGGAGAGGCAGGAACTACAATGGAGAATATACGTTGACCTTATCAATGATGTTTTGGTTTTTAAACAAGGAAACATCACTTGTACAAATAAAATGAAATAAAAACAAAATATGTATTTATCGAATGTATTTGTATCTTGCCTTTTTCTAAAAAGCTAACAAAAAAAAAGAAAAGAGGGATCCCTGGGTGGCTCAGCGGTTTAGCCCCTGCCTTCTGCCCAGGGCTTGATCCTGGAGTCCTGGGATTGAGTCCCACATCAGGCTCCCTGCATGGGGCCTGCTTCTCCCTCTGCCTGTGTCTCTGCCTCTCTCTCTCTGTGTCTGTCATGAATAAATAAATAAAATCTTAAAAAGAAAAAAAGAAGAAAATCAGACAAAGGAAAGAGGTGGAAAAGTACATGAACATGTACTTTAGCTCTGAACTCGCTGGCGGCCAGAGCAGAAAGGGAGCGCAGTCTGAATGATGTCACTTTCCCTGGTGAAATGGAGGCTGCATCCAGTTCCTTTTGAGAGGCTAAGCATTTGTACTGAAACTACATTCTGAAAATTTTACTCATGTGCGACTTTATATAGGAGGTCACGTGTCTTCCACCATGGTTTCAAGCATGACTCTGTTCTTTTTTTTTTTTTTATTTTATTTATTTGAGAGAAAGAGAGAGAGAACGAGAGAGCACATGAGTGGGGGAAAGGGCAGAGGGAGAGGGAGACTCCCCGTGGAACAGGGGGCCTGATGCCAGACTTGATCCCAAGACTTGGATCATGACCTGAGCCAAAGGCAGATGTCTAACCAACCACCAGACGTTCAACCCTGTTCTTATTTGAGAGAAATGTCAGGGATCCTGGGTGGCTCAGTCAGTGGGGTGCCCAACTCTTGGTTTTGGCTCAGATCTTGATCTGAGGGGTTGTGGGATTGAGCCCTGGTGGGGTCCTTGCACAGCATGGAGTCTGCTTGAGAGTTTTTCTTTCCCTCTCCCTCTGCCCCTCCCCCCACTCTCTAAATAAACAAATAACATCTTTAAAAGAGAGAGAGAGAAATGTTCTCCTTTTTCTTCCCTCCTGTTTACAGATCCTCTCCTTGGCTCCCTCTCCCACCTCATCTTTATAACTCTCCTCTTACCCTCTGTGCTCCACACTAGCTGCCTCCTGTGGTTCCTTGAACAAACCTTGCCTGCCTCCCATCCTGGAGGGAGCCCCAGATGCTATGGTGTGTGTCAGGTTAAATCCAAGGAATGAGGCATCCTTCCTCCTGCTGGGAGGTTGGTTACTGAGTCTGAATCCTTCCTAGGGAGTCATCCTTAGCAGAATGTGAAGCCAGATGCTTCAAGTACTTTGCCCATAAGAACTTGTTTCCTCTTGATGACCCCCCCCCCACCAGGAGTTAGATACTACTGCTCTCCCCATTCTACAGATGAACAGACTGAGGCACAGAGAGGTTGAGGACCTCATCCAAGATTACACAGCTGGGGCATGGCACAGCTGGGCGTTAATTTGACAGTCTGACTTAAGAACCTGCACTGTCTACTGCCTCACCACTGTCAGGCAGATGTTGAGAATCATAGAAAAATAGGCATGAATAAGGTGATTTTCTTCTACTCCCCTTCACATTTTATATTCTGAAATGTGCAACGTGTTCAGGTTGTTAAAGTCCAAGTGTCTGCCAATTCTTTGCATTTCTAGAAACTCCTGTGCCCAAAGCCCTTTGTATGATTGCCTCGTTAGATGCCCTGGCATTGTGGGAATTTGTGTGGCCATAGTCTGGGGGGAACGGTGCCGGCAGAGGCCTGACCGGGGAAGTAGAGTAGAATTTTAAAGAAAGCAGAAAGCAGCAAATGCAATGAGAAAAAGAATATAGGGACAAAACGATGGAAACAAGCCAAAATCTGGAAATCAAGCTGTTGGAAACAACCCTTGCTCTCCTCGCAGCCAAGCAGGCCAACTGTTGAGACCCTTGTTAGAGGAGATTGAGTTACACTCCTGATCGCTTTCCCCCTGGTGCTGTCTTCCTCCCACCTGTGTGTGGATTAGTCAGGAGAATCTAATGTGATTTGCTCATTAAAGCCCATCTGCTTCCTCTTCTCATTTGTTCTCTCCTCTCCATCCTTCCTGAGTCTTCTCTTCCTTTCTCCCAAAGCAGGGGCTTTGCAGTTGAAGAGACCCGGCCAGGTTCCTGCCTGTGCCATTGTGTGGCTTTCTGTATATTCAGGCAATGACTTAACTGGTTAAGCTTTATTTTTCTCATCTGTGAAATGGGCATAACAATGCCAATGTCAGAGAATCATGAGAATGAGACCAGGCACGAGGCACTATAGGAAGTGCCTGGCATGGAGTCTGGCACATAATAGTTCTCCATGCCTTCCTCTCTCTACTCCTCCTCCCCTCCCCTCCCCTTCCTTCCTTAATCCCCTCAGGTTTGCTGCTCTGTGCTGCTAGAATAGCCCTAACTGACAGGATGTTTGAGGGATGAATCTCAGGCATAGACAGCTCTGGTGTTCAAAGTCACAACATGATTTCTAAGTGAAGAAGCTCTTAGAGGAGAATTTACCTGTAAACTTCAAATATGAGAGCAACCACTCAAACCATTAAATATTTCACCAAGCGCAGGA
Organism: Vulpes vulpes; assembly: GCF_048418805.1. Taxonomy (NCBI): domain Eukaryota; kingdom Metazoa; phylum Chordata; class Mammalia; order Carnivora; family Canidae; genus Vulpes; species Vulpes vulpes. The sequence goes on from NC_132795.1 coordinate 60,619,733, forward strand.
ATTCAAAACATGAAAAAGAAAGCCACAGAAGTAGACAATGCTTGTTCATGTTATTAATGTTAAAATAATTGTAGTATAGTTGTGATTAAGCATTAATCCATTGAAGGCTCATTTGGGAGGGGTGAACAAGACCTATGTTTCTATAATTTGCTGCAATGTTATTAACTGTAACAATGGATTCCATTAAATCACTTAATAACATCCATGTAGGATCCAGTCCTTGCCAGTGTCTTGGGGATGGAAAACAAAATCTACCTCAAAATACAATAAATATGAAAATCCAAATCTCCAGGCTGGATCTAAGTTGAGTATTTTACACAGAGCTGCAAATTAAATTGATTGCATGTGGGCTATTGGATGTCAAGTTCTCATGGCAATGGCAAACCTCCCGGTGATACCCTGCTCCACCGGGAGGAAGCAACAGTTGGGCAAGCGCCCCATCAAGACAGGACTTGCTGAAAATGAACTTACCATTGCAGAGTAGCAGGAGTGGAGTGGGGCTTGGATGCTCTATTGTTTTCTTTTTCCTCATCTGTTAAAGGAAAGAAAAAGGAGAGACCTTCAGTAGGAAAAGTAAAGGGCCTTTCAACTGTCCCAAAGTTCTCTCAGATACTGATGCTTTGAAAGCAATGAAAATTGGACTCTTCCGACATTGCTTGAATAAGGAAAAAGCCTGGAAACTGACTTGTACAGAAAACTCGTAGAGCATGTTGCATTCTTATTTGACATAATTCATTAGAGTTGAAGAGCTGTCTCTCTTTAACACTGAGCAATATGACTGTGTTCACCCAATTTACTATTTTCCAACTGCAGCTGGACACCTGACTATGATTCTGATGTTAAGAACTCACCATTTGCTCCAGGTAACCCCCATGGAACCGTGTGGGGTAAGGGAGGGGGAGTGTAAGTGCCCAGAAGAATCAGGATAGTGCTGTCACAGAGCAGGGGGCTGGCAAACTTTTCCTGGGCCAGATACTAAATATTTTAAGGTTTGGGGGCTAAGAGGCAAAATTAAAAATATCATGTCCTATTTATATCATAAGAGAGTAAGCAAATTTCCACAACGCTTTTATAGATAAAATTCAAAATATAATAATAGTAAGTAATTAAGTCCAGTTTTGTAATATAGGTCTAATAATAAGAATAATGAAATTGTTTTGGGGGAGGAAGCAACAGTTTTCTCAACTGGGGTTCAAAGTTCATATTCTCTACCATTGGACATATTACAAATATTTAATCTGTAAAAACCATTCTTAGTGTAAGCCCTATGAAAACAGGCATCAGGCCAGATTTGGACTGTAAGGTTCTGGTTTGTGGACTTTGAAACACAGCACTCTGAACAATGGATGGATCTTTGCATCTAAGAATAACTGCTCACAATTTAATCATGGATTAACTAAGAAATACATATAATTAGCCTCATCCAATTCCTAATAAAGATTATTGATAGAAATAGTCAACATAAAATTTCTTGATCCATAAAATTTGACCCAATAAGACTGGTGTGGATAGCAGTCTCAAAAGAAAATTAATGATGTCAAAACCTACAAATGTAATCAATGAAATTTATTAAGAACATGTAAAATGGTCAGCAAAATAAATCCGTGGCATAAATTTTATGTGGAAAAGAATCTGTTTCCATAAAAAAGATTTAAGGAAAACAAAAATGAAAGTAGAAGAAAATGAAATATGCTTAATGAAAAGAAATTCTTAAATTAGCTTAATAAAGTTGAGTTCAGAAAATATTTGCTATAATTCTGATTAATGTGTCTATCGATAAGTACAATGGCAGATGCTGCTGTTGCTTATGCAATGGCTGTATATATTCAGCTTTTTCCTTATTAACAGAACTGTAGTTTAGAGGGCACCATGTGCTCAAGGAGGGGGATTCTCCCTCGAATCATAGAGAGAGCTGAATGTTAATTTAAATCTACCCATCGAGCCACTGATAGGGTAGTTGCAGCAGGTGGCATGGTGCTGACCTATCTGACTTAGGAGAAGCTCTCTGGAGGTTTCAGGGATATTTTTCCCTAATAAAAGGAATTGGAGGCCTTGATTTTGAACTTCTGGCCTCCAAAACTGTGAAAAAACAAGTATCTTTGTTTTATGCAAAAGCAAGCAAACAAACAGATGGGGTGGTCTGGCCTATCCTGTGTCTGAACGTGGCTGAGCAGACACCATAGTGAGGCACCGAGCTTTCAACTAGGAAGTGAGCACCCAGCGGGTGAAATCCACACTGAGGTAGTAGAGAGGGAAGGGGGAGGACTGGGGGTTCTGAGTGTCATGTGGTGCCTGATTAGCCGATCCCTAAAACAGCTGCATCTCTGTTTTGTGAGATAATGAAATTTTCTTAGTTGATAACATCTCTTTTCATTGGATATTCTCTTCCCTGCCACCAAAACCATCCTAACATGGCACTAAATGTTCTCAGGGACAAAGTTAGGGACCTAGGACATCATGGGCTTTACACCTGCTCATATGCTTTGTCAACCTAGAGTTCCTTCTAAATGTTTCTCAGCCTTTCCAGCCTAGAATAAATGACACTACCTCTTTGAAGCCTCCCCTGATACTCTCCCAGCCAGGCATTCTTCTACAACCCATTACTAGTCTCTCAGTTGGACAGTTTAGCCACATCCATCTCTCCAACTTCAGAATCCTACTTAAGAAGGCAGGGACGGATGGTATCTCAGTCATCCCTCTGTTTTCTCCTACCAGAGCCTTCCACTCAGCACTTAAATAGTTGAGTCGGCCTTCCACAAATGTCCTCAAACTATCTTTGAAAAATAAAGAGCATAATAAGGAGCATGAATACATGAATCTCACAAGAATATAGACAGACACAAAAAACAATTCTTGACCTCAGTTGTTCACAAAGAAATAAGAAAATAATAATGAGGCACAACTTTACATCTCTGAGAGTAACAAAAATTTTAAGTAATGATAATCCCCAATCCTGGTGTGTAAGTGGTAAAACTGACAGTCACATACTTCTCTGAAGGTAGGGTTAACTGGTACAAAGCTTTTGGTAAGCAAGTTGGCAGTAATGTTGAGAGCCATCTACAATGTCCAGTCACTTGACCTCCCAACCCAATTCCTAGGAATTATACCAAGCCAATAATTGAAAATTAATAAAAGTCTACATTTAAAAACAGGATAAATTGAGCTTTTTTTTTTAAAACAAGGAAAAGCATGTATGCAACCTAAATATCCCTCTTATCTTATACTGGACCACAATGAACATTTCTACTCCCACTAGAACTGGCAGACTTTTCCCCTTTGTTTCTTTAAATTTCAGCATTTCAGTCGAGCTGGACTAGATATCAAAAGATCTATGTTCTAGAATGAATGCCAAAACTTCCTGGCTGTGACCAAGCAAACCCCTCATTTTTCTTCATTTGTAAATGGTCACTTTACAGGGCCATTGAAATTACTATATTAATTAACTCAACAAAATTCATTGAATACCTAATTTATGCCAGCTGGGCAATAAAGAAATCAGACTCCTGTCCTGCAGTCTGGTTGGAGAAAGAGAAAGACAAACACTGGAGAGAAAGACCACGTTCAGTAAGCAGTGATAAACGCTGTGACACAGGTGGGCAAGGCAGATCCTGCATGAAAAAGCAGAGCCTGTCACTGTCTTCTTACTGGAAGAAGCAGTAAGTGAGCAAAATCTTGGGGGGTCCTAGCAATGGGAACCAAATGGCAAGGAAGTTGGGACTAAGGGGAAAGAGGGTGGAGAAGATGAGGAACAGACCAAGACCCAGGGGCCCATAAGATCCTGCCACCCTCCCAGGAGTACAGTGGCTGCGTCCCCGGGTCCCTGTTGCATGTGGTTGAAGGGAGCTGGAAAGGGGACCCTTGTGACAATCTGATAATTCTGTGTAAGTTTCCAGACAATTTCTTAAACTGAGGATAGTGATCACGCCTACCTTGAAAGGGCTGGTGGGGGAGTTAGTGAAATGAGGTCCCAAACCTCAGTTTCTGGGTGACAAAGGCCACCCTTGGCTGCTGTGGTGGCGAGGAGGCCCGGGAGCACTTCTGCTCTACCCCAGTGACTGTGGGAGGCGGGCCAGGGAGGCTGCACTGGTGCTCAGAGACCCAAGGGGGCAAAGACAAATGCATGGATGGAGACACCGCAAGACAAACACATGCCAGGTGACGCTACAGCTCCAAACACGAGGGGGCATTTTAGCTGTGCCTTGAAGAGACAGTCTGGGTTCTGAAAATAACTTTGTTTTCTGTTTGCAAGAGGAGACATTGAAAAATGAAAAATTGAACACACGTTCATTTTCTTAAACTTTGGAAAACATTAGAGAAAATGGAAATCTGAAAATCTAAGCCCCTCTCAACACAGACAACTACTGTTTTTATCTTATTTACCTCCAGTCTGTTTTCAACGTTCTCCTTCAACCCAAGGACACACACACACCCCTAACTTAAAACAAGTGAGGGCCCCACAGTGCACCCTGGCTTGTGGCCTGTCTCCTTAGCCTTTACAAGGACAGGTCAGACTCAGAGGGAGGGGGTGCTCCATGGGGGAAGCAGCGTGAGCAAAGGCTGGGAAGACAACACCCATGGCCCAGGGCAGAAGGCAAGTGGCCCCCTGGGCTGCAGCCAGAAAAGCCCCCTGTTGTGGGATTCCATTGCAGCGCCTCCCATGTGGGTCAGACCTGTCTCTGCTGTGTCAGATGCTTTGCCCCAACCAAACTTTGTCATGGCCCATTCCTGATACCAGTGAATGGAAAGAGAAATGGCTTTGAGGGTAGGGCCTCACCCCTAACTCTGGATGGAACTCTTAACAGTTCTTTAACTCATCCAGGTCTGAGGCTCCTTCACCTAAAACATGGGACTCGTAACTCAGGTCACAAGGACGGGTTGAAAATTAAATATATGTTAAAAACTAGACACATTAAGAATACCGTAACAATAATAATAGCACTTATTGGCCAAGTACTTAAGCCAGGCACATGCATCAGTTTTTGTACGCCACCTCACCATTTTCCTCCCAAGAATGCTATGCCCACCAGCTTAGTCATCAGAGAAGTGCCTTCCACCTCTGCAGGCCCCTTTCTAGACCACTAGGGCCTCTGTGCTCAGGGTCTGAATGTCCAGCTTCTTTCTCCCAAAAGGGGGTGGTGTGTGTGTCACAGCCGGGCTTCCCCTATTTGACAGCTGTCAATCCCAATTCGCTGAAAGTGCTGGTTACTCATTCATTCATCCAATATTGTCTGCTAGATTTCAGCCCTGTGCCAGAGGCGAAAGGGCAAGACAGACAGACATGGTCTCTGCTCTCTTAAGTTCAGAGTCAAATTATCAGCAAATAAAATGTAAGGGCAAATCCAGGATTGTAGAGCAGCACCAAATGTGGGATATGACTTGAGCCTTGGTAGCTGAAGGAGGGGCTGGGGCTATCTGGGTGACTGGGACAGGAGAGCACATTTTTAGGAGAAGGAAATAACCATGGTTGATAGAAACTTTAGGAACTGGTTCTGCCAAATGCTTTTTCTTTTTAACAGGCAAAAAAGCCTCAAGCCAAATAAGATTCACCCCATAATTTCAGGCCAGCAAGATTCCTGGAGGCACTCACGGCACAGGCGGGGCCATTCATTCTCAACACCCACCCTGCTCATCCTACCAGAGCCAGAAAGCAGCCGTCTGCTTAAAACCAGACGGCAGGATGCTGCTCACTGCCACTCTGTCCTGCTCTCCCTCTGTGGCCTCCAAACACACTGCGGTAACCTCAGTCCAATTCCCCGTGGCGAGAACCCCTGTTCCCCTCTGTGGATCCACCTCTCAATAGAAACTCAGAGGCCGAATTTCCAGGCTCCAGCACTTGCCAGCTGTGTGACCTCAAACAACCTTTGGGTACCTTAATTTCCTTTCTGAAAAAACAGGGATAAAAACACCAGGCACATATTGTAAGGATTAATTAACCACTCCTGGCACAAGATACATGCTACCTAAGTATTCCCTATTACCATGACAGTTATAACAGTTATTACTGTAATAGTAACAATATAGTATGTACTAGAATACTCTTCTGGAGGGGCAACGCACCTGGATCCCCATCCTGTCCAGAAGGCCACGTTTGGCAAGCCCGATCTCTGGGACAGGGCTCTTTGCTCCTCCTGGCATTCCCCGCACCCTGGCTGGCCCCTAGCAAAGTCCTCACGGGATGTGGCCACTGCCTGCCCGCTAGCCTGCCTGCCTTGCTAGTTGGTAAGCTCCGTGGAGCACAGACTGCCTTGCCACTGTGGCTCCAGTATCCACCCCGGGCCGGGCCCCCGAAGTATTTGTAGAATGAATGAATGAATGAATGAATGAAATTATGCCTACCCATCTGATTTCATAAGCATACAAATAATAATACTCCCAGAGAACCTTGGCTGAGGATTCATAATGTGCAGGGCATTCCTTAATTCTCTGAATTGAATTTTCAGAGCTGACCAAGACAGCCGATGGCTTAATGTACATGAAACATCAAATACAGGGCTTGAGGCACACTTAGTGCTTAATCAATTTTAGGACTGATTATTAATATTGTCCCGCTTTACAGAGAAAGAAATGGACGTTCAGAGAGGTGGGAAGCAATCTGTATGAGGTCGACCAGGTAGTGGTGGAGACAGAAGGCCCAGTCTAGTTAACATCGAAACTTCCTGGAACCCCCAGCTGGCTCCATGGTTGAACATCTGCCTGCAGCTCAGGGCATGACCCCGGGGTCCTGGGATCGAGTCCCGCATCGGGCTCCCTGCAGGGAGCCTGCTTCTCCCTCTGCCTGTGTCTCTGCCTCTCTCTCTGTGTGTGTCTCATGAGTTAATAAATAAAGTCTTTAAAAAAAAATAAAAGAAACTTTCTGAACCCAAACATTATGAGCTTCACTCTCTTGCAACCTCTAATACTGCACTAAACATCTTAGGGAACATATTATCTGCCTAATATCTGCTGATTGAATTCACGATATTTGGGAGCCCATTCTAGACTATTTCCTGCCTGGAGCCAGTGTGGCAGAGTTTAATATTGAGGGAGAAAGTTTCTAAATTAATTACTTCTTTTCAAGTCCCAGGAAAGGTTCAAGTTTATTTAAGTCTCAAATTTCACTTCAAAGTTCTAATTCTATTTCCTTTCATTACACTAACCTGACTGCACCTGGCCAGACCTCACCTGTTGGAAACATGGGGCTGCCAAACATTTCATTTCCCTTTATCCAGCCCCTTCCCTGCCACTACGAAGGACACCAGCTGATGATCAGGGTGTCTGGACCTAGGCCTTTGGCAGTGGGCATCAGCCCCTGGCAGTAAACCCTTTTCCCCGTGGGAACAGGGCTAAGTCCCAAACAAGACTGTGATGTTGGCAGCACTGCTCTGAGGGGGCCCACACCTGCCTCCTTTTAACTCCTCGGGGTGAATTCCTTCAGAACCCTGGAGCAAGAAAAAGTCTTTCTTTTTGATACAAAATTTTGATACAAAACCCAAAAGCCATAAAAGAAAATATTGGTAAATTTTCTACATAAGAAATCCAAAACTTCTATGTGGGGATGAAAAAAACCCTACACCTTAAGTAGAAAGATAATAATGTGCTTGGGAAAATTGCACTCATGCCACAGACAACTATCTCATCTCCCTACCACAGAGCGCACCAATAAAACCAGAAGGGAAAAGACTAAGAACCAAGAGGAAAAAAATAGGCAAAGCATCTGACACACAGTTGATGGAAAAAATACAAATGTCCTTGAGATGTGAAGAGATGATTAATCTCAATTAGTGAAAATGAAAACTGCCCTAAAATACCATTTCTCAATCCGATTGGCAACAATCCAAACCTCCACCACACAACTCTGCTGCGAAGCTTCAGGAAGCAGGTCCCCTCCCACCTCATGGGGGGTGCATGAGAAATGGTGCCTCCCCTTGAGGAGGTCATTGGCAGAACCTCCTGAAATCCCACAGGCCCTTTATCCCGCAGTCCCACGTCTGGGAACAGAGCCCACAGCTACACGTGGACACGCGAGGAATGACCAAACGCAAGGTTAGTCGTTGCAGCTTGTCTGTAATGGTAAAGATCCAGAACACACGGCGCTCATCTGGTGAACTAAATTACGATACATCCTCACAGCAGAAAGCTACACAACTGGGGGAAAAAAAGATGAAAAACAAGAAAAGAATGAGGATGCTCTCTGCTTTTACTGATGATACGGGACACCCTGGGGTTTCTTATTAAGTGAAAAAAGCAAGCCACAGCAAAATGCATATGAGCTGCTCTCTTTTTCTAGGTTAGAAAGTGGCAAAAAAACGGGGTGCCTGGCTGGCTCAGTCGCTGGAACATGCAACTCTTGGCCCTGGCTTGTGGGTTCAGGCCCCACGTTGGGTTTCATAGAGATTACTTAAAAATAAAATCTTTAAAAAAAAAAACTGGGTGTTCTACTGTATGTTGGTAAATCGAACTCCAATAAAAAATATACAAAAAAATAAAAATTACCTATATTAGGATTTAAGACATGAGAGCTATATACTGATGTATTATGCATGCTATTTGTGAGATTTGCCAAATACACTAATGAAAATCTAAATAAATAAATAAATAAATAAATAAGTAAATAAATAAATATTAAAAAGTGCCCCCAAAAAGAACATATGTTGGAATTTTTATTTGCATAAAGAAACAAAATACTGGAGGAATACACAATAAACAAATAAAAGCATGCACCTCTAGGGAGCAGAGGGGTGGGAAGATAGGGGTGGGACCAAGGTTTCTCAAGGAATACCTTTAAGGCATTTTACATTTTAATTTTGGAACATATGAAGTACTCTAAGTGTGGACAAATTAAAAACTTCTCTATTAGGGAGGGAGCATCTGAAGGAAGTATCTATTCGTAGGGTTAAGTGGTCCTGGAATGCCAGAAACTGCAAACAAATTATGAATACTCAAAACCTGGAGTGACTTTACAGTATTTTGCTGTTCTAACATCCATTTACGTAACAAACACTCTGCGCACATTATGTACCAGGCCCTATTATAGTCTGTGACACAATTAAGCATGCTCCCCTGCCCTCAGGTAGTTACAGCCCATGGAGGGACTAAGCAGAAGTACAGAGGGGCCCTGGCAGTGTGCTCCAAGCACAGGTGACAGCGGGAGGAGAGGACAGACAGACAGGAAGGAGGACAGGAAGGGGAGCCTGTGATGCCAGAGTGGTTGGCTGAGGAAAGGGAGGAGTCTGGGGGTTGTCTTAAACCGTGGCCTCATCAGCCGCCAGCAATCTTGCACTTTGCTTCCCAGCTAGGATGAACACTGCAGCAGACACCCCATGAGGGCCATCAGAGTGTTAAAAGTCACCATGGGAGGACTCCCTGTGAACGCCATCCCCCCCCCCCCCCCCCCAGCTCCCGGGACTCCTCACTCTGCCTGTACCCTTGCTCTTGCTCTGGGACTTGTCAGAATGCCTTTCTGCTATTGGCAGGGGGCTTTGTCCACAACTTGGTGGGAATATGATAAAGTTTAGTTACACTGCCCCTTCTTTAAAAGCCATCTTAGGAAGTTACAAGATCTCAAACCAGATAATAAATTGACAGGCCAAGTGAGCAGAGAGGGGTGAGAGAGGTACCATACAGCCCTGCAATGTGAGGAGATTTTAATAGGATAGTGATGAGTTACATGAAACCGTGACCTGCTGCAACCCCAATTGTATGCCACCATGCCACTAATGCCAGTTTTCCCCTGCCTTGTGCTGTATGAATCCTCCATCACCACCGGACAGTCGGTAACAGTCATGATGTGCTGGTGAGGGCTGCACGTTGAGTGAGGCAGGCAAGACTGAATGGCCAGGAAGGAACCTCCAAAGAGGGTAGGGAACAGGACACACAGTGGACTGTCTTTGGAGAAATAGGAGCCCCTTCCCACACCTCCACCCTGCTCCCCAACACACACAGTCAGTAACCCTTGCGAGTAAAGGGCAGACACTGGACTCCATGTAGTATACAAGATAGACGCTGGAGTCACTGAATTAGATGGTGAGGGAATAGTGACCTGAAGGGTAGGGGATTTGGGTACATCTGGGTCACATTGAACTGAACTTGTTCTATTTTGCAAGAAGGCCAACAGGAATCCCAAAGGAATCCCACTGGCTTCCTGCCATGGGGACCTATTCTCATCTCTCCAATCCTTTCCATCCCATTAATCCATCTCCCTGCACTATAGCCTCATCCCCTTGAGCCTGGACTAGGTGGAAGCCTCCAAAGTGTCCTGGCTTTAATCCATCTGCATGGAATAATCTCCATGTTAACCTTCTGAAAATGCCACTTTGATTTGTCACTCCTCCACCCACCTCCCTCAGAGGCATCTTAGCTATTAGATTCCAAACCCTGTATTTAGAATTTAAGTTCCTCAATAATATGGCCCAAACTCACCTCCCCAGCCTGGTGTCCCACGATCTTTCAAACTCTCTCAAGTCAACAACCTCTCCAAGCTCAAAATCTTTTTTTGTGGCTTTCTGCCACAAAAAAAAAGCCCTCAACCATCACCACTTAAAGGGACCGACCACATGGATTCTCTGAGGCCCAACACAAATGCCATCTCCTCCAAGATGCTTCCCTAGTCACCTTCCAACCTGTGACTTTTCCCAACTTTAACATGCATTCTAATCACCTGGGGGTAGTGTTAAGATGCAAAGCATGTTCCAGTGGGTCTGGAGTAGGCCTGAGATTCTAACAAGTATTTCCAACAAGCTTCCAGTGAAGTTTGCTGGAGCCCAGAAGCACACTTGGTGAGCCAAGATAGAACACCTTGCCTCATTCAAATGGAATCGATTACATACAGCCTCATATTATTATTCAAGAGTGGGCCTGAGCTTCCCTTTTAGATTAAAAATTCCTGGAGAGCACAGATCCACAAAACAGGCTATTCATGTGGTAGGAAGAGAGAAAGCTGTAAAATCAGACCGCGCTAATTTTGGGTCTTAACTCTGCCACCTACTTGCTATGACACTGAGTAAGTCCCACAACCTCTGAATCTGTTTCCTCATCTGCCTGTAGAAATACCTCCCTCCCTAAGGATTAAAGGAAATTGTAGTTGTGATCATGCCTAGCATACTGTCTGATGCTGAATGTATTTAGTATTGAATAAATATGTTATTATGATAGTCAATGTATTAGTGAATACTGAATAATATTTACTTCAGTTTCTAATTTAATACTGACACTCTGCATTTTCCTTCCTTGTATAACTTGGGATTATCTACATAGTCCTGTATGTAGTAAGTGCTCAGGGAATCTTCTGCAGGAACTTCTATTCCACCCATACAATTCTTCTCAATCCGTGCTGCTTGGCTCATCTCACTGGACACGATGCTCTAAACAGTCCTGACCTGACGATGCTTTACATTCAAAGTCTCCCTCTATGTTGGTGAGTATGTCATCAGAAACGTAAAAACCCACTAATAATGCTTGAGAGAAAATGCAATTTGTTCAGATTGGAAATGGGCATTTATGAGAGCTGAATTATGGTAAATAACTCATCCACTCCTGTGCAGATCTTCTCTCATCAGGCATTTAAGGCTTGACCTCACTGATCCAGGTTATTCTTCTCAACTACGTTCCATTAAGATATCTCAGGTCCCATATCCTCATGCTCACTGAAGCTCTTGTTGCTCAATTAAATCCCTGTCTTCTAAGCTGCTAAAAATGGCATAATAGGAAGAGGACTACATAGAAATCAGAAGACGTGGGTAGCAGTTAATGACTCTAGCATTACCTAAGAGTAATGATTTTGAGCAAATAACTTCTCTGAGCCTCAGTTTTTAAATTCTAAAATAATAAATGGATTATTATCCCACTCCATTTCACTTAACCAGGACCCCTGGTGCTAATGTCAAGCCATTACTCAGGCCACTGGGAGAAATCTTTCTCAGCAGGTGGGATGTTAATGTCTCTCACATCACTCTGGGAAGGCATTTCTACCTTCTTCGCCTGGTTCAGACATAAGCTCTAGGAGACCCTTTTGCTAGCCACTCAAATAGCCAATTTTTCATTTTTTTCCTGCTTGCTAGTAAAACCCAGATTTATTCAGGGCAATGAAGGGACAGCCCTAGAGGAAAATCCTTACTTGTCCAAGCCAGGGGCTGGCAAACTTTTTCTGTAAAGAGCCAGATGGTAACATTTTTAGGCTTTCAGGGGCCATAGATGATGCCTGTCACATAGTCTTCATTTTTTTCCTCTACTCTTTAACAATTAAAAATAAAACAGAAATGAAAGCATCTTAGACTCTGGGCTGTATAAGACAGGAGGTGGGCTGGATCTGGCCTGAGGCTGTGCAACCATTAAGAGTAATTCATTTTTTTAATATTATTTTGGCAAATATTCAGTCACCTATCCTTCCTTTCAAGCTACAAAGGATAGCATTCTCAACACAAACATTGTTAAAAAAAGAAAAAAGTCTACTGGGAGCTCCTAGGAAAGAGTTTGTTGTTTTCTGGTAAGAGTAAGACACATAAGAGGAAAGCTAACTGGCACTTCCCCTTTCTCCATCCACCTGTCTTAAATGTGGACCTGATGCCTATTATTTAAAGCAGCTATTTTGTGACCATGAGATATGAACATGAGGACAAAAGCCAACAATCTGGAAAGACTTATAAAGACACATAGAGTTTGAGTCCTGGATGATGCTGAGCTGGAATCTTACCTCCCATCTTTTAGTTAAATAAGATAATAAATATCTACATTGTTTAAACCACTGTCAGCCTCCTTACAATCCAAAGCATTTTTAAAATACTAAATCTGATGGGTTCTTCCTCATATTTTAAAAAATTTCAACCACTTCATGAGCCCCCTCTATGTACCAGGCCCTGGGATTACAATAGAGAACCCCACAGCATTCCTGTCCTCATGGAGCTTCTAAGCAGAAGACATAACAAGGCACAGACAAGTACTGGTATGCTCATCAGCTACTGAAGATGGGTGATGAGCACTCTTAGCTCTGGTCTTGGTATTCCTATGGACAAGTTATAAAATCCTCAATGGCAGGTCTTTGAAGTACTGCCTTCTGAGAGACAGAAAAGTCTTTAGTCTGCAAAGACTAAATGACTAATGTTCAAAGGCAGATGGACAGACCAGGGTTCAAATCTTAGCTCTACCACTTACTAGCCACATACATTGCGTGAATTACTTAATCCCTTCGAGCCTCAGTGTTCAAATATGTAAGATGAGGCTCATTATAAGAGGCATCCTAAGACCACTGTGAGATTTGAATGGGGTCATGGAATTAGAGCACTTGTGGCTTAGTAGATGACAGCCATATATACCTGTCACTATAAACATATATATATATATATATATATATATAAGTTTTCTTAACAATATATACTGAAGAAGAAAGACCAGAAGGGTATCAGGAGTGGTTGCCTCTGGATGGTAAGATTAGAGGCAATTACTTTTCTTCCTCATATATTTTTTCCTGGATTTTCCAAAAATACACATACATGACTGACTCACAGCCAGGGGATATATTTTTAAATGTAACTTTTGTGTTTTAAAAACAAAAACAACATGTGGACAGCCACTTCTTTGTTCTTTTATCCAGATAGGAGTCAGGTAGCCCCCACTCTAGACCTGGCACTGGCACTGACTCTCTGAGCAATCTTAGAAAGTCACTTTACCAATTCAAGTCTAAATTTCCCTAACATCGGTGATAACCAGACTCTTAGTCTCCCCACGGTGAGATCGCTTGCAGTGGATTAGTACGTTCACTGAAACAACTGTAAAAGCTAGGACATCTATTTGAAGACATCAGAGGGCAATCAATGCAGGTAGGATTAGAGGAGCCACAGGCCTTGAGAGAAAGGAAGCACAGGATGTGCCCTCCACTTCACCCTAAATTTTCCCTGGGGATGCTTCTCAACTGCCTCACTGGGAAACAGAACCCAAGCAAAGAGTATGGTTGAGCTGAAGTCAGAGTTGAAGATGACAAGTGACTCAGACCTAAGGAGCACTGTTCCAGAGAGAAGAGTCACAGAGAAGGAAACATACTCACCTGTGTTAGAATTTCCCTCAAATCTTTAGTTTACTCACTCGTGCAGAGAGTAAGAAACCAAAAACCCAAGGAGAAAACATCAACTTAGAGTCTGAAGAACTGATCAACTAACCACTGATTAGTGGGGGAGTCAAAGGTTGGAGTTCAAGCCGGATCAGGTAAAGGAAGTTGGTCAGCACCCAGAGCTTTTAGCTGTGGACCCAGGAAGGCTCTGAGTTAGGAGTAAAAACTGCATCCTAGTAGCACAGACAAGACTAAAACAGATCAGACTTCACCAAGACTTGACACGATTGAAGAGACCTGTTGGTTCTCTAATCAGCCTGCTGGAAAAAAATTTAACACCCTTCAGAGGAAGTTAACATAATTCACCCAAAGACTCTCTAACTTTACATCCCTAATATCAGCATCAAATCAAAAACTATAAGGCATCCTGAAAAACAGGACCAAAACCCTGAAATCCAAAGAAAAAATCAGGTCATAGACATTAATCCAGAGATGACTCAAACATTATAGTTAAGTTATAGTTACCAGGACTTTACACTTGATCTTAGCCAAAAGGCCATGAAACAAAACCATGGTCAATATGGTTAAGAAGACAGAGAAAAAGATGGTCAAAATAGAGGAAATGATGGACAAACCAGATGAAAATGGGGAATATCAACTGAGATTTGGGGAAAAAAGAAAAATCAAATGGACATCTACCGTAGAAGACAGAATACAGTGTCCGAAATTTAGATCATTTGTATAGGCTTAATATTAGTCTGGATATAGCAGAAAATTAGATTTTTTTAATTTTTTAAAATATTTTATTTATTTATTCATGATAGACACACACATACACACACAGAGAGAGAGAGAAAGAGAGAGAGAGAGGCAGAGACACAGGCAGAGGGAGAAGCAGGCTCCATGCAGGACCCCAAAGCGGGACTCGATCCTGGGACTCCAGGATCATGCCCTGGGCCAAAGGCAGGCGCTGAACCACTGAGCCACCCAGGGATCCCCAGAAAATTAGATTTGAGAACTGAAAGGGAAGTCAACAGACAACACCAAATTGAGGTATAAAGAAAGAAACATGGACAAATCAGAGCAGAGCATAAGAAACACAGGAGGTACAGTCAAAAGGTCTAGTATTCACATAACTGAAGTCCGAGAAGCAGGTAAGAGAAAATGGGGGAGAAAAAATATTTGAAGACACAATAGTCAAGAATTTTACCAATTTGATGAAAAACAATCCACAGATTCAAGAAATTCAGTAAACCTCAAGAAGAAAAGGTATAAGAAAACCTTAACTATATACTTTGCAGTCAAAGTGCTGAAAACTAAACACAAAGAAAAGAATCTTAAAGGCAGCCAGAGACAAAAAGACACATTGCATTCAAAGGAGTAAAAATAAGACAATGGAATGACAACTTTAAAGCATTGAAAGCAGGAAAAAACTTACCAACCTAGGATCCTAGATCCAGCAAAAATGTCCTTCAAAAAATACAGGTAAAATAAAAATGATTTTCATGCTCTATACTACACAGCACTGCGCTACACAAAATACCAAAAGAGTTTATTTGGATTGAAGTAAAGCTGATCCCAGGTAGAAACACAGACTTGCTGACATAAATCAAAAGCCCTGTAAAAGGTAAATATGTGGATAAATATAAAGAAATATTGACTGTTTAAAACAACAATAATAAACACGTAGAAGTAAAATGCATAAAGGTAATAGTACAGAAGGTGGACAGAGGTAAATGGGGCTAAAGTGTGAACATGTTCATGACTGGGCTGGAAATGGGAGAAGGGGTAATGTGAGGTGGACATGAGAAGACCACCTGAAAAGAATATGTCATTTTAAAGTTAGCAGAGGAAAACATCAAAGAAAAATTGTTAAACTGCATCATCTCTCCCAAAAAAGCAAAAGGGAAAGAATAAAGGAATAAAGACAGATGGGACAAATCAAAATTAAAGTAAGTTTGTTGATTTTAAACCCCAAAATGTAATTTAATTTAATTTAAGTGCATTACATTCAAATGATGTAAATATTACAATTTAAGATACAGACGATCAGACTGGATTTTTAAAAACACATATTAAAAACCTTAATTCAGAAAAGTTGGAAATAGGAAGATGAAAAATGATATTCCATTGACAACTTGTCTGACTTCATCCAATATCTGCTGAATACACATTCTTCACAAGTGTACACGGGCATTTGCCAAAATAGACCATCTGTCAGGACAAAAAGCAAGTCTAGACAATTTTAAATATTGAAGTTGTACAGAATACATTCTCTGACCAAGATGGAATTATAATAGAAACCAATAACAAAAATAACCAAATGTTTGGAAAACTAAGCAATGGATTTCCAAGTAAACCAGGAGAAAAAGGAGAAATCACAATAGAAATTGGAACATGCATTTAAGTGAATGATAATGAAAGTAGGGCATCAGAAAAATTATGGGATACATTTAATCAGTGCTTAGAGGAAAATTTGTAACCTTAAATGCCCATTATGGAAAAGGTTAGAATCAATGATCTAAGAGACTGTCTCAAAAGCTAGAAAGAGACAAAAAGTTAAACTCAAAGATAGTAGAAGGAAGGACGCAAGATACAGAAGAGGAGCAGAGAAAATGAAATAGAGAAAAGATGTCAGTTGATAAAAACAAGGCTAAAGGTCGCATCTTTGAAAAGACTAATAAAATTGAAAAACTCTGGAAGAAGTGATTTAGGAAAACAGAAAACAGAGATTGTCAATATTAGAAATGAGAGGGAGACATCATTCTGGGTGTGATGAGAAAAAGAAAAGGAAAGTTTAAACAATGTTATATAAATAAATTTCAAACTTTAGACAAAATTAATCCCTTAAAAATAACAGTTTGCTATTATTGCTAACAAACCAAGTAATAAAATAATCCTCAAAGAAAATGTCAAACCCAGTGGAAATGTTAAATTCTTTTAACATTTAAGAAGTAAGTAATGCCAATCTTACACAAACTCTTCAGAAGAAATGAGAAAGAAGAAACTTCCCACCTCTTTTTAGGAGGCCTGTATGACACCAGAATCTGAGAAGGGCATTGTAAGAAAGAAAAATCAGAAGCTAATAAAATCTTATAAATAATAGATACCAAAATTCTAGACGAAACAAGTAATCCAACCCAGAAATAGATTAAAAAGATAATACTTCTGGCCAAGTGCCATTTATGCCAAGAATGCAAGATTGGCTTAACTTTCAAAATTTAATCCATGTAATTCACCACATTACTAGAATAAAGGAGAGAAACATACAATCATCTCAACAGATGCAGAAAACACATTTAATAAAGGTCAACACACATTCAGGAAAAGTCTCTCAGCAAACTAGAGATTTGATCATGAATACCTGCAAACAAAATTCATAATAAGCATGATATCCAGTGGTGGAACACAAAATCCTTTTTCTCCTTAGGTCAGGGACAGGACAGGATGTCTACTATCACCTCTTCAACTCAGCATTGCACAAAGGTCTCTAAAGCACAGAAAAATAATATAAAGACTATAAAAGAAGATGGAAAACTATCATTATTCTCAGGTGACATGCTTATGTCCACAGGAAGTGTTTTTAAAAGCAAACTCATAATTAAAAAACAAATTTAGCAAAGTGGTTGGACATGGTCATGATCTAAGAAATCAACTGTATTTTCATATGCTAGCAACTAACAATTAGGAAAAAATTTTAAATACTGCTACTTACAACAGCATTAAAAAACATTGATTACCTAGGAATAAATCTAATGAAAGATGCATAAAACCTCTACACTAAATTTTATGAAACGCTGCTGAGAGAAATTAAAGGCCATTTAATACATGGAGGCCTGAGGCCACATACACTGACAGGAAAATTTAAAAAAATTTTTAAATTTGTTATTGGTGTTCAATTTGCCAGCATATAGAATAACACCCAGTGCTCATCCCAGCAAGTGCCCCCTCAGTGCCTGTCACCCAGTCACCCCCACCCCCCACCCACTTCCCTTTCTACCACCCCTTGTTTGTTTCCCAGAGTTAGGAGTCTCTCATGTTCTGCATTAACAGGAAATTTGACGTTGGTAAGATGTGAATTCTTCCCAAATTGATTGCACATTCAGTGTGATCCCAGTCAAAATACCTGAGGGACTATTGACAAGCTGATTCTACAATCTGTATGGAAATGTTAGGAATTTAAATTAACCAAAACAATCTTAAAGAATCTTATGACCCCAAAATAGACAAACAGGTCAATGGTTCAGAATAAAGGTCAAGACATAGATCCACATGTATACGAGCTCCTGATTTACAGGTAAAGGATTCTTTCCAACAAAAGGTACTCTATCAGTCAAAAATTAAAAGTAAAATAAGAACTATGACTCCTCCCTCACACCATATACAAAAAATTCCAGATGGTCCTCTGATATAAAAGTAAAAGGTAAATAATAAAACTTTTAGATAATAACATGAAAAATATCTTAATGAACCAGAGGTAGGCAAAGATTTCTTAATACAAAACAAAAAAGGCACCTATTACAAAAGGAAAACACTGATAAACTGAGTGTTATTTGAATTAAGAACTTCTGTTCACCACAAGATACCACTAAGAGAATGAAAAGGAGACTACAAACTGAGAAATGTTTGCAATACTTTTAGCTGACAAACGCCTCCTACTAAGAATATAAAAATAACCCTTACAGATCATTAAGAAAAGGGACACAACACAACTTAAGAAGAAACCAACAGGCAAAGGAGGTGAACAGGCAAATCACAAAAGCGATATTTATAAGAATGTTCACCAATCCTTCCAAAAAACAGAAGAGGAGGGAATACTTCCCAACTCATTCTATGAAGCCAGCATTATTACTCTGGTACCAAGGCCAGACAAAGACATTACAAGAAAAGAAAACTCCAGATCGATAGCCCTCATGAATATTAATGCAAAAGTCCTCAATAAAGTACTAGCAAACAGAATTCGACAGTGTGTTAAAGGATTGTACACCAGGTACATGACCAGGTGCGTGTTTTTTTATTCCTTGAATGCAAAGATGGTTCAACATAGGAAAATCAAACAATGTACACTATACTATGTAACACTTATACTAACTGGTATACTGGTGTACATTGTACACTATACTAAAAGTATAGCCACATGATCATCTCAATGGATGCCAAAAAAAAAAAGCATTTGGCAAAATTTAACATCCCTTCATGATAAAAACATTCAATAAAATAGGAATAGAAGGAAACTATCTCAACACATTGAAAGGCCATATGAACAACTCATAGCTAACATCATACTCAATGGTGAAAGACTGAAAGCTTTTCCTCTAAGATCAGAAATAAGACAAGGATGCTGACCTCTGTCACTTCTATTTAACATAGTCCTGGAAGGCCTGGTCAGAGCAAGTAGACAAGATCACACACTTACATACACACATATACACAGCTTAGCACAAAGCTACAGTAATCAAAATAGTGTGGTGCTGGCCTAAGGATCAATATACAGACCAAAAGAATAGAATAAGGAGACCAGCAATAGACTCTCACATCTGGTTAAATGATTTTAACAAGGGTGTTGAGACTGTTCAATGAAGAAAAGATAATCTTTTCAACAAATGGTGCTGGAAAGTGGATATTCACATGCAAAAAAATGAATTTGGACCCTTACCTTATGTTGTACACAAAAATTAACTCAAAATAGATCAAAGACCTAAACATGGGAGATAAAACTATAAAACTCTTATACAGGAAGAGCTTCCTGGTGTTAGACTTGACAACGATTTCTTGGCTATGACACCAAAGCACAGGCAACAAAAGAAAAACAGATACACTGGGCTACATCAAAATTAAGAATTTCTATGCATCAATAGACACAACCAACAGAGTATAAGGCAACCCATGGAATGGAAGACAATATTTGCAAACCATATATCTGATAAGGGGTTTACATGCAAAATATACAAAGAACTCAATAAAAAACAAATAATTCAATCAAAAAATCAGTAAAAAGACTTGAACAGACATTTCTCCAAAGAAGATATATGAATGATGACTAAACACATGAAAAGATGCTCAACATCACTAATCACTAAGGAAATACAATGTGAACCATGAGATGCCACTTTACATGTATTAGGATGGAAGCAAAATAAGTCAATCAGAGAAAGACAATTATCATATGATCTCACTCATTAGTGGAATTTAAGAAACAAAACAGGATTATTTTGGGGGGAAGGGACAGAAAAACAAAACAAGATGAAATCAGAGAGGGATACAAATCATAAAAGACTCTTAATCATGGGAAACAAACAGGGTTGCTGGAGGGGAGGGAGGATGGGGTGACTGGGTGATGGGCATTAAGGAGGGCATGTGATGTAATGAGCACTGGTTGTTATATGAGACTAATGAATCACTGAACTCTACCTCTGAAACTAATAATACACTATATGTTAATTAAGTAAATTTGAATTTTAAAATAAATAAATAATCAAAAATTAAAAAATAAATCATTCTGGGATAACATTAAAATCTGCATCTGCCATATGATTTCACTTATACATAGAATCTAAAAAACAAAACAAAACAAACAAAAAATAGAAACAGACTCATAAATACAGAGAACAAACTGTGGTTGCCAGAGGGGAGGAGGTAGAACAAAGTTAAAGTAGGTGGGGGAGATGTAAACTTCCAGGTATAAGTAAGTTGTGGGGATGAAAAGTACAGTGTATGGATTACAGATGGTATACAGATGGTAGGGAATACAGATGGTAGGGTGACAAATGGTATTACCCTTAACTATGGTGAGCATTTTGTAATGTATATTGTTGTGTAATCACTATGTCGTACACCTGAAACAAATTGTGTGTTAGCTATATTTCAATTTAAAAAAACAACTTGCACCCACAAAAAAATAAAAAATAAAAAAACCCCACAGAAAATAACAAGTGCTGGCAAGAGTGTAGAGCTACCAGAACCCTTGTGTATTACTGGTGGGAACGCAGAATGGTCCATAAGGAATATGGTACGGTGATTCCTCAAAACATTTAAAATAGTATTACCATATGTTCCAGTAATTCCACTCCTGGGTACATACTCAAAAGAACTGAAAGCAGGAACTTGAACAGATATTTGTCCTCCCATGTTCACAGCAGCCTTATTCACAGGAGCCAAAAGGTGGAAACAACTCAAATGTCTATCAAAGGATGAACAGATAAACAAAATGCAGTATACACATAAAATGGAATGTCACCCAGCCTTTAAAAAGAAGGGAATTCCTGCTACATGCTACAGCATGGATGAACCCTGAAGATATTATGCCAAGTGAAATAAGCCAGTTACATGAAAACAAATACTATGTGATTCCATTTATATAGTCAAATTCACAAAGATAGACAGTAGAATAGGAGTTGCCAGTGACTGGGAGGCAGGGATGGGAAGAATGGGGAGTTATTGTTAGAGTTTTAGTTTGGGAAAATGAAAAAAGTTTTGGAGATGGATGGTGGTGATGGTTGTACAACAAAGTGGATTTACTTAACATCACCAAATTGTACACTTAAAATGGTTAAAATGGTCAATTTTATGTTATATATATATTAGCACAATAAGGCAAAGAATGCTCAGAGATGCCTAAGAAATAATTAAAAACTTAAGACAATTTAAGTACCATCAGCATTTAAATGGATGTGTAAACTGCGGTATATGCACACAATGCAATACTATATAGCAATGAAAAAGTACTGCTACAAAGAACAGTGTGGATGCATCTCACAGATATTACATTGAGTGAAAAGAGCTATGTACAAAAGGAATACGGACTCTATAAGTCCATTTACATAATGTTCCAAAAACAGGCAAAACCAAATGATAGTGATAAAATTCAGGCCAGAAATTATAAACAGGAATGAGACATCAGGGAACCTCTCGGGGTGCTAGAAATGCTCTGTCTCTTTTCTGGGTGGTGGTTACACAGGGAGATACAAAATGAAAGAGAAAAAGTTATTCATCAGACGATCCACATAAGATGTATGAATATTAAGTTCAATTTATCTCAATTTTATAAAATGAAGCAAAATTGTGATGACAGAACAACAGTGCCAGAAGAAACTCTGGAAGAAAGCTGTTTGGCATGTCCAGCAAACACTGCTGGGGTTTATGGAGCAGGCGGTCCCTGGCCCATGATTTGAGAAAACCACACAAAGGAGATGAATTTTACCAGCCAACCAGCCAAGGGAGAGAGACACTCTGTCCCTGCTGGAAATTACATTTACAATAAGCTGTCCCTTCTTTAGTGTTTAGGGGGCAAATACAAGTCCCTGTTAGTCTTCTCTCTTAATATGAGGTGCGCAGAAGACCCAGTCTGACATAACCCAGGGAAAGGTATAAACTCAGCAGTTTATATTTTCCTGTTAACTCCCAATTCTCTAGTCCAAGAGCTGGGAGGAATCTTTACTTTCAAAGAGCAAAGACATTCATGATCCTGAAACAACAATCCCATGACACGCCAATTTAATCTTGCATCTACAAGGACACAGAGAATGGCCTTTCCCATTTAGGGTCCACCTTTGCCCAACTGGAGCATCACTCTAATGGGGTGTTCGGGGACTCAGACAACATGAACATGTAAAGGGCAAGTGTTTGCTGTGGCTCAGTTTCCGTGTTTACCTGACTGCACTGCATTCCCCATTGCAGAATATCCCAGGGAAGGTGTAGTGTATTCCATAAATGGCTTCAGAGTCTCTTGTTCCAGGTGACTTGCCCCAGGAGAATATTCAAGAAGCACTATCCCTCCCATGAGGACACTGGCTGTGTTTAGGACATGATGGAAAAATGAATTTCAAGCACTTACTTTCATCATTAGAAACATTCCCCAGAGATGTGTGGCTGGAATAACGTTTGTTTTCACTTTCATTGAGACATCTTTCAATCCAGCTCTCTAAAAAAAAACAAAAAAACAAAATAACAAACAAAAAACAGAGAAAGAGAGAAAGAGGGAAGAAAATCACAGAATTGCAGAACTGCTATTGGTGTTCGTGAAAAGACATGAACATAATAAACACATTCAATTCAACTGCCCATTGGCTTTTGTCTGATACCTGCCCTGAGTGGATCTGGATTTTCCCTGGATGCGCCTACCGCCCCCCCGCCCCCCCCCCCCCCCCAAGGCACCACGGCTGATGAGCCTTTGCGGAGTAGTTTGGAGACAAAATGGTGACTGAAGCCCACTTGAGTATTTCTTGGTCAGATTCTACTACTTCTAGAGTATTCACAGCCCAGTAGTACCAACTGAGGGTTATCTTTCTTTGCATAGAGGAGATGTTCCTTAGAAGTCATTTGTAAAACAAAGTTTGGTCAACTAAATCACTGGTGGTGGTTCATAGATCTATAAATTAGCAGCAGAACCCTTTATTCAAACAAAAACAAAAAGGAAAGCAGATAAAACCCTGAGGGTTCTGGATGAACCCGGAGAAGGGCAGAGGTTCTTGTAGCTTACCTCCCTTTGCCCAGTGACCTTCTGAGCACAGCCTGAAAGCCACTATGGGAGGAGATATTAAAAGCTATGCAATAGCTATGTAGTACTTTTAAAATCCAAAAGACTGGTTTTTTGAAATCCAATTCCAAAGTCTACAAAAGCACTTTCCACAATGTAGCATGATAATTATTCCATTGGGTAGACCAGCTACCATTCATTCATTCATTCATTCAACGACATCAGTCAGTTCCACTCTAATGCTTGTTTTGAAAATAAGCATGTGTTCTAGTGCAAGTAATATATTAGGGAACGATCTGAACAGAGAGCAAACTTTGTGTTTATTTACGTTCAACTTCTTATTTATGTTCTTCTTCCTTCAACTTCTTTGTGTTTATTTATGTTCAAGTATTTATGTTCAATACTTCCCTTCTTCCCTAAGGAACATCGGGCGAATGCAGAAAACCACGTGTAGCTGAACCAAACTCCATGAATATGCAAAATTCACATGTGCTCATGCCTCGGACACATACCAGCTCCTCCTGTTCCCGTGAGCTGAAGTACTACACCTGCCCAGACAACCCGCGCTCTACCGCTTCACCATAACTCACAGGCGGCAGCCTTTCTGACGTCCTCGTCCAAAATGTCAGGTCTTTTCCAAGATGAAGTGCCAGATTTATTGTATTTCTGCACCTCTTGAACATTTAATTAACATATGCAAAACTGTGCCATCATTTTTATTAGATTCTATTTTTTATGTGCACTGAAAGGTTTTGAGTGTTATACCCCCTTATTTTTCTAGTAAACTGTGGACTTGATCGTGCTGTTTTGCAGAACGTAGTGATTTTTAGGAATGCCTGTGTGGTGTTATAGCAGAGCTGACTATACCTACGGCTTTGTCCTTCTGCCCGGTGTAGTCACCCACCCATTGTTGTCTCTATAATATAGAAGCTGGCACTTACTGAACACCTAGTCTAATATTACCTATATTATCCCATCAAATTCTGACCACAACTCCCAGAAATAAAGATTTTAATCTCCATTTTTTTCCTAGAAAGCAACTGAAGCTTAGATTAGGTAATGTGACTCCTCGTAATTCAAAGAGCCAAGGGCAAGATCACAAGTTAACACCTTAGGCGACATATTCTAAAAAAGGAGCCACACTGGCAAGGGAGCCACGGTGTGGAGGCTGGGGGGATGGGGAAGAAGCAAACGCAAACAGCAGGGAGAAATGCTCAGTTTTTGTTTTATATTTTATGTCCCAACAAACTGCTCTTTTAAAAGCTGCTCCCTAAATTGTAAATAAGTAGGGGGAAATATCCAAGGGGAGGAACGGGAGCCAGATTGTTAAGAGGAAATGGAAAGCTGGTATTTCTGAGGAAACACTGAGCAGCAGAGAAATGCAAAACATTAAAACGCCACCCCTTCCAGACACCGACTGCACCATGTAGAAACCAAATGGCTTGTGAGGTTTTTCAGAGCTGTGATGGCACAAGGTGGGTGTTTGTCATCACATCGCATCTAAAGATGCATCTGGGTACAAATCTCCAGAATTCTTTTCAGGACTCTCCAGAATATCTCCAACTCAGATCTTCTAATCCCCTTGAGTTCTGGCACGTTTTCCTTGGCAACCGCTGTGGCTGGTTTTGGACGGCAGCTGCTGAAATCGACAGCCCCTTCCTCCGCCAGAGCACAGCACCAAGAGCAAGTGCTGTTGTTCTGGGCCAGCCCTGCCCTCCCGAGCTAGGTATTCACATCCAGTTACTCTCACGTGTCTGGGCATGCACATGTGTGCACTTGCACACACACATACACACACACACGTTTTTCAGCAGACACAGGGAACTAAGGGATAATTCCCCCTGTCACCCACTCGCCAGTGCCAAGATGAGGCCTGTTAAAATTGGAATCCTCAAAAGGGCCAATTCCTGGATGTGAGAAGCCCCAGTGATTGGTGACATACTCTCTGAAGTACTCATGGTAGCATTCTGGAGGGGAGCTGGCTCTGGACACCAAGTGCCAAGAGGGTGCGACTCCAGCCCACAAGAGCTCAAGTCAAGGAAGGACCTTCCAGATGGCTGTGCCTCTCCCCCATATTACCCAACACTAGAGAGAGGAGAGAGTGGGGTGATGAGGGGAGAGAAGAGGGCCAGAAGTGCCAGGAAAGAAAGAGAGAAGAAATCTCATCATGTAACCTTTCCTCCACCCATGGCACCCACTCAGGTCTCTCTGGCCCCTTGGCCTATGCCTGTAGCCACCCCACAACCCAGCTCTTCTCCTGGGGCAACACAGAGTAAGGGTGATCGCTCACGCACATGGCAGAGATCAGAAGGCCAAGCACCATGGCTCCATTTTTCTGGTCAAAGTATCCCACTTATTTCAGCTCTTGCTTGGAGGGCGTTGTTCCCACTTCTGTGCCATCTAGTTCCCCTGCATCTGACTGTCTTCTACTTAACCATAGCCACCTGCACATGTGGCATCCAGGATAAACTCTGGAGGGTCCAGATCATGGTCCTAGCAGTGCCAAATATGGCAGAACCATCACCTCTGCTGCTCGGGACATTTGTAGTTAGTTCTCAGAGCATTCAAAGGCCTTACATTCCAGACTGTATAGATGCAACTGAGACGTCAGGGCACAGGCCTCACATCCACAGGTGCTCTCTGACCTTCATCCTCTTCTCCAGTGGGGCTCTCAACAGCAGCATCTGCAACTTATGCCCCTAGGTCAGGTTGCTCCATATGATTGGAAGGCCTCTGTTTAGGTCACCTGCAGTAAACTTTATATACTTTAAAACTATAAACAATGAATTTTGGTTGCAAAGATCAAGAATTATCCAACCAGAATAACAGGTATGTTGAATTTTTAATAAAGTGCTGTGTTCATCTAACTTCCTTGTGTCTAACTTACTTTTATGTGATTTAATAAAAATAATAAAGGTCACCATACGTTGGGTCTTTATGGGCCAAGCATTATGCAAACACATGACATATACCAGCATACTTAATCCTTATAAAGCTTGGGGTAGGTGCTATTAGGAAATTAAGGCTCAGTAAGATCAGGTGACTTCTCCAAAGTCAGTCAGCTAGTAAGAAGAGGCAGGACTGCCATCTGGACTTAGATCCTTTTTTTTTTTTTTTTTTTGGACTTAGATCCTAACCAAAATGCTCTCTCTGAGGGTGGGCTGAGCTCTCTTCCCTCTATGTCCTATTTGGTCTCCAGTGCACAGTGACAATACTGTAACATTGATCATATTCAGCCTGGCATTCAATCTTTCACTAAAACTCTACTTACATATTACAATTTTTGCTAAATTCATTCATGTATTTCTTTGCTAGCCTTTGTTACATATAGCAGGCCTTCCACTTAGATCTTAAATATCTTAAGAATGAAGTCCATGTTATTCTTTCTTTTGACTCTCACTAGCACCTGGTATGAAGTTTTTCCTTAGTATGGTCCCAAGAAATTTTACCTTATTGACACACAAGATATCAAAGAATGCACAGCATACAAGTAGACATGTCCACACATCTAAAGAATTTCCTAATCTTTTCTTATTTTTACCGCATAAGGCACGAGATGGTATATAATACATTAAAAGGTCATCTTCCAAGTAAAGAAGGCAAAACTCAACCAATGTCTATGTTGTGCCTTCTGGAGAAAAGGAGCTGTGATAAAAGCTGTGAGTGACATAGACACAGATAAGACTGGCTTCTGCCCTGCAGTTGTCATCTAGAAAGCGAGGCAGATGCTACTCCCCAAACTCATGAGGGCAGGAAGCCTGTCCTGCCTGTCCATCTTGCACCCATTAGCTGGCACCATGCTTGTCCCTGTAGATGTTGCACAATAAATATGTGTTGTTGAATGCATTACTTTTTTTGAAAAATAACATTAAGATCCTACTGCATGCCAGGTACCAGACAAGGTATTTTCACATATATGGTTTACATTACAGGGATCTCAGAATAATACCATGTGGTATGCTTTAATATCTCTATTAATAGACAGGAAAACTGAGGCTTGAAGCAAAAATTCTAATACAAGGCAGAGCTGCAGTATCAGCACCCTGTCCAGGGACACGGGAGAAGGAGTGCTCAACTCACACTTGGCTGACTCCTTGCTCCCAATTGCTTCATTCTTGATCCATAAAAATAAATTACCTGATCTTCTAGTAAGAATCAGGCTTGCTCTAAGTTCCTAACAGGGTGTACTGACAGCTGGGAGTGTCAGCTCCTGGGCTGCAAAGCATCACTTCACCTGACTCATCTGGGATCATGGGCAGAAAGGAGGATGCCAATCATGCCTTCTGGATTTTCACTTTCCGAGGAGTTTAACCCCTACCCTTCAGAGGCAGATCTTCATGCCTCCCCACTTTAGATTGGGTTTTGCAGCAGCAAAGAACCACCAGGAAGTAACTGCACCAGGGACATGTTTAGGGCTCAGAGCAGTTGTCAGGAATGTGTATCAATCAGGAGCACCTGGGTGACTCAGTCGGTTAAGCATCTGCCTTTGGCTCAGGTCATGATCTCAGGGTCCTGGGATGGAGTTCCACATGAGGCTCCCTTCTCAGCAGGGAGTCTGCTTCTCCCTATCCCTGCTCTCCCTGCTTGTGCTTTCTCTCTCTGTCAAATAAATAAGTAAAATCTTTTTTTTTTTTTATGATAGTCACACACAGAGAGTGAGAGAGAGAGAGAGGCAGAGACACAGGCAGAGGGAGAAGCAGGCTCCATGCACCGGGAGCCCGACGTGGGATTCAATCCCGGGTCTCCAGGATCGCGCCCTGGGCCAAAGGAAGGCGCTAAACCGCTGCGCCACCCAGGGATCCCAATAAAATCTTTTTTAAAAAAGAATACGTATTAATCAGGCAGGAGGAACCAACCAAGACAACTGTCCAAAGCCAGGTAATCTTTGACGTCCACAAGGCACATTGACACAAGAGCCTGATTTGAGCTCACATTATGAGACAGAAACTCATCCCCCTTTAAACATAAGGAAACTGGGGTCCAGACCATGGCAGTGGCTTGGCCAAGGTCACACAATCAGAGGGATTCAAGTCAGAATTCAAGACCAGATCTTCCATCTCTAAAGCCCATGCTTATTCTGCTTGCCATGTCACACTGGGCACAGACCAGGCTATTCTCAGGCAATCCATCCATCCATTCATTCATTTTGCAAATCATTATCAAGTGCCCTCAATGTGAAGTTGCAACAGAAGAGACAACGAGTACATTTTAACAGGGGGCCAATATATTACAGCAAGATATCTCTGATGGACCAGAGCCTCAGGATCTGAGATATCTTGTTTGTTTATTTATGCTTCTTTTATTATTTATTTCCTCCACCTTAAAAAATGTAACTTATAGGGACATCTGGGTGGCTCAGTGGTTTAGCGCCTGCCTTTGGCCTAGGGCATGATCCTGGAATCCCGGGATTGAGTCCCACATCAGGCTCCCTGTGTGGAGCCTGCTTCTCCCTCTGCCTGTGTCTCTGCCTCTCTCTCTCTCTCTCTCTCTCTCTCTCTCTCTGTCTCTCATGAATAAATAAATAAAATCTTTTAAAAAAATGTAAGTTCAAACAGCCTTGTCCATCTTTGCCATGCTTAGTCCCCAGGAGCCTGGCACAGTGTCAGGCTCATGGCTGACGGTGGTAGGTTGTGAGGAAGTAAAGTAGGATGAGAGAATAGGATAAGGGAGGAGGGATCCTCCCCCAGGAAGGCCTCTGCGAAGTAGCAGCATTTGAGCAGAGATTGAGTGCAGTGAGGGCGTAAGGCCTTCAAAGGTCCACAGAGAGCAGACCACAGATGCCAAGGTCCTGAGGTGGGGTCATGGGAGGTCGGTGATCATGGGTGAAGGGATGGCAAGAAGGCCCAGCACTGATGGAGTGATCAAGGGAGAGACAGAACAAGATGAAAGAGAAGACAGAGACAGGACAGGAGGGATGTGGGGTTTGGAGTCAGAACAACTGGATTTCAAATCCAGCCCTGTCACTTACTAGCTGTGCAACAGCAGGATGATCCCTGAACCCCCCCAAAGCCCTACCTTCTTGGTTCTCCCAAGGTTAACTGAAATAATACAAGGGAGGCACTTAGCACACTTGGCTTTGTGGGCCACGGACAGACAGGAAAGCGTGGTCTCTGCCCACCACGAGCTCCCAGCCGAGTGCTGAGGACGGTGCTAATGGCCGCGCCCTGCATTTGGTGAGCTTCTTCCCCACACCAGTCACCCTGCTTCACATGCCTCCCCTCTGCTCCGCCCAGCAACTCTGAAACAGACTTGAAAAATTCTGATTCTTGAGGAGGAACCGGAGACTCAGAGATGCTGGGGAGGCGCAGCCAGCTAGCTGGGGGCCTGCGGGCTGCCCTCGGTCATTGTGACCAGGTGCCCCGGGCCCTGCCTAGAGGAGGCCGCATTTCAGCTGCAGCTTAAAGGGCTGGTGGGGGGGGCGCCAGAGGAGGAAGGCAGGGGGGCTGCATCCCGACAAAGGCCCAAAGTGGGTTCTGGGAAAGGGGGTGAGCCCACTGACCAGCGACCAGAGGAGGGACGGGGATGGGGTGGGAGAGTCGGTGAGGAGCAGGGTGCCTGCAGGCAGCTGGGAGCCAGCCGTGGGGCCGTGGGGGGGGGGGGGGGACGCGGGCTCTGGTCCTGGGGAACTGGCGGAGAACAGGGAGTCCTTGGCTTATGCAACACCTGAGGAAGTGCTGCCTGCCTTACAGTCACCGGGTTTTCAGGGAAGGCGTTACTCACACTCCTCCTGTCAACAGTCTTTCAGGGCCCCAGGCAGGGCCTATTTCAGGAACTCACAGCTTTAGAAATGCTACGTCAAAAAGTTGACATATCTCACCCACAGCCACCAGGGGAGGTCCAGGCCCCAGGTCCTGGAGGAGCCGGAGCACCCCCGCTCTCCCCTCCCCCGGCCCCCGCCATTACCAGTGGAACCACGCCAACAAGGCCTGCTCCTGTCTCCCCCAGCACCAGGGCAGGATCTCCTCTTCATCATTTGCTCTCTCGGCCCCGCTTTCCCTGTGACCTGGGCTCCCCACAGCTGCGACACGCAGGACCACGTGGAAAGTCTGGGCACTGGAGGTAGGTGGGCAGCAGTGGCTTCTGGGGGGGGGGGCCACAGGTCAGTGGGTTGCCATGGCAACTCCACAGGCCCTGCCTCAGGGGCCGCTGGGTTCCAGGAAGGCCCCCCTCCCCCGCCCGCCTGCAAGGGGCCACCCCACCCTGCTCCTGCTCACCAAACATTGCTTTAGTGCCAACTGTTTGCCAGGCACTGAGGTTCCAGGGCTGAATATGGCAGACAAGGTCCCTGCTCCCAGGGAGCTTGTATTCGGGGTGGAGACAGGCAGAAACAAGCAAAAGGACTTCAGAGCACAAGGAGTGTTAGGAAGCAGACGAAGCCGTGGAGTGGGATAAAGAGAGACAGGGTGCTGTTTTTGGTAACAGGACACTGAGAACCTATTGGAGGAGGTGATGTTGGCCCAAGGGCACAGGCCTGAGGTGCGAGTGAGCTTGAAAACCAGTGTAGTGGGGGAGAGGGAGGATGGGTGAGAGCAGCAGGAAACGAAGCCAGGGGTGCAAAGGGCCAAAAGCGTGTAGGCACTTGCTGGCCATAGTAAGAACCACACACTTGTCTCAAATGTACTAGGCAGCTGTCGAAAGACCTGAAGCATGTGACATGAACTGCACTGGCTCAGAAAGCCGAGCCTACTAGGGACTGTGCGTTCATTCACCCCACTACTTGTTGATCAGGTATTTGGGGAGTATCATGCACTGTGCTGCACCATGGGGGCAGAGGAGTAACCAGGCAGGCATGGTTTCTGTTATCAGGGGAGGTTTAGGGTTTAGTGTGAGCATCAGCTGTTAAATAACAGAGATGTGATTCCCAAGAGAGCCAGAAAAGAAGAAAAAAGGGAGTTGTATCTAATCTGTGAGTCAGGGATGCTTCTCGGAGGGGGTGGCATTAAACTGACAGCTAGAGGCTCAGAAGGCATCATCCCCAGGTAAATGGGGACGGAGGAGTGTTCCTGGCAGAAGGAACATCATGTGCAAAGGCCCTGAAGCTGGCCAAAGAGTGATGCATTCAAGAAACTGACAAGCAAGGGCAGCGCCGGTGGCTCAGCGGTTTAGCATGACCTTTGGCACAGGGTGGGATCCTGGAAACCTGGGATGGAGTCCCACGTTGGGCTCCCTGCATGGAGCCTACTTCTCCTTCTGCCTGTGTCTCTGCCTCTCTCTCTCTCTCTCATGAATAAATAAATAAATCTTAAAAAAATATAAACTGACAAGCAGCCTAAGTTAAGGAACCTGAATTTTATTCAGTAGGTAATTGGGAACCTCTAAAGGTTTGTGAGTATAAGCAAAACCATCCTTGGGGCACCTGGGTGGCTCAGTTGGTTGAGAATCTGACTCTTGGTTTCCACTAAGGTCATGAGCTCAAGGTCATGAGATTGAGAGCCAAGTCGGGTTAGCTCATGTTCAGTGGGGAGTCTACTTGAGATTCTCTCCCTCTCCTTCTGCCCTTCCTCCCTGCACATGTGCATGCACTCTTCCTTAAAATAAATAAATCTTTAAAAAACAAAAACTGTTGTGTAGGCAGCTCCATCTGGTGCTGCTAAACACAATCTCGGAGGGGGAGAGACAGGGAAGCAGGAGAGACCACATGATTATCACCCAAACTTCTGAGATGAAAAAGCTACATTATTAGTAATTTTTCCAGGACCACGGATGTAAACTAGGATTGTTCCAGGCATACTGGGGACTTAACGATCCCCCTGGTAGGAGGCCACTGCAGGACTCTAAGTAAGTCTGAGAAGCTTAGAACAGAGGCAGTCTGATGAGAAAAGATAAGAACTCTGCCCTCTTTCCACCTAAGTATATCCACTATTCTAGCTGATCCCGGACACCAGTGTCCCCATGTCCCCACATCTCTTCCTCATCTGCTGGGGTCTCAGTCACAGTGTGAGAAGGGGAGTCTGAGGTGACAGCAATAACATCTCCTAGAATGTGACCTCCCACCATCTTCACCAACATCACTGTAGCTCACTCTTGGAGCATCAGTGCTGTGCTCTTAGCCATTTGCATGAATTATCTCATTTAATCACAGCACTGCAGATGGGGAAGGTGTGCTTTACACAGATGTGTGGCCAGGACAAGGAGGAGTAGGAATGGCTTGGTGCACAGTTATTCCCACTCCCGGGCCTCAGGGTGTACCTGCTGGGTCATCTTTGTACCTGTAGCTGATGGTGCTCATCGCAACCAGGGGCCAGGGTGCTCAGATGCCACGTATACTGACACATCAGCCCACTGACCATCTGCTCAACACCCTATGGCCTGGGCCTGTCTCTGCAAGGATTGGGACAGGATTTACTACTTTCTTCAATTTAACCCTTTACTCTCGGTGACGAGATTCCCAGCCCATAGCCTCACTCACTCTCCTTGCAGTACTTGCTAAAAAAATCCTCACCAGTTTGCCTTTTTACTTTTCTTCTCCTTCTTAAAAATCTAAGCAGAGGGGGAGCCTGGGCCTGGGTGGTTCATTCGATTGAATGCCCAACTCTTGATTTCGGCTCAGGTCACAATCTCAGGGTCATGAGATCGAGCCACATCTCGGTCTCTGCACTCAGTGCAGAGTCTGCTTAGGACTCTCCCCTCTTCCTCTCCCTCCCCCTCCACTACCCCCGCCCCCCCCTTCATGTTCTCTGTCTCTCTCTCTCAAAATAAATAAATAAATAAAATCTTAAAAAAAAATCTGAGCAGTGTTTTCATGTCTTTCCCAATTCTAATATATTCCTTTAAAAAAATAACCCTCCCCCCAACTCCCACTATAGATATGCCTTAGTTTTCACATCGGTCAATTAAGAATTCCTGCTTCAGAAGGCCACCATGAGACTCACCTGATGATGACAATCTATGAGAGTCTCCAAGGAAGGCTGATGTGAACAGAAGGCGGCCTCACTCCGACCACCAAGCAGCACTGTTCTTCCTTAACCCCTGACAGCCTTGGTGCTTTCTCATCTGCCCAAACTACTCACTCTTGGTTTCTAGGGGCCTCTCATGACCCCTGAAGTGCACCTGCTGGCTGTGCTAGCTCCCTCTTTGGACACTGGGCAATCTCTTGCAGGTCTGGAAACTAATAAGAGTGGGTGCCTGAGTCAACTAACTCTTGACCACAGTGAGGAAGCCACTCCTGTCGGCCGGGGGATCCAATACAAAGGACTGAGTAGGAAGGTCTGACTGCTAAGCCTCGCTGTCTCACTGGTTTGTGACCTTGACCACGTACTTACATGTTCTTGAGCCTCAGTTTACCATTGTGTGAGCTTCCACTTTGCACCACTGTGCTAAACTGCTCACATACCTCTTCTTGTAATTACTTCATATATAGGACCTATTATCTCATTTTATAGATGGGGGAGCAAGGCCCAGAGAGAAAGGGCTAGACGAGAAAAGCTGAGAACTTTGCCTTCTTTTTGGCTAATGGTATTCACTCTGCTAGCCGGCCCATGTGGCCAATTGTCCTTGTGTGTCTTCCTCATCAGCTAATATCTCAATCATGGGATAATGCAGGTGAGCCCCAGGTGACACTAGTGACATCTCCTGGAACGCAGCCTGCCAAAGTCAGCACCATAATCTTCACAAACATCGCAGCAATGACTTGCCCAAAGTCACAGAGCCAGTACATAGATGAGCTGGGATTTGAACCTGACTCTGACCTAACCATTAACTTACTTTTTCTTAAATTATTCATTCAAAAAATATTAAGCAACTATTGTCAGACACTATTCTGGGGTCTGAAGATATAACAGTAAACAAAACACACAGTCATTGTCCAGACACAATCAACAAAAATAGACCTTAAAAGCACCCATATGTGAAAGAATATCTTTAACGTATGACAATTTAACTAAAAATAAGTCAGCAGGGACACCTGGGTGGCTCAGCGGTTTAGCACCTGCCTTTGGCCCGGGGTGTGATCCTGGAGTCCCAGGATCGAGTGCCATGTCGGGCTCCCTTGCATGGAGCCTGCTTCTCCTACTGCCTGTGTCTCTGCCTCTTTTTCTGTGTCTCTCATCAATCAATAAATAAAATCTTAATTAAAAAAATAAGTCAGCAGCTCCATCTAACCATTCATTACCATATACTCTAACACCTGTAACTACATAGGCCTTAAAGTCTCATTGTGAGTACTATGCTGG
Source organism: Vulpes vulpes (assembly GCF_048418805.1). Taxonomy (NCBI): domain Eukaryota; kingdom Metazoa; phylum Chordata; class Mammalia; order Carnivora; family Canidae; genus Vulpes; species Vulpes vulpes. The sequence continues at coordinate 60,654,396 of NC_132795.1, forward strand.
GTTTCACATGGTACCAAATACACTACAGGTGCTCAAGAATGTTACTGCCCTTTCTCACTTTAGGAAAATTCAGTACAGAAAACTCTAAAGTGGTCACAGAGATTATGGAAGGTGTCATTACTGGCAATAAGCCAGAATTAATGAAGAAACCCCAAAGGGCACCAGTGCCATTAGCTGACAGATCACAGATTACCCGACAGTCCCCGGAGACTAGAAAAAATTAAAGCTAAGGTGTTCGGTGCCATCTCCTGTTGAAGATATATTCAATGTAAAAGCAGATCTCTGCTCTGAAAATATCCCCGGGAACACCAGAGTTAATCAATGTGACTGCATAAACAGGCTGTAAAAATTTTGCTTTCCCTCAACTTTTGCGGGGGAGCGTACCTACCACCACCTAAAGCTAGCAGCCTTTCCCTTTGTTTCTGTTTCTATTATTACAACATCACTGAAACATATAAAAGTCTGAAAGCAGGTTACTGGGGCCAAGGCTACTCACTGTGCCCAGCACCTGATTTTATTTGATCCCTGACATCATTGCTTTTTCTAGTTTGTGTGTTGGTTTTGTCTCTTTTGCATTTCTTCTCACCCCCTCTACTAGGGAATGTGGCTTCCCTCCAGGACCTCAGGAGCCAGACGCTCCTGACTGCAGGACCCAAAGAGAATTCCAACTAGTCTGAACTTTTGAGAGAAATCACCAAAACATCCTTCGCTTAGGCAAAACGTTTTCTTCTTTCCTGTGTTAATCTATCCTAGAAACTATATTTTAAAATGTTGAAAGGGGGAGCATATTCCTCCACAATCCCACTCCCTCACATGTAAACCACTTGTCCTTCTGTGCTGCTCCTGGTTTCACGTCCACATATTCACGTATATGAACTATATCCCCAGTGAGCAAACACAATTTCTGTTCATTTTTCCCTTTAACATTCCATTACATAGATTTTTCCTGTTTCACCACAGCCCTCATATTTATTTTTGATAGATGCCCAGAGTTCCCTGGAACCAAAATTCCTATTTTTATAATGTCTTAATGAACAACTTGGTGCATATTTTTTCTCTTTTTCAAATCATTTCCTGAGAGTCACATAGAAGCAGGAAAAGCAAGCACGTGGGCTTAGTAACCAGCCAGAAATGAGTGGGCTGGATTCTGGCCTTCCTACTTTCGGCGAAGTCTCTCAACCTCAGTGATCCCTTGTGTTGAACATGGAGAGTTGATACTGTGCCCACCTCATCTTAATGGTGTGAGGTATAGAAAGGACTTAGCATAGTGCCTATTCTAGAACCATGGAACCACTGATTCCCACGGACCTGCGTGCTTTAACAACAGTGTAGGTGTTAAGCACACAGTCCGAGGAGCTCAACTACCAGGTTCAAGTCTGATTTCCTCGCTGTGTGACCTTGGGTGAAGGACCCAACCACCTTGAGACTCAGTTTTTTCTTTTAATCTACAAAATGCAGGTGGTGATAACAGCATCTCATGGAATTTCTATGAAATTTAATTGAACACTGCACAGAGTAGTCACATAAGAACTATGAACGTCTTAGCTGTTATAATTTTTATGTTATGCCCACCTGCAAGGCATGCCACACTAGGCCCTTCTGTTAGCATTCTTTTGGTTTGATTCTTAGATCCTTTGGTGCTGTCAAGAGCCTGGAAGTCAGGACACTGGTTCTACTGCCCGCCCCCCCTCCCCCCCGCCCCTTACAAGTAGCTAAGCTCTGTGACCGTAGGCAAATTAGTTTACCTCATAAGCCTCAATTTCCTTTCTATATATAAACAAAAAACTACCCCATGAAACTACTAGGAGGATTAGGACAAATAATATAAGCTCCCTAAGAGCTGACTGTACCTTATTTACCCCACTGTTCCCTGTAATTAGGACAGAGCTTGACAGAATTGCAGATCAGTGAGGAGAGCCTGGAGGGAAAGGAATGAATGGCCCCAGCCACCACGCCTGGCACCTAGTAGGGGTGCAGAAGAAGGCCAACGCAGCTGCAGCAAGTTTATCAAGGACTTGTGTGCAGAGAGCTGTGAGCCAGGTTTCCTAGAACGTAAGCAAAGAGATGCAGCATTCTTCATAACATGAGGGGCGGATTGACTTACAGCTTTAAGATTTTATGTATTTATTTGAGAGAGTGAGAGAGAGCACAGGGCGACAGACAAGCAGACACCCCGCTGAGCAGGGAGCCCGACGTGGGGCTCCATCCCAGGACCCCAGGATCGTGACCTGAGCCAAGGTCACATGCTTCACCAAGTTACCTAGATTTTCCAGATTGACCTATACCTTAAGTAAATATTTACTGAGCACTGACTTGTGCAAGACACCCTGGTAGATGCTTTGCACTGGGCTAAGGCCGGATAATGACAACACAGGTGTAAATCTGGAGAAACAAAGGAAGAAGCATCCAGTAAACATGTAAAACTACTGGAAAACGTGCACTTGACGCACGAAGCTGTTAAGACAGTCCCTTTCCTTATGTTTTTAAATGGTGGAGAGATGGCCTGGTTTCAAGAAAGCAAGATGAGTGACCGCAGGGTGGATCCCCTCTCGCCATATGAGCCAGTGCGTTTGACTGAACCCATTGAGTGGCAGCTTCACTAAGAATTGGGAAAGATCCCGCCTAGCTCACAGGTTTATGAGGTCCTGTATTGCAAAGACTGAACACAGCAGGGATGTTGTATAAAATTTTTGTTTTCTTCTCCTATGCTGTCCTTGGTGGGAGGGCAGCGTGGAGGAGAAGGTGGGTGTTGGAAGCTACTCGGAGAGCACAAGGTGGAGAACATGCTCAATGAACTATTTGTTTTTTGAGCTTTTATGACATGCCAAGACCCCGTGCTGACCCTTTTATACTTTACTTCATTTAATCCTCACAATAGGATGTGGGTACTATGCCTGGCCCCACTTTATTCACAAGCAAACTGAGGCTCAGAGGGCTGACTTCACTTACTGAGCTCATACATCCAGCTTATGGCAAAGCCCCTTCTCCCCAAGCCTATGGGATTCCAAAGCCAGAGCTGCTAATGGTTGTGCCAATGACTGCAAACTCCCCCCATGAATGACTGCATCCATGACTGCAAACTATAACATGCTATGCACATGGAAGGTGCTCTTTTATTTTAACACCAAGGCTTTTACGCTGAACCTGTTATAAGGAAAAATCACATATGTAAGTAAATAGATATGAAGTCATGATAAGGTGAATACCATGTCAGATTTGCCAAAGTAACTGGCACAGGGAATACCTATCCTGTGGTGATGCCAGGTTGGATTTACAAGCTCTGAAATGGATTTGAGATGAAAGGCATGCTCTGCTCCCAGGCACTCCTATAGGAAGGAGCACCTGTGGGTGTCCTCAATCAGCAGCCTGTTGCCAAAGTCACATTGAGGTCCCCGTGGCAGCCAGATACCCACTGCCACCCGTGACAGTGTGCTCCAAAGAACTACAGTGTGGGTTGCTGTCTCCACCCAGGATCACGGATCAGGGATGACCTGACCTCCTGAACTTCTTTAGGTGGTAGAGGAGATAAGCTAGAATGGACACTTAAAAGGTTTTCCTTCCAAGTCTAGGTCTGGGGAGGCAAGGAGGCAGCCTGGCTTCAGAATCAGAATTAAGCTGTGTTCAAAACCTAGTCTGACACCAGCTGTTTGGCCCGGACATGTTAACTAGGCTCTCTGAATCTCGGTTTCCTCACCTGTAAGACAGGGACAGTAATACCAAAGGTTCAGTGTAAGAATTAAATGAGGTAGTGTACATAAGCACTTAGCACAGCACCTGGGAGAGCTTATAAATTTTATTAATCTTCTACCCAGTTTCAAAAAGGGGGTCATCTTTATTTAAAAAGCAACAGTTTTGAGAATAACTCATTCAGCCAACCTGACATCAGTTACCAAAATGATTTCAATGTAGTTTCCTTCTTACCTCCCACCCTCCCTTCATCTCTTCCTCACTTTCTCCCAGCCCCTTCAGCCTTTTCCTCTCAATAATGATCTATGTGTCAATATATAGTCTCCAGGTACTGTCTACAATCACACAGTTTTGGTGGAGCTTTTAGTTAGTTTGTTTGTTTTATAACCTCTCAAAACCACAAAACCCTTTGAACAAAACCCAGACCCTCAGGGAGTCCCTTTCTTCGGCTCTCATCTCTCAGACTCCTCTGCAGCCCTCTGGACACCCCCATCCATGCGCTTTCCCAGCTGTGCTCCAGGTGGTGCTCCCCAAGCTTGCACAGTGCCTGTGGGGCAGGTCTGGGCGGTCAGCAATCCCTGCTCCCAGCACCTCCTCAGCTGTGCTCTGCTGCCTGGGAACCCTGAGGAAGCCCCAACCAACCAGAGGAATAATTCATTCTTCTAATCGCAGCAAAGTTTTCAAACTTGAAAACAGAGCCTTGATTAGAAGAAAAGCTGGGGTTTGTTTTTTTATTTTTATTTTTCTAAAAGTCTGGCACTTCTGAAAAGGTCCCCTACTCAAACCACAGCAACCTCAAAAACTCTGCCCACTGAGTTGAAAATAAAAGTTCATGGAGACCAAAGGCTCTCTCACAACAAGCGCTCAACGCTTTGGAAATCTTCTTTCCAATGCTTGAAAGTTTCAATGATTTAACTGAGGGCCTCTAGCCCTCTGGAATCTCTCTTCTATGTAAATTCCCAGGGCTTTCTCAGCCATTATTATTTATTTTGCATGATGTTAAGTAATGCTTTTATAGATAATCTATTTCACTTTTGTAAAAGCAGTCATCAAGTAGAAGAAATTAAACTAGAAACAGAGATAACATAGCCTTTTTAGTCATAGAAGGATGACACAAAACTAGTTGGTTTTCTTTTGGGTGGAACAAGAAACTATTATAGGTACCTCCTAATTCCTAATTCCTAATTCCTGCCCTACTGTCTATTTATTATCAGTGGACCTGAACCTTGCAAAGAAAACATAGAAAAATATTTAAAGTAATCAATATCATGTCATAAACAAATTTGAGTATATGTCATGGGCTCAATTCTGGAACTTTGTAAAATCCTAATAACTTCAATAAGAACCAGCCTACCCATGGGCATTTAGAAACAGTATACAAATTAGAAATACCTTGCACCCACTAGGAACACCCCAAATTTAGACTAATCCTTCTGAAAAAGATGACGTGAGACTCAAAAAATCACTTATGCTCATTTTTTAAAAATTATAAATTCAATAACTGTAATGTTTAAAGAAATACCTCTTTCTTCAAAAGCCTAATACTAGGCAGCCCGGGTGGCTCAGCGGTTTAGCGCTGCCTTCAGCCCAGGGCCAGATCCTGGAGACCCAGGATCAAGTCCCACATCAGGCTTCCTGCATGGAGCCTGCTTCTCCCTCTGCCTGTGTCTCTGCCCCTCTCTCTCTCTCTGTGTGTCTCTCATGAAAAAATAAAATCTTTAAAAAAAAAAAGTCTAATACTAGTTTGAGATGATCTTGTGGCAATCAGAAGATTCCAAACAAACACACTGTCATAATTTTCTTCACCAAATGAACCTGCACCTCAAAAATTAGATGCTGCTGGTGTAATTAACGATCACTAATCACTTTTCAGATTATTCAAATGACAGTATGAAATCTAGTTCAAGAGCAGTTCACTTGTGTTGACTGAGTGCATTTTCTCCAACAAGATGGATTCAGAGGATCAATGCTTATGAAGTGATAATTCTCCATTCCGATTAAATAAAAATCTGCCATGTTCATCAATCTCATTTAGGCTGCATCTAAACAACACTGACCTTTACCACAATTGGTTAGTCAGGAAACACACAGGACACCAAGTGCTAACTACCCTTCACCAGTTGCAGCCTTTTCAAAGGCTTTCTCATTATCCCTTTAAATTAAAACAAGACAATTACGACAATGCAAACCCACCATGTCCACCTTCACCTGCCTATTAATAATTATTAATTGATCAGAGGAAGATTATGCTTTTATGTCTAATTGGGGATTAACCAACCACAAAAGTGGAAACTACATACATATTTTGAAGTTATTCTGCTCTGAGGATCAGATCTAACATGACAAAAACCAGATAATCTACTGGTACAGGGCAATCCAGTCCTAGTTGCCTATATTTGGACATTATTCAATGAGAACCTACTGGATGAATTGCATTCTTTTCTGCTTTTTATGATCTCTCTCTCTCTCTCTCTGAAAGAAAGTGGTTAATATTTTAAAAATTCAAAAATCAGGGGATCCCTGGGTGGCTCAGAGGTTTAGAGCCTGCCTTTGGCCCAGGGCGCTATCCTGGAGTCCCGGGATCGAGTCCCGTGTCGGGCTCCTGGCATGGAGCCTGCTTCTCCCTCTGCCTGTATCTCTGCCTCTCTCTATATATATATATCATGAATAATAAATAAATAAAATTTTTTTAAAAATTCAAAAATCACAATGCAGGTAAAAAGCATACTATAAAAACAGAAACGGAACAAATGAGTATTTTCCTCCTTGCATTAAAAAATATGCAAGAAAGACAAAAGAATTAAACTGTGTCTGTATATCTTGCTCAACCGAGTTTCAGAGAGTGGCTCGTTTGAAACAGAATTTTCCACTTCTGGAAAATCAAGTGTAAAATGGTTGTCTTTAAAACAGTGATGCCTACAATCAGAAAGGGGGGCAGGAATGGAGAATGTGAGGCCTTCATATTCCAGAACCGAAGGGCATCAGGACTTGTGGCCAGGCCTCCGACAAAGGGGTGGAATCTATAGCTAGTCTGAGTGCTTTGTGGAGCTTCCTTCCAGGATTCAAATTCAAGCCAACAGGTGTTACCCCTACAAAGACACATTTTCTACTTCCTTTGACAAACTGGACAACACAAGGATGAAATCGTGGCAAACGGGAGCATATAAGATGCCTTTGTCATGGGAAAGGTAGGGAAATGAGAATGAAATTAATCCCTCTATCTACATTTTAGAAAAGAATGATTTATCTTCACATCAGAACTGAGGCTGTATCTACACAATACAGAAAACATCTAGATATGCGGAAACAGTCTACATTTCAGGATTCTTATTCCGTGTTCCCAACTAGATACACAGAACTGGACCTACGAAGACCAGATAAATGTTTTTAAATAATATCTGCCACTTACTTAGCAATTTCTAGAAGCCAGGCTTAATGTGCATGATCTCATTATATTCTCTTGACCTTGGAAAGTATGGTGTAGATGCTTTCACAAAGAACAAAACAGAAAGCTCTGAGAAGGTAGGTCATTTGACCTCAGAAAGTGGCTGAGCTGGGACTTAAAACTTAGTCTGTCTGATGGCAAAGCTTATGTTCTTTTCATTAAGTCAGGCTACATTCACCTCCAGTCAAAAGTTAACACCTATCTGTGAATGATGTCTAGCTGCCATATACTATTCGTCAGATCACCTAAAGGCTACTTATATTCACACCTGACTTAATGGCTTTCCTCTCTTTAGTTTAATCTTGTCAAGGTATGTCTGTATGTGAGCACGAAGAAAGCTTCGACATTCTCAGGGACAAAGCAAATGTTAACTAACTTCAAATGAATCCCAAAGACTAAAGAACATTTCACAACTGTAGTAAATATATGAATGTTTTATCTCCCTATTTTTGCCAACAAGAGTTAAACATGTTCTCCACAGTTTACTGGACTATCCTACCCTGTACCTGCCAGGACAAAATGGCAAGTCATTTGCTTTCACTAAAATGATGGATGCTTTATTGGACATCTTTTCTAACACAACCCTCTCCCTCACTAGGAGGTGGTGGAGGAGGAGGAGTGGAAGGAGAAGGAAGAGAAGGAAGAAGGGGAGGAGGAGAGGAAGAAAAGAAGGGGGAGGAACAAAAAGAAATCATCAGTATGGCTTTGGGACTAAGAGCGTGGACCACTCATAGGTTAGGCCACCTACCCCCCTCCTGGGTATCCATCTGCCCCAGGAACCATGGCATATAATGGTGTAGATCATAACAGTACCCATAACACATATTTTAAAATACAACTAATAACGTATTCATTTTTTTCAACTAATAATGTGCTTAAAGGACTTAGTTCATGCCTGGCATGTGAAAGGCATGGAACAAACTTTAGAGACATAAATACAAAGCTAGATTTAGCACTTGCATTTGGTGTCAGGTAAAGTCAGGTGTGCACGTGAGGTGGTTCTCACTCCCCCTGAAATCACGGGGTGTCTTATTAGCCCAGCTTCTAATGCTCAGAAACTTACTGAACACTTTAGCTTCCACTTTCATTTTCATCTCTAGCCTGTTGGTTTCCCCATTTAAACTGTGAATAATAACAGGTCCTTCTTTATAGGGTTGTGTGAGCATCACATAGACAATGCATTTAAATAAAAATGCTTAGCAGCAAAGTTGAGACGTGGATTGACTGTCTTACCTATGGATACTTCCACATTTTCTACGGGAGCCCTCTCAGGTGCTTGGATCAGTTCTGTAAGAAAATTGGGGCCCAGCAATAGTAAGCTTCCAGGTCAAAGGCACCTGGATTTGTGGGGTACCCAGAAGGTAGTAACCTTCCCATCATCATGCTCTATCTTCTTCACCCCAGATAGTGGTTATTTTCTTTATGGCACTTATCACTCATGGACATTACCTATTTTTTTGTATGTTTACTTGTTTCTCTAGAGTTTATTCTTCAGAAGGACATTGCTGGCATTTTTGTTAAGCCCAGCATCCAGCAGAGTGCATGGCACACGGGAGACATGTAGTTTTCTTGAGTGATTGAAGCAAGCAACGTTTGTCCAAAATCATCATTCAACCCCTATGACACACTGCCTTCCATCACTGCCATTGTTCCAGACCGTCTCCAGATGAAGAATCACGGGACTCCTTCAGACACGTTTTCTCTAGGGGGCCAAGATGAAAACTTTCCCTGATTTTCCATGTTTGTCCGTAAAGCTCCCCTCTCACCAAGTGGGATTCAAATCCATCTCAAGGCCAGAGTCAAACCAAGCCCTGCTGGGCTAGCACTCTAGTGGGGTCCATATGAGGCGGGCTGGCTGGGGTGAGGCAACTGGCTTTCCCAGTCTGGTCTCATACAAGCTGTGGCCCCACACAAGTTCCAGACCTTCTTTGTGGTTTCAAAGGGACACCGCAGAATTCTGGTAAGGCTTAAATGATCGTGAAAAAGCATGTGAAGAAGTGCCTGTGACAGGGCTGACCCTTGGTGGGTACTTGACAAGAGAGTAGTACATCCTTTTCTTTAGGCTGGAGGAGGCATCTATTTCTGCATCCCTTGGTGTGCTCACCCTCTCAGTATGTCCTCGCCTTCTCTTATCTGATGCACTGCAGAGTCCTTGATGCCAGAGACTGTGGCCTTGTCCATCCTGCCACCCAGCAGGTACTTAGTGAATGAGGCTGAATAAAACCTCTGATAAATTCTCGTTAGGTATTTTCTTTTACTTTTACCTGACACTTCCAAATCAACTGTCTGAGTTCATTCTCTCTGTCCTAACTTTAATAAAACTGCACAGATACCTCATATAGAGTGGAAGGGGTAAAAACATTAAACGTTTCCTGCGCCTTTTCCATCCCGCAGAGCCCTGGAGGGGCAGCCAAAGAGTGTCCCAAGTGTCCTGCAGAACACGCAGGCTGGGCTCTCAGGGGCCTGTGCAAGTGGAGACCTGACTGTCCAGCACCCCATGTTGTGATGTCATCTTTTTTATATTGTCTCAGCCTTTTCCATTCAGACACCAAGGCAAACACACACACACACACACACACACACACACACACACACCCCAACTTGACTTAGAATCACCACCTCTTAAGGTGTTAGACATGGAAGAGAAACCCTGTGCTTGATGCAGCTCACAACTACATCCCTCTCTTGGAGCGCATTTGAGGATCAATGTCCGTAAAACTGTGTTACAAAATATCTGGCAGATTCCACATACACAGATACATTTGTGTGATTGTAGGGAGAAATTTTAGGTGGGCCATAGCCATCTTTACATCCAATCCATTCAACTATAGATGAGGGAGTGGAGTATCCGGGATAAGAGAAGGGCTCCTCTGCTCAAATTATTCCCAGATGGGGTGGCTAGGTGTGAGAAGATCCTCGCCTCTCTCTAAGAGCTTGAGCAAGGGAGAATAGAGTCTTGCTCTCCTTTGATGGCAACATTTCCCTATTTTGGCCAATGTGTATACCTCTCTGGCATAGGTGAGGGTCTGTGGCATAGGTGAGGGTCTGTGCGCTGGCTTCAGCCTCTAGAGGCATATCAGGGTTCCCTAAACTGATGCTGAGTACAGTCCCACAAAATTCGGTATCTTAAGGAATGCACCTTAGGTATAACTAAGAAAGGAAATTACAGACCTTTGAAAAGTGGTTACCTGAGGTTCTTCTGGACTCTTAAAATTCTAAAGATGACTAACCAAAATATTTTAGTATTTATTAGTGTGGGGAAGAGATGCACAAAATTGTGCAATGGGTCACGGTCCAGATAGTGGTAAAGAGCTCATCTATGCTTCCTGGATCCTACAAATAGAGAGGTTTCCAGAATTCTATCATAAAGGGGTTTATCTTTAAAAATATTTTATTTATTTATTCATGAGACACATACACACACAGAGAGGCAGAGACACAGGCAGAGGGAGAAGCAGGCTCCCTGCCGGGTGCCGCCGGATGTGGGACTCGATCCCGGCCCTCCCAGAACACCACCTGAGCCAAACGCAGAAACTCAACCACTGAGCCACCCAGGGGTTCCCATGAAGAGGTTTATGCCTAACTTATCAGAAAATCCCAGACTGTAAGCTGTCTAAGGCTTCATGTTATAGACAATGAAAATCTGAAAGATTTACCTAAAGTAACATTATAACCGGATGAGTCGGAATCATACCTCAGGGCTCTTCCCACCGTACAAAGGAGGGGAAAAACTGGAGAGGGTCGCCGGGCTCCCCTACCCCAAGATTTCAGACCAGGCACCTTCTCTTTTCTTTCCTGTATCTTATCCCCTCACCCTTTTAAGAGTCGATTTGAGAAGGAGCGACGAGAAATCCATCCTGGGTGACCCGCGGGGCATGAGGAAGACAAGCTAGAACCTTCCACGTTGGCGAGCGTGTGGCTCATGGGGGAGGCGGGCGCACTGCCCAGCCGGCCCTACCCTCGGGATGGGGAGCGAGGCTGCGGGAGACCCTGGAGAGCGGGAGTGGGAGGAAGGGTCACAGGTGGGCAGGGAAAAGGTGAAGCTGCAGGAGAGAAATTAGAGACCTTGGCGCCTCTGGGGAGCAGGTCGGTGGAGCTCTCGCTCGGCGCGGGCCGGCCCGAAGCAAACTCCGCTTTCCAACTCGCACTCGGCCCTTTGTTGTCGGCCTGTGCCTCTGGCTCCCGCTCATGCCCTCCGGTCCCCCGCCCCCCATGAAGTCACCCCAACTGCACTCATAATATTTTGCTTTGCGCCGGGTCTGTTTTCCACCACCAACTTCCAGCGGTCACCATGGCGACGCGCCGGGGAGGGGGCGGCGCGGCGGAGGGAATCCCAGGGCCTGGCCGCGGGGCGGCCCCGGCAAACTTCTCCGGGTCTCCCGGGCCTGCGGGCCCCCTGGGAAACGCGCTGTCACGGCCGCCGCGCCGATCGCCCGCCGGGCTTCCCCGACCCGCCCGAGCGCCGCGTCCGCGCGGGCAGCGGCTGCCGCCACCGGCCCAGCCCGGGACCACGCGGCTCTCGCTTGACCCTGCTGCCCAAGTCCCAGACGCGGGGGCCTGCAGGTGGCCACGCGCGCACACACGCGCCCAGGGAGGGAGACACAGCCCGACTTGGGTGCAGGAGCAAGGGGCAGACCCCGGGCCCTCTGCTCCCTCGAGCCCGCAGACCGGGCCCCCGGGCGGGAGACGGCTGCTCCTTGCCCAGGGCCGCGGCGAGGAGAGGCCGGAGCAGGCCCGGGCCCTGTTCGCAGCCGGGCGCTCTCCGTCCGGGGCCCGAGCCAGGGCCACTGAATGTCCCCACCTGGGGGCCCGCAGGGCCAGGTCAGGCCTTGTGCAGAGCGAGGGCCGGCAGACCAGGGTGCCTTGCCGCCGTGTGGCCCGTGGTGCTCAGATCCGGCTCCAGGGGTGCTTTGGCCGCCGCACCTCTGGATTCTGGATCCCGGGGACAGAAAGCGGTGGAGGCAGAAATCTCCAGCTCGGGCTCGGCAGGGCCCCTCTCTAACGCGCCTGCCGGTTGAACAAGAAGCGACCCGTCTGTTGCGTAGCCACCCCGCCCCGGCCACCGGGCACAGGTTCTCCGGGGCCTAAAGTTCTACCTGCTCTTCTCCCTCGTTCTCGAATGTCCGGGTACCTGGAGTAACCGAGCAACGCCGGCCTGGGCAGGGCAGCCGGGCTTGGACCCGCGGGCCGGGCACTCGGGGCCGCCGCGGTTGGCTCACGTGGCGAAGGCGCGCCCCGCGCGGTTCGGGGAGCGTGGGGTGCGGCGCGGGCCGGGACCGGCGAGCGAACCGGGCACCGGCCGGGCGGGCGGCGCGTCGACTGCCCCACGCGCGCCTGCGGCCTCCGCGGTCCGCCCGGGCTCGGCGGCGCAGCGGGGTCCGGGGACAGGGGCTCCGCTTTGTCGCGCTCCGCCGCGAGCGCGCGGAGGGCCCGGGAGGCGCGCGCCGGCCCCCCAGGCCTCCCCCGACGGGCCCGGGCCATTGTCTTAGCCCCACACTTGATGAGTATTTGGGGGAAAACTGGAGGAATATATTACCGACTCGGTGCGCGGAACAAAGGGACGCATTTCCGCAGGTCACGCTGAAGTGGCCCCAAGGCGGACCACTAGAGCCCCGGCCCCTGCAAAACGGTTCTCCCGGGCCCGAGGCACTTTGCGGGGATTTTCCTTTTAAGAGTCGGGGGCGCAGGCCTGGCTCCCCCGCCTGTCTGATCCCGGACGCCCCCGACTTCGCCCCAGCACTTGCTGCGAATCGGTCGCTCGAGCCCTTTTCAGAATGAAATAGTGATCGTGATGCCCGAGGTTCTGGTCGCGCGCAATCTGCTGTAAAGGGAGCAGAATCGAACTGCTCCTTGGAGCGCTAGTCCCAGCGAGCGGGGAGAAAGGACCTTTACATAACAAGGGAAACTCTGTAGAAAAGCTAATTGGATTAAGTTCTCTGGAAGGGAGGTGAGGGGAGGCTCCTGGACCGGACCGCGCGGAGCTGCACTTCCGCGTCGTCGGTTTTGCAACTCCCGAGTGAAATGTCACCTGTACGCCTTGTGTCATTTCCCCAAAACTTTTTAGTTTGATTTCGGGATGGCGATCTGGGGACGTCTCAGATTTTCGGAAAGCGGAGGCGGGGGGCGGGGGGTGGATGGGGAAGAGACTTCTGTTACAGAACCCGTTTGGGGTGTTTGCAGTTGGGGTCAAAGTGACCAGGTGCCTCCACGACCAGCAGCTACATCAAGGACAGAAGACAGAACGTTCCCACAGCCCCCTAGCTCTCCCCCCAGAACGCACAATAAGCTCCAGCCATGTGGAGAGGGCAGTCAAAACCCCCTACTGGGGCTTGGTGCGTGCGGGGTGTGAGGAGACCCCAAGTCCCTACGTGGGCCCCTTGGGAATACTTGGCCGCAAACAATGCAGACATGGGTTTAATTTTGTTCAAGGATATTTGCCTCTAAATTTGGGGTGCTCGGAAGGTGCTTAGTGGTGCAATCGCTTGACATCAAAATGTAGAGGGAGGGGCTTTTTCCTTCTGCGGTGCCTTCTTTACTGCCAGCAGAGAGCACCCCAGCAGGGCCCGCGGGGCACTCACAGCTGGGCGAGCGCAGCGGGCGAGGCCTCTCCTTGCCTGGGTTACTTCCTACAGCCAGGAAGACTGTGGGGCTCTCAACCTTTCCCCACTCCCAGGGGACCCACACCCACTCCGTGGGATTAGAGATAGGCAAGCACCCTGGAAAACCAAAGATCCCCCTGGCCCGAGAGGATGAGTGTCCTGGCCACCAGGGCCTCGACAGAAGCCTGGAGGGGCTGGAAATTTCTGCACAGACCGAAGAAAGACCATCTGGGGCGATGCCCGGATGACCCCTACCCCCACCCCACATCCATTTCCAGCGGGCTTCGGGGAAAGGTGGGAAGCATTTTGGGGGTGCTTGTTTATTTCCTCGAGGAAGGGACGCGAGTGTGTTCAGGGACGGCAGAGGCTGGAAGGCACTTGTTGCTCGGCTCCGCAAAGCCCAGCGGCGACGCTCCTAGACACCAGCCCCAGCATCTCGTCTGGCTGCCGCCTGGGCCCATGCTGCGCTCACCGCCCTGCTTCTGCCTCTTCCCAATCCGACCTCCCCATGACTCGCCAAGGCCGCATCCGAGTGGCGCTGGCAGTGGACTGGTCGGGGACTGCGGCTGGGGACGGGTGGGAGAGAACTTCCAAGGAACTTTCTCCTTGGCGGCTCCTCCAAGGTGTTAGAAGTGGGAGGTGGAGAAAGCTCTATTGGGCAACCAAGACGCCGGGCTTTTTCGTTGTAAGAGATTCCTTGGCTTCCTTCCTTGGTCCTTACGGGCCGCCGCGGCCCCAAAACCTGGCTCCCGCAGCCCCTCAAGTGCGGAGCCCTTTTGCAGATGCTGACGCCAGGCCTCGCCGGCCGCACTGCGTCCAGCCCTCGCTCCTGCAGAGTTAGAGCCCCGCAGCGGAGCGCGTCGTCGGATGCCCCTTCCGGGCGAGGAGGTTACACCCCGCCTCGGACGGCCCGGGGGTCCCACCTCCGACCCGGCGCGGATTCCCTCGGACCACCGTGTTCGCCGCCGCCACTCCCTCCAGCTGCGCGTCTCCACCAGTCGGAGCCTCGGTCCCCACCTCCCAGGCGCTGTGCGGAGCCTTCGCCCTCCCCCGCCTCTGGGGAGTTCCGCTCGGCTTCCTGGCCCTAGCCCGCAGCCTCAGAGCGCACCGCTATTCCGGGGCCCCCGAACCCGGGGGAGGAGCCGGGCCCGGGAGGGGGCGGTCGGCTCGCAAAGTTTCTGCAAGCGGCACCTCGAGCTCGCGGCGAGCCAGAGAATCTTTACGTAACTTTGTGTTCAGGGCAAGCAAAAGCGCGCTCATCAGCGCGCGCGCGCGCACACACACACACACACACACTTACACACACACAATCACACGCTTACACACACACACTTCCACGCATCCACTTACATCGCACCTTGCGACGGATTGAAAACTTGTGCACGCTCTCCGTTATTTCCTAGGGTCCCACTGTCAAGTTGACCCTTCTGAACTTTTTGCAACTCTTTCTGAAGTTCCCCGTCTCCCTTTTCTTTCCCTCCCGATGTCTCCCCCCAACCCCCACCAGTAGGACTGACCTGTGGAATCCATGTCGGGTTCCTCCAGTAACCCACAATGCATGCTCTTCCCATGGACAGCACGGGCGCCCCCCAAAAGTCCTGATGTTTGGGGATCCCCTGTGCTAGAGATGCCCGGGGAGGAAGGGAATCGGAGAGAAAAAAAGACGTAGAGAATGCAAGGGCAAAAGGATAGAGGAGGAAAGGAAAAGAAAGAGAAAGGAGAAAGAAAAGAGAAAGGAGAAAGAGGAGAGAGAGAGAGAGAGCACGCAGAGAAGGGGGAGAGAGAAAGAGCGAGCGAGCGAGGGGACACTCAGTAATCCAGCCGGGCAAAGCCAAACCCGTCAAAATGTTTGCGGATGTTTCATGGGAAAAAGCATCATTTTATAGGAGCCCCGATGGGAGCAATGTCATTGATAGGCCAGCCGGCCTGATGAATGGCCGCTCGTCAGATGGGGCCGTGGCGAGGCGCACTGTGAAGCCCATTGTGGGCCTGTTTTGAATAAGAAAAGCCGCCTCCGAAAAGGGGGGCTCAGAGCGACGCAATCCCAGCCCTCCGACTTCCCCCTTCTATTATAGCATTAGCAACGTTTTTCTTATTTAAAGTTCCAGAGGCCTTCTCCAGCCTTCGCCCGGCACTCATTATAGGCGAAATCAAAATTGGCTTAGATGTGGCCCCCTCCTCCCTCCCCAGCCCTCCCCCCCGCCATCGGGCCAGGCGGGGCGGTGGGGGGCGGCAGGGGACTCCGGGGAGCCTGGGGAGTCGCCTTCGCAGCCACGAGTGGGCCCCACTGCTTCCTCTCTTCTCTTGTGCCCCCCTCCCGGTTTGCTCCCGGGGTGAGATTTTGAGTGGGGGCCCTGGGAATGCGGTCTGCCTCGACTCCCTTTCCACGCGGATCCGCGGACACGCGTGGACGAGTGGAGGCGTGGAGGGAGCTGAGAGCGAAAGGTGGGGAGGAGAGCTGCGGCCCTAAGACCCCAGCCCCCAACCTGGGCGGTGAGGAGGCCGCCGGCGGGGAGGGCGAAAGGGGCTGCCTGGTCTCCTCCAGAACTTTCTCTCTTCCCCTGGGTTTATCCATCTCCTCCACCCGCCGAACCCCTCCCCTTCCCCTGCCTGGCTCTTCCTCTCCGCCTGTCTCCCTGTCTCTGTCCCTCACTGTCCTCCTCGTCCCCTGCGCCCCTCTATTTCTCCTGTTTTAGCTGTCTTTCTGTCCAGCCCCTGCCCCCACGTCTCTTTGTCTCTCCCTAGGACTCTGCCCCTCTGTCTCTATCCCCCTTGGTCTCTCTGACACCCCCTCCCCGCCTCTTCCCGTAACTCTGTCAGTCTGTCTGTGTCCCAGACCTCCCTCCCTCCCTCCCTCCCTCCTCCCGCCCTCCCTCCTCCCGCCCGCCCTCTCCGCCCCCCCCCCCCCCCCCCCCCCCCGGCCAGCCGCGAAGTTTGTGAGAAGCCCGGCGTCCAAGTGGGGACGCGGTTTTCCCAGGGACCCCCTCCCCTCCTGAGTTTAAAGTGCAGAAAGAGGGGGGCGAGGCGCTGGGGGTCTGGAAGTGGAAGTGGGGGGGCAGGCTGCGTCTCTGCGGGCCCCGATAAAGTGGCCGTTCGCGGGCCGGCAGCGCTGTGATTAGAATATGAATGGGGCTCGGCAGGCGGAAGAGAAAGGCGGATTACCCCGGGTGCTTTGACCATGGACAGAGGCAGCCCCGGCCCGGCCGCGGAAGGGGCGGGGTAGGCGGGCGGGGTCCCTAACGCCCGGCGAGGGGGGTCTCTAACCCGGGACCCGAGCCCGCGCGCCTTCCCGCGGTCCCTCGCGGAGCCCCCGTTCTGCGCTCCAAGAAGGGCTCAGTGGGACCGGGTTGGGGGCCCGCAGGGGCCAGCACGTGCCGAGTTAAGGTCCGGGTGCGGGAGGAGGGAGGAGGCGGCGGCGCCGAGTGGGGCTGCGCAGAGCCTGAGGCTGGCCTATTTCCGAGGCCTGGGTTCGAATTACGACTCGGTGGATTCCTTAATCTTTCCTGGCCTCGGGTTCCTTCTCTGTAAAATGGGGCAAAGATGTCCGCTTTCGGGGTCGGGGGTGGGGGAGAGTGAAAGAGGCAGTGGGGGCAGTGGATGTGGAAGCAGCCGAGCGTCTGCTCTCCGCCACCACCCCGGGCTCAGCGGAGGGTCGCCTCCTCCGAGGGGCTGGCTGAGCACTCCGTCCGCTGCCGCGTTCATCGCGCGTTTGTTTCTGCAGGAACTTTGTTCCAGGGCCCCGAACAGAGGCAGGCATTCTTTCCAGCTGCGACGGTTGGCGACCGGGCAAGCGGTCGATGAAAACCTGTGGCGACCGAAGGCGAAGGCGGCGGTGTCGCGGCGGTGAGGACGGCGGGATTCGGAGTCAGAAGACCTGAGCGGCTTGGAGCCACGGCCCGCATCCTCGATTTCTCCCTGAGCCAAATGCGGCGAATGCTAAAAGCCTCCTTCAGCCGCCTGCAGGGCCCAATCCGGAGGTAGAAGATTGGGCAGGAGCTTGAGCAGGTGCATGCAGGTGTTGGTGGACACCTGGGCAATTTTTGAGGGATGCTGGGGGCCAAGGTGGTCTGTTGTTATTATTCGTATTTTAATTATACCCGAAAAATGGATGTGGGGTGAGGTGGGGTGAGCGGGACTGGCAAGAAAAGTGAGGAGAAAGAACTTGCTTGCAAGTGGGCCCTGCAGGGCTACTGCGTGCGGGTTCCTGCCCTGTGTCATCTAACCTGGAATGGCACCAGCTCTTCCCCCTGACAGTGCTGCAGAAATGGGGAGCTCAAAGAAATGCAAATAAGCAGATAGTCATTCATTCCTTGGCAATTTTTATTGCACACCTACTATGTGCCCACCACTAGTTGATCTAGGAGCTGTGGATACAGCACTGAAGAAAGTAGACTTAAAAAAAATATCCTGCCTTCCTGGAACTTATATTGGAATGAAGGGGAATAGCTAATAGGTAAAATACATAATTAGATTGTATAGCTTGTCCAAAGATGAGTGCTATGTAGCAGGTGGGACCAGGGAGGGCCTCTCTGAAGTGGTCACACTTGCGTTTATTTTTATTTTAATTTTTAAAAAGACTTTGTTTATTTATTCATGAGAGACACACACAGAGAGGCAGAGACACAGGCAGAGGGAGAAGCAGGCTCCCCGCAGGGAGCCCGATGTGGGACTCAATCCCAGGACCCCAGGATCATGCCCTGAGGGAGATGCAGATGCTCAACCACTGAGCCACCCAGGTGCGTACCCTTGAGTTTAAAAACAAAGCTATCCTATGGGCTACTAACATGGTGTGTTCACTAGTGGAAATTCACTGAGCTGTGTACACTCATGATTTTATGCATTTTTCTGAATGTATTTCAAAGCTCAATAAAATGTTTGTTCACGTTCAATAACATCGTAATAGTAATAGCTACCATTTACTCTCTATGTATGGACTGTGCTTCCACTGTGCTAGGCATTTCCATGCATGATCTCATTTAATCCACACAATAAAACTAACATATAAATATTATTGTTTGTCCCCACTTTTCAGAGGAGGCCAATTAAGCTTGGGCATGGCTCTCTCACCCTTGGACACAGTCATGAACAATGCCGTTTTTATTTTCCAGAGCTCAAAATCTAAAGCATATATAGCAAGACCTGCAGTGGGGAAAGTGTGGGTGTGATGGGATCCCTTGAAGGCTGGTGCCCTCGAGGCCTCCTCAAGGAGGTGATGGCTAAGCCTGGAGCTGAACTCAGCAGGCAAGGAGGTGGAGGGGTGTTGAAGACAGCAGTAAGGACAAGGAGGAGGCCTGTGCGTATGTTTGAAGACTGGAGCCTGGCATGGCTACCCATGCCATGGGAGCAAGGAGTAATGGGCAATTTCTTCAGGAGATAGGTGAGGATCAGATCAGGAGGGTCATAAATCTATCCTGAAAGGGTTCTGAGCATAGAGCCCTCGATTTGTGTTTTGGAGATGCCAGTGTGGTCATAGGGTGCCTATAGGATCAGGGGTTGTTACTAGAGGTGTTCATGGGCAAAGAGATCACGATGGCCTGAAATAGAGACTTGGCAGTGTGGGCAGGGAGAGGTGACTCATCCACTAGCCTTGGTGGTGACTGGATGTGGCCAGTGAGGGCCACAGAAGGGTGATGTCCAGTTTTCTGACTTGGCCTATTTATACCATTCACAGAGATCAGCCAACAGCAGGGGTGGGGGTGGGGGTAACCACAGGATTAGGGATTTGGCAGCAAGGGAGAGGTGACCTGAAGTGCTCATAAAGCTTCCTAGTAGCCACTAGCAGGCAGTGCCACAAAACTGTAGGATTGGCCTTGCTTGTATAGACCTAGGAGGCTGCTAAGGCCCTCAGAATGGATCCGTGAGCCGAACACAAGGGGCAGATCATCTGACATGCTCCGCCTCCACCCCTGCAATCTCCGTGGTGCCCTGTACTTCCTAATCCTCATACTTGATTGTAATTGTTGGCTTGTTGATGTCTTATTTTTTTCTACACAGCTTACCACCATCTAAAATTATTTGTTTGTTTCCTTGTTCATTGCATGCCTCTCCACTAGAATGCAAGCCTCTGCAGGAATGGGACCTTGTCCTTGCTCATGACTGTCACCTCTGTCTCTGGATAGCATTTATTGGCCATCATGAATAACCCGTCCACAGGCCTGACTGGAAGCAGGTGATACAGACCCACAAGAGCACAGGATGGTGGATTCCTTTATGCAGTGAAGTCACTGGACATGAGATTTACACTTTGCATAGTATGGGAAGGTTCTTAGTTATTCTAACTGAAAATCAGAGCCCTGTTCAACTGATTCTATAAAATGAAATATAAGGAATATAAGTCTTTCCTTCTTTCTTTCCATTTTCCTTCCTTCCACCCTTCCCTTTTTCCTTACCTCCGTCTTTCTTTCTTCTGTTTCTGTCTCTCTTTCTTCTGTTTCTGTCTCTTTTTCTTTCTCCCAATACTGAACAACCAGTCATATTCCAGGCTTTGCTCTCGGCAGAGGTTCAGCGGTGAACAGGATAGACAATTGTCCTCCTCTCCCTTCTCTCTCCTGGAGTTACATTCTATTCGGACAACTGACAATAAACAAAGAAACTGAGATAAAGAATAATCCTGCCTTCATGGATCTTACATTATAGTTAAGACATGAGCCCCAACCTTATGTTTGTTAATGGTTTATTTGGTGATTAGTTAAGTAATTCTTTCTTTTCTTTCTTTTTTTCTTTTAAAAGATTTTACCTATTTATTCATGAGAGACACACACACACAGAGGCAGAGACATAGGCAGAGGGAGAAGCAGGATCCATGCAGGGAGCCTGATGTGGGACTCGATCCCAGGACCCTGGGGTCATGACCTGAGCCAAAGGCAGACACTCAACCACTGAGCTACTCAGGTGCCCATAGTTAATTATTTCAATAAGCATTGCCTGAGCACCTTCTATACACCTCTGCGAGGTGTGGGGATAAATAGTCCGATATGACTCTGTTTATCTTGTCTTAGTTTAGTGAAGGAGAAAGTCAAGAACTCTACAAGAGGGGAGTTAATACTCTACTAGAGGGGTGCCTGGGGCTGCTATGGGAGGAAGGGACTCCCCCAGCTCACTCAGGAAGCACCTGATGTTTAAATTGATTTCTGCCCACAACTGTCCTTTACAGTCAGAAAATGCAAATAGATAGATGCAGAGTTTTAAAAGGATTGCAGTTTGGTTTCTTGCCTTCTAAGTCATTGGACACTGTTTCTCAAATATTGTTGTGCAGCAGAATCAGCAGGAGAACTTGTTAATAATACACTGGTGAGTCCTGTGTGCATTTAGAAGATACAGAAATTCTGATTCAGAAGGTCTAGTGGGCTTAGCAATATGTACTTAAAATTATTATTATTATTATTACAAAATTTCAAGCAAATGTAAGATAAGAAGGGGTAGTATGGTGAGCCTCCATGGAACTATAAGGTAACTTCAATTATTATCACAACAGTGGCTACTGTTGTTTTGTCCATAATTTCAACCTATTACTCTCCCAATCCCACTCCAAGAACAGGTTCATTTTGATGCAAATTCTAGACATCATATACTTCCATCCATAATTATTCTATGTACCTCTAAAATAAAAGATTTTTACAAAATCACTATCACATTACCATTATCATGCCTAAAATATTAATAATAATTCCATAACCAAGCCTCACTATTCAAGTTTGCCTAATTGCCTGGTAATTTTTTTAAAAATTGGTTTGCTTGAATCAAGATCCAAACCAGATCCACACAATGCATTTGGTTGCTATGTCTCTTTTTTTTTTAAATATTTTTTTTTAAATTTTATTTATTTATGATAGGCACACGGTGAGAGAGAGAGGCAGAGACACAGGCAGAGGGAGAAGCAGGCTCCATGCACCGGGAGCCCAACGTGGGACTCGATCCCGGGTCTCCAGGATCGCACCCTGGGCCAAAGGCAGGCACCAAACCGCTGCACCACCCAGGGATCCCTGGTTGCTATGTCTCTTAAGTCTCTTTGAATCTAGAGATTTTCCCTCCCTATTTTATTCATTCTCAGTTATTTGACAGAAGCCAAGTTGTCTTTCCTGTTGTGTGCCCAATACTCTGCAGTGTGTTCATGGCATCCCTGCTGTGTCATTTAACATGCTCTTCTGATAATTCCTGTAAATTATTAGTTGGGTCTAGAAATTTGATCAGATTCAGATTCAAATTTATGGCAAAAAAATAGCACATTGGTAGTGATGGGTACTTACTATTCTATCACACAGGGTTTCACATAGAGTCTCTTTGGGTTATTAAGAAGATGAGAGGTTCAGGTGTCATCAGACTCTAGGTTCTTCCCACTTATGCCCAACTTCCTGCTTTTCTTGTCTTCTTCCTTCTTTAAGGACAGGATCACAAGTTCATTCATTTTTCATGATCACAAGATGACTGTAATTGCTAGAGGACCACAGCTTTCCTCAAACACTTCTCAGAGACTGCAAGAAGAAAAGAAAATATGTCCCTTCCCCTGTCCTTTCTTAAGAGTATGAAACTTTCTCAGAAGCCTCGGATTTTTCCTCCTGTCCCACCAGATAACTGATTTACCTGTCCATCCCTTAACCAGTAACAAAGGGCAAATAAATATCACGGGAAGCTAAGATGAACCAAAATTCTTCCCCAGTGCTGAAAAAGGGACCATCTTCCTCTACAACACACAGACATCAGGTACATGAACCAAATCTGTGTTCAGTTACCAAGGAAGAAGGGGAGGCCTGAATAGGCAGCCCGTTGTGTCTGTCATAGCACTCAGTAGAGGCTCAGCCTTGCATTGCCTCATGCTGTGTAGTGGGAAGGTGGTCTCTGCTCAACTAAACAAACATACATCTTGTCCCTGAACGCCTTCACTCCAGGCCCTTGCCTTGCAGCAGCACATGGCCTTCAACACTCTCCCGTTTGATTCCATCAACAGTTCATTTGTGAGAAATGATATTCACTGAAGATGGCAAAAGCTTGGCCCTCCACCTGTTCCTCAGACAGAATCTTTTTCTTCTTCTTCTTTTTTTTTTTTTAAAGATTTTGTTTATTCATTCATTCATGAGAGACACACACAGAGAGAGAGAGAGAGGCACAGACGCAGGCAGAGGAAGAAGCAGGCTCCACGCAGGGAGCCCGACATGGGACTCGACATGGGACTTGACATGGGACTTGACATGGGACTTGACATGGGACTTGACATGGGACTCGATCCCAGGACTCCAGGATCACTCCCTAGGCCGAAGGCAGGCGCTAAACTGCTGAGCCACCCAGGGATCCCCCAGACAGAATCTTCAAAACTTGTTTGCTTGGTTGGGTTTGACAGATAGAAAGAAGACCCCATGTCCCCAGCCCTGCAAAAACCCCTCTCCCTTCTTGTTCACGAGAACAACTCATTTACCAGTGAAATGCTTTATTCTTGGGAGCCAGTGCTCTTGTGTATAGTAGACGGATCATTCTCAGGAACTATGCATTGAATGAATGAGTGAATGTCTGTTTTTAAAACGCATGAGTGATTGGAAGAAAATAATTTGCACGCTTAATGCAATTCCAAGAGAAATTTCGATGTTATTTTATTTAATCTGGAAGTGTAAATCAGTGTGACTGGTAAGACAATTATTATTTTTTAAATTATTATTACCTTTGTTAAATAAGGCAACACATGCATGCTATATAACTCAAATTACAGGAAAGGTATATTAAATATCAATCATCTCCCTTTCTTCCTAAATCCTTTTGTGATAACATATTAAAATTTAGTATATGTGATTCCATACCTTTCTCTAGGCTCAAACATAAATTAACAATTGGATAAGAATATTTGTTTGGTTGTACCATAATTTCTCCAATCTCTCTTTTGTCATTTGGGTTATTTCCAGGTTGTTGGCATTTTTTTTTTTTTTTTTTTTTTTTGCCATCATTGATCATGTTACAATAGAGCATCCCAGCACATATCTTCTTAAATACTGGTGCTTTTATTTCTATCAAATAGATTGTTGTGAAGGGCAATGCAAGGTCATTTAATATTTAAATGACTTTGAAGGATTGCTTTCCCCAAAACTTTAACAGTTGACACTTCCACCACCAGTATATGAAAGAACCAGTTTCTATATGCCCTTACATGCATTGAATGCCATTACTTTATAATTTTTTTAGCCAAATGTGGAGTAAAAATGGTGAATAATGCTATTTTAATTTATATTAGTGGGGTTCAAGCTTTTTCTTGATTTATTTGATTTTTGGATTCTGTGTGTAATGAATTGCTTACTTCTGTGTTAAGCAGCCTTTAAAATGGTTCCCAGTGACTACACCTCTGGTATCCACACACTCGTGTCACTCTCTCTAGAGTTTAAGCTAAATCTAGTGATTTGTTTCTGATGAATAGAATTGGCAAAAGTGATGAGATGTCACTTTGCATTTTCTTCTACTCTATGGTTTGTGCTTTAAGGGTCTTATTTAATCTTCCTTTGTTCCTGACATTATAAAAAACATGTTTCTGTTTTTCTTTCATTAGCTTAATCTTTTGACCATTCCATCAGAGATGTTTAAGCCATCTATAGTTCATTTTTGTAAATAATTGTTTTCAATATAGTTAACCCTTTTTTTTTCTCCCCACCAAAACTGTTGTCCTAGTCAGCTCAGGCTGCCATAACAAAATACTGCAGATTGGGTGGTTTAAAGAACAGAAATCAATTTTCTCACAGTTCTGGAGCCTAATGGTCCAAGACCAAGGTTCTAGTTGGTTTGGTTTCCTGGGAGGATTGTCTTTCTGGCTTGCAGATGGTCACCTTCTCTCTGTGTCCTCATGTGGCCTTTCCTTTGTGTCTGTGCCTACACAGATGAAGAGATCTTCCTCTCTTCCTCTTCTTACAAGACCACTAATCCTATAGGATTAGGCCTCCACATTTATGACCTCATTTCACCTTAGTGCCTCCTTAAAGGTCCTATCTCCAAATACAGTCACACTGGGGGTTAGAGCTACAATATATAAGTTCAGGTGGGGGGCAGAACACAATTCAGTCCATAGCAACTACCTGTTAAATAATCCACACTTTCCCCACTGGTTGGTGGCTCCCCCACAGTCATATTATAGTTTCCTGTACATGTACTTTCTCATATTTTCATCTGTTTGCCTGTTCTTGAGCTGGTGCCACTCCATTTTTATCACTATGGCTCTGTAACATTTCTTTATATCTGGTAAACAAGCTCTCCCTTCCATTCTTTTTCAAAATTGATTTAGCTACGAATGGAACTAATTTTTTCATATGTATCTTAAAATAAATTTGTCAGTGGGCACCTTGAGTGGCTCAGTCAGTTGAGCATCTGCCTTTGGATCAGGTCATGATCCTTGGTTCCTGGGGTGGAGCCCCACGTGTCAGGCTCCTTGCTCAGCAAGAAGCCTGCTTCTCCCTTGCCCTCTGCTGCTCCCCCTGTTCGTGCTCTCTCTCTTCTTCCTCTCTGTCAAATAAATGAATAAAAATTTTAAACATAATAAATAAAATAAATTTGTTAGATTTACTAAAGCTTCCTGAGATATTTTAACCAGACTTGAATTAAAGCTGTTTTGAGTTGAACAGCATGTTTACATATTATTCATTCCCCATATGAACATAGCATAATCTCTCCATTTACTGAAAAAATTATGTGCCCTTTAATTGAGTTTCTTGTTAAAAGTCTTGGCTTTGGTTTGATTCATTCCAGGAGGCTTTATGGTTGGGTTGCTATTGTGCGTGATGTCCTGTCATATTTTATATGTAGCTATTGCTGGTATAGAGAAACGCCACTGATTATTTTCTCATAATTTTACTTAGGCATGTGCCACTCAGATCTCCTTCAAGGGAACCTGCCTCAGAGAGTATAGTTGACTGGCATCCTTTGCTGCTACCACTCTGAATCCATCACATTCTTGTCTACTGGGGCCGCACTTCAATGGCTGGGCGCAGACAGGGGGATAGGGCTGGTTCATTCTTCCAGGATGCAGACTCTGGCTCAAGGTCTCCCTCTTTGCCTAATGGAAACATTCTTAGAATCATGTTAACGCCTGAGAGTTTTCTACCCAATTTACCATCCTCTTCCCCTTTCACAGGTATCAAACATGCACTGCAGTGAAGATTCTCCCCATCTTTTTCTATTCTATCCTCTTTACTCTTTTTTTTAAAAAGATTTTTATTTACTTATTTATGAGAGACACATCAGAAAGAGGCAGAGACATAGGCAGAGGGAGAAGCAGGCCTCTCGCAGGGGGCCCAATGCCGGACTTGATCCTGGATCCCGTGAGCTGAAGGCAGATGCTCAACCGCTGAGCCACCCAGGCGTCCTGTATCCCCTTTATTCTTTATGGACATTTTCCCCCAATAAATTTCTATCGTGTCCAATCTTGTTTTGGCTCCTGTTTCTTGGAAGACCTGTACTGAAACAGGGAATAATGTACATATGGTAAAGTGCTCAGATCTTATTTACTGTTCATGAGTATGACAAATGTGCCTATGTATCTCATTCTACCAGCTGTACTTGCTGACTTAATTCTTTCTTTCAATGGTCATTAAAAGACCATTTTAATGAGACTCTTTAAGTGAATATATGATCACTTTATCTATTGAACCATGTTGTTTTATACAAATATAGCATCCATTTTTTCATATCTGTTCTGATAACATTCCTACATTTTTAAAAATTTCATCTGTCTCCTGATTTGCCTTTCTCCATCCCTATGTTTTTAATCTTTTTATAAACTTTTGATTTAAGGCTTTCTCCTGTAGATAATATTACACATTAGTCCTCTCTGAGTCTTTATATTTTTATGCTGAGTTTGATCTATTTCTATTTATTGCAATTCCTCTTTTATTTAAATTCTTTTTTTTTTTTAAGATTTTATTTATTTATTCATGAGAGACGCACAGAGAGAGGCAGAGACACAGGCAAAGGGAGAAGCAGGCTTTGTGCAGGAAGCCCGATGTGGGACTAGATCCCGGGACCCTAGGGCCCTGCCCTGATCCCAAGGCAGACACTCAACCACTGAGCCACAGAGGTGTCCCTTTTATTTAAATTCTTAAAAAAAAAAAAAAACCCATCAGTATTTTTTCATGTATTCTATTTATCATACTCTCTTTCTGTTTCTTTTTTCTTCTTCCCTGTTACTTGCCATTACAAAGGGGAAAATTAAACCAAATTGGGTTTAGTAGTTATGAGCAGCCACCAGGAGAGTAAAATCGGATGTACAATTTCAAGACAAAGATATTTCAATCTATCCAATCAATTTTATTTATTTTTTGAAAAGTTTTTAAATTTTTATTTATTTATTTTTAAAGATTTTATTTATTTATTCATGAGAGACACAGGTTGAGGCAGAGACACAGGCAGAGGGAGAAGCAGGCTCCCTTCAAGGAGCCTGATGTGGGACTGGATCCTGGATCCCAGGATCATGCCCTGAGTCAAAGGCAGATGCTCAACAACTGAGCCACCCAGGCATCCCAATTTACTTACGAGAGAGAGAGCGAGAGAGAGAGAGAGAGAGAGAGAGAGAGCGTGTGCGCCCAGGGTGGGGGGAGGGGAGAGGCAGAGAGAAAGGGAGAAAGTCTTAAGTAGACTCTGTGGTGAGCCTGGAGCCCAACATGGGGCTTGATCTCAAGACCCTGAGATCTTGACCTGAGCTGAAACCTAGAGTTGGACACTTAACTAACTGTGCCACCCATATACCCCAATCTATCTGATCAATTTTAGTTACTGATTACTGTGTATATAAAAATTTTGCTATTTTGTTGTAATGGTTGCTGAGATTTAGAACAGTGACACTTACTGAGTTATTTAAACCTCCATTTTTAGTCTCCCTCTCTCCCCCTCCCCCAATGTTTTTTCTTGCTAGAGCACTTCTCTTTTTTTTTTTTTTTTAAAGATTTTATTTATTTATTTATGAGAGACACACAGAGAGAGGCAGAGACATAGGCCAAGGGAGAAGCAGGTTCTGGGCAGGGAGCCGATGCAGGACTCGATCCCAGGACCCCGGGATCATGACCTGAGCTGAAGACAGACAATCACTGAGCCACATGGGTGTCCTTAGAGCATTTCTTCTAAGAAGGCTTTAAAAGAGGATCTTTGTATGGTAAACAGTAATTACATTGACATCACATTTAAATGAAAGTTTAGCTGGATATGGAATTTTAGGTCCCAAATTCTTTTATTGCCATTTCGTCTCCTTATAGATGTTGCTGTTGAGAAACAATGTTGGTCTGGTTCTTGCTCTTTTATAGGCAGTTTGGTTTGCCTCTAGATGAGTTTAAGCTTTTCTATGTCTTTGATGTACTTAAGTGATACAAAAAAAAAAAGTGATACAAAAATGTACTTAGATATATTTTCCCCCATGTCTCCTATTTCTTTAAGTACTTGTATTTGTACTCTGAGGTTTTAAAACTTTCTCTAATCTGAGAAAAACCTGTCATTATTTATTTATTTATTTAAACATTCCATTCTATATTTTTCCTCTTCTTCTGAGAATTCTATTATTTGAATGTTGATTCTGTTTACATTATCCATGTCTCTTTTCCTTTTTATATTTCATTTGTATAACCCAACTTGATACTTCCTGGTACAAGTCCTCCACTTCTTTGATCTATTCTATATTTATCATGCTATTCAAGCTATTGAATCCTTTGTTTCCATCTTTTTTCATTTTCAAGAATTCTTCTCAGAACTCCTTTATGCCTTTGCCTTTACAATAGCATTTCTTTTTTTCCTTCTTGTTTTGTTTGGTCTGCTAAATTCACTTCATTTACACTTTTCCCATGTGTTGTTTTTTCATATCTCAGCGGCCCTCCCCAATAAACTAGTTATTATTTTTCCTATGAGTTTGTATTCAGGGCTGTCACACTGCAATACAGGGAACTATACCCATTCTTCCAGAACAGGATTCTCAACCAGGGGGGATTTTGCCCCAGCAGGAGACATTTAGAAACTTCCAGAGATATTTTGGGCTGCTACAATCTGTACGGCAGGGGAGGGGATGCAGTATTAGAGCAGTGCTACTGGTTTCTAGTGAGTAGTGGCCAGGGATCTCTCCTAAACCCTACAATGTACTGGAAATCTTCTCACAACAATAATTTATCTGCCCAAAATGTCAATAGAGCCAAGGATGAGAAATTCTATCCTAGAGGTATTAGATGTCTGAGCTGATGAGAAGGGCCAGAGCATAATCCCTAGCTTCTCTCTGTCCTGATTATTTTGCTATGGGGTTTGCAGGGAGAGTGAGAACACATCTCAGGATATGATGTATCCTTCAGACTTCCATCCTGTACCTGCTCTTCTTCAAGAACTGTCTATGAAGCAGGAATCACCATAAGGCCAAGTGGAGCAAGCAAGGAATGCGAGGGGGCTCTTTGGTCAGTTTGCACACTCTGTTAACTGGTTCTTAACAACCCAACTTGGCTAGTCCATTGGGTTAGATGTCAATGATGTTACATTGGCAGTCCTGACAGTACAGGGCTGGCCACTGTGTTTTCTGCTTCACTGTGGCACTGGGCTGGGCAAGGTCTGCATCTCAAAGTCTCTGCAACCTAACTGCCCCTGGTCTCCATCCATGAGGTGCAGCCATGTTTGGCTCTGGGCTTCTATTTTTCCTTCACACCAGTACCTAAACACCTCCCAGTGCTCCAGAGAGTTTTCACAAATTTATGTTAGTTGCCTACAACTTTCTGACTTTTGCAGCATTTATGAGGTAGGGCTTGAAGGAAGGAATTAGGGAGACTAAACTATCCCTCATCTTATCAGAAACTGGATCTCCTAAATTATTTAGATTTTAAAGCTGTATATACATGTCTCTTTGATAAAACAAAAGTAAATTTTAAAGTGAAAAGAACAACAAAAAAACTGAAGAAATTGAGGGACTGTGCAAAAGTTACCATTGAGTGGTGCCTGAATAATGAGGCAATACAGCTAGAATTAGGTTCAACTTGAATAAGAGACTCAAAATCACAGTTTATTCTAGATAGATACAAGTTCATTTCTTCTGTGGTGTGTGTGTGTGTGTGTGTGTAGTATGTATGTATGTAGTTTTTCCTCTTGCATGACCTACATTCCTAAGATTAGGAATCCAAGATGGTTGCTTTGGTTCTATTTATTATGTATCTGTTGCAGCCAACAGGAAGGAGAAAGGGAAAAAGAAGAGGCAAAGAACATATGATAACTATATTTTATGGAATGTGTGTTTCTAATACAGCATACCAAACTGCCCCAAAACTTAGTCGCTTAACACAACAGTAATTTATTATAAATTATGATTCTGTGAGTAGAATGCACTGTTGTAGAATGGTGTTGGCCAGCATTCAGGGACAGCTGATAGGTCCAAAATGACCTCAACTACATGGTTGGCAAGTTGACACTGGCTGTTAGCTAGGGGTGTAGATGGGGCCATTGCCTGAAGCCTCAGTTCTCCTTCATGAGGATCTTCCCTTATAGTTGCATAGCTCCCTCACAGCATGGAAGAGGCATTTAAAAAGGACCATTCCAAGTATGAGTGCCCCAAAAGGAAGGAAATTACAGCTCTAATCTTCCTAAGGCCTGAACTTGGAAGTCCCTGAATGTCTCTC
The DNA here is from genome assembly GCF_048418805.1 of Vulpes vulpes. Lineage (NCBI taxonomy): Eukaryota > Metazoa > Chordata > Mammalia > Carnivora > Canidae > Vulpes > Vulpes vulpes. The sequence continues at coordinate 60,684,713 of NC_132795.1, forward strand.
CTATTGCATTCTGTTGGTCAAAGCAGTTACAGGCCCAGCCCAAGGAAGGGGTGGTGGAAGACACGCTCCACAACTTGATGTGAAGAGTGGCATGCACACTCAGGAGGGGAGGAATTGTTGGAAGACATCTTTGGAGGCTACCAACCATACAGATTTGTCATAGGACACCTGTGCTCATCTGCCATCATCCAGAACTAAGTTTAAGTTATATGACCATACTTAGCTACAAAGGAGGTTGGAAAATAGACTTTAAACTGACATCCATGTACCTGGCTAAAAACTGAGGGTTCGCCTCTCTGGAAGAATGACTCGAAATGAGTCATCAAAACATAAATAGCCTGAAGTAGTTACAGGGAAGCAGGATACAAAATTGAGGGGCAGAAGAGCCAGAGAGACCAGCAAAAAGAATGGTAAGAGGAATGGAAAGACAAAACAGCTCATTGCAAGAATACAGTTTAGCAGATCTGATGTCCCAGAAATCATATTTTATTCATCATTTTATCATTGAATGCCAAACACTTTCCTCTTCCCCACTACAGACCAGGCCTTGGCCTAAGTTCTAGGAATATAACAAGAATAAGACATTTTTCCTATACTCAGGGGTAGATGCAAGGTAAAGGCAAAAATAAAAGACAAGGCTTTCATGCCTCTTCCTCCACCCCCTCCCAGTTTAGGAGACCCTTCACTAATGTCACATAAGGGTAGAAGCAATAAAAGGCACCAGGAATCTTTATTCAGAAGAGTGGTAAATATTTGCATATTTGGTAAAATCTTCTAAATCTTCATCTTAAATCCCACACTCCCAAAATAGCCACTACTGGGTTTCCAGACTAGGTTAAGCCCTGATTGTAGACATTTGTAGGTTTTGTGTCCTCAGCATCTCTTTATTCACATTCATTCTATTAAAAACAGCTCTATTTTTCTTTGATATCATTGACTTCAGTCTCTGTGGCTGACATATATGGAATTGACTCCATTCCCATTCCAGGTGTGTGTATGTGGGGTGCATATGGCCCACACACAGCCTGCGCTCTTGTTAGAGTTCTTGCAAATGAGAGTTTAAACAGGAAGAGTAAATTGCAGGTTCTGCTGGAGGCAGCCTAAGAGGAGAGTCTGCCCAAGGCTGAGTCCTGCACAGATGGAAGCAGAACCAGGAAATGATGCGACAGTCCCAATGACTGGATCCACCTATGCCTGAAGGATGATCTCTTAGATTTTTCAAATGTATGAGCCAATTTGCCTTCCTGCTTAAGGCAGTTTAAGTTTGGTTTTTGCCACCTATAAACAAATGAGTCTGAAATGAATAATCTCTTATGTTATAAACTTTAGACTTTTATCATCCCTGTTCTTCTTCTTTGAGATCTTTGGTCAATGTCCTTTAATTACTATTTCAGTGTTGCTCTCCTTCATGGGTCCGTCTCCTCTGACCATGTGCTTATTGAGTAGAATGGTGAATAGAACATTTCACAGTATTTACATGACATCTTCCTGCTTGCCTCTCTCTTCCTGAACACAGGGCTGAATTCTCCAAGGTAAATATAAGTGTGTACTGCCTCCACTGCCCTGCCCTTCCCTCTGGCGGTGGTAGATGACTGTTGCTGTGCCACTTCTCAACACTCCATTAGGGTAAAACCATCTCAGCTATGCTCTGTCACTTAGAAAAGTGTCTCTAATAAATGTTCAATATATATTACTGATATTAATGACAATAACTATAAGTAATAATTTAAAAGCATAATTTAAATTATTCTGCTGTTTTCTTTTTCACTTAACAATGCATGTGAGAGCTCATGATATACATGTATATGGAGCTGCCTTGGTCTTTAAAAACATCTTTTATGGTATTTCTTTGTATGGATGTTTCATAATTTATTTAATCTGTTCCATCCTGTTGATATTCGGTAGTTTCTAATATTTTTTTCTAGTATAAACAATGCTACAGTGAATTTCTTTGTATGTTCACTTTGCCTACATGTACAAGTATATGTACTAGAAATAGAATTGCTGGATCAAAGAGAACATGTATTTTAGAATCAGCTCATCAAGTTCTATGAACATCCTGCTGGGATTGTGATTGGAATTTCACTGAGTCTATCGATCATTTTGGGGAGAACTGGCATTTTTATGATATTATCTTCCTATTAGTAATAGATCTTCCTGAACATAATAGATTTATTTAGATCTTTCTTGTCCCTTAATTTATATATAAGAATAATAAGCCCAAAGAAGTCAATATCTTCTAGAGAAACAAAGTATGAAGGAGAGAATTGTCCTATCAGCAATTAGGACTCATTATGGAGCTATAGTTATCAAGATACAAGGTACAGGAGCAGGGATAAACAATTTGAACATTGGATAGAACAGAAATACCAGAAACAGATTCAATTATCTGTCATGGAAGATTAGTGGTGAAAATAATTATTATTCCACAAGGTGGATCTGGAAAAAAATGTGTTGTTCATATTGGGGAAAAAATGGAATTTATCCCTACCTCACACCATAGATAATTAACCCAGATGGATCACAAACTTACATGTCAAGAACAAAATGTTACAAGTTTTTCTTTTAAAGATTTATTTACTTATTTATTCATGAGCAACAGAAAGAGGGAGAGACACAGGCAGAGGGAGAAGCAGGCTCCACACAGGGAGCCCGATGTGGGACTCGATCCCAGGTCCCCAGGATCATGCCCTGGGCTGAAGGCAGATGCCAAACTGCTGAGCCACCCAGGGATCCCCAAAATGTTACAAGTTTTGATACAAAATATAGGTAAATATTATTCTGACTGGGGAGAGACAAGAATATCTTAAACAAAAAGTGTTAACTATGAAATAAAACATTGATAAAATTGCTTCATAAAATTTAGAATTGTTCATCAAAGACATTGAAAATAAAGTGAAAATGCAAGTTATGGGCAGTCTGCTTTGATATTGCTATATCAATATTTTGATTAGTGTTTCTTTGGTATATATTTTTCTTTTCCTTTATTTTTAATCATTATAAATGATTTACCTTTAGGTATATAATATGTGATTGGTGTGTAGCTGGATTTTAAAATTCCAATTTGATAGTTTCTCCTCTTGTCATAGCAGGTAAATTAACCTGTGTAGTGGGTTGAGTGGTGACCCCTAAAAAGACATATCCACTTCCTGAGCCTGGGAATGTGACCACATTTGGACAAAGGGTCTTTGCAGATGTAAGTTAAGGATTTTGAGATGATATCATCTTGGATTATCCAGCAGGACCCTAAACCCAATGACACATGTTCTTATAAGAGACACACAGGGGCAGACACAAGAAGGCCATGAGAAGGAGGCAGGATTAGAGTTATGTAGCCAGAAGCCAAAGGTGGAAGTTGCAAAGGAAGGATTCTCCCTAGACCCTTCAGAGTGAGTAGGACCCTGCTGACACCTTGATTTTGGACTTTTAGCCTCCAGAGCACTGAAAGTAAATTTCGGTTGTTTTAGGCTACCAAGTTTGTGGTGATTTGTAATAGCAGACCTGGAAAACTAATACATTCTATTTATATGTATCATGATAAATAGCACAGTTGGATTGATTTATATTTAACATTTATTTTTGTGTTTTGTTTACCATCTTTTTTTTTTTTTTTTAAAGACTTTATTTATTTATTTATTTGAGAGAGAGAGTGAATGAGAGGGAGAGAGTAGAAGCAGGGAGAGGAGCAGAAGGAGAGGGAGCAGACTCCATTGAGCAGGCAGCCCGACTCAGGGCTCAATCCTTTGACTTGAGTCAAAGGCAGACGTTTAACCAACTGAGCCACCCCAGGCACCCCTACCATCTTATTTTTCTGCTTTATTTTCTTTCCTGATTTTTGTTGGATTGATAAAAATTTTCTATCATATTCTATTTCTTTCTGTGTTGATTGTATTTCTGGTCTTCTAATGGTTACACTTGAAGTTTTAGCATAAATAATTAATCTTATAAAAAGCCTAATCACAAAACAAGAATCTTATCATGCTTTTATATTGCTCAAGTGAACATAAACTCCATCTAATACTGATTCCTATACCTTGTTTCACTTTTCTACCCATAAAAAGTTAACAGTTTTTATAGTCTACAGTTAATTAAATTTATCTGCTCATTTATTAATTTCTGTGTTCATCATTGTGTCCAGAACCCCACAGCTTTCCTCCTTTCTTCCTGCTAAAGGACACATTTAATGCATAATAAACTCTTTTAGTCTCTGTGTGTTGGAAACTATCTATTTTGTCATCACTCCCCTCCCTGCCCCCCTTACTTACACTCCCCCCCAGCCAGCCCGATGAGTCCACCCAGTCCTCTCGGTCCTGCACAGGTCTTACCTGGCAATGCAGTAGGGTTCCTGCCCTATGGACATATTGAAGCACTGACAAATATGCTGCCAAGCTGTCAGTGGACAGCTTGATTTAATTCCTGGTCGTAAACGCTGCTGTTATGACCTCCCTGGGACCCGAGCTTCACGCAAGCCTGGCACTGGGCACAGTTGACAATGGCTTTTCTCCACAGGCGGAGGAGCCCTGGGGCAAGCTCTGTTTTCTGGTGATGATCCTGGCTGCATATGGTTGTGCTTAGGCCTGGGGACCCTACAAAGGATATATCAACTCCTAGCTGCCATGGCAGGTTCCTGGAGCTCAGGTTTTTTACTTTGGGTTACTGTCCCATCTCCCAGTGCATGGAGATATGTGTTTTCAAAACTGGATGTGTTTTTGTTTAATTTTCTGTTTGTCTATTTTGTCTATTATTGCTGTTTGAAAAAAAAAAGTATCTCATTGCATGAATTTTCAGAACTATATTTTTATTTTTCCAGAAAACATTTTAAAGCATTAGAGTTCCTTAAAGTTTTGGTTCATTCCCACCTGAAAAACATGTCAGCCTGGGTTGGGTGTGTTTGTTTGTTTTGTGGATGACCACTGACTAAATCTTTAAAACTTAATTTTTTCTAAATAATGGTCTATTTGGATTTTTCTTTCTTTTCTTTCTTTTTAATTTTTTTTATTTATTTATGATAGGCACACAGTGAGAGAGAGAGAGAGAGGCAGAGACACAGGCAGAGGGAGAAGCAGGCTCCATGCACCGGGAGCCCGACGTGGGATTCGATCCTGGGTCTCCAGGATCGCGCCCCGGGCCAAAGGCAGGCGCCAAACCGCTGCGCCACCCAGGGATCCCGATTTTCCTTTCTTTTCTAAGGTTAGTGTTAAACATTCATTTTTTTTTCCTGGAAAATCATCTTTATTTTGCAACTGAACAAAAAAGACATATAATTATTTTAGTTTCCTCTAAGTCTGAGGTTATTTTCATCATCCTTCTTTATTGTTTTTTTTTTTTTGTGCTGTCTCCTTTTATCTTGATTATTTTTCTCCTAAATAACTCTACTTACTTTTTAGTTGTCATTTTTTCCTTTCTATTACATTTCAGTCTCCATTAGTTTTTCTTTCTGCTCTCCTTATGTTTATTCTATTATTTTCTAATTTCTTGAGTTATATTTTCATTTTTTAGTATTTATATTTTTAAGTAATCTCTATGTCCCACATGGGGCCCAGACTCTTAACCCCGAGATCAAGAGTCACACACACTGCTCCAACTGAGCCAGCCAGAGACCCCTTCATTTCTTAGTATTTATAAATACTCATATCTTTAGCTCTCAATCTTTCCCTCTGTTTTAGTCACATCTTATAAGTCTGAATATGAAGTGTTTTCTCTACTGTTATGTTCTAAACATTCTGTAATTTTTGTTTCGATTTCCTCTTTGATTCAACAATTGTAATGGTTGCTTGATTTTCTTTGTTTTCTAGTTTGGTCCCTGATTCTGAATTTTCCTATAGTGTGACAGGAAAATGTTCTATTGTGTGTGGTTCTTGACAAGATACCAACTATCTGTTCTGTGAGCTCAATGCATAAAATACATCTTAAGCCTTTTCTATGGGTCTTCTCTCAGCTTATTTATTATTTTATGAACTTTATCTGTCATAGCCTGAGATAAAGTCTCTATTTCTACCTCTTCTTTTCTTTTTTTTTCTTAAGATTTTATTTAATTTATTTATGAGAGACACACAGAGAGAAAGGCAGAGACATAGGCAGAGAGAGAAACAAGCTCTATGCAGGGAGCCAGATGTAGGACTCTATCCTGGGACTCCAGGATCACACCCAGAGCCTGAGATGGGTGCTTAACTGCTGAGCCACCCTGGAGTCCCTGCTTTTATTTCTTTGTGTTGTTGCTTTGTGAACTTGGATGGTACTGTAGCTTGTATATAAATATATATGAATTTAAAGTCTTCCTTGTACTTTTCTCCTTATGATACATTGCCTTTATTTATGCCCATTTCATGTTTTTTTTTTGCCCTGAATTTTATTAAGTCATCATTTTTATATTCTTTTTGTTTACATAGCCCAGATTTTTACCCCATATCTCTATTCTTTCTTGGTTATCACATTTTGTATCTGCTCAAAACTACAAATAGCCAAGGTTTGCTTTGAGATCCAGCCTGAGTATTTTTATTTTAATAAGTTTATCCATCTGAATTTACTGATAACAACAGATACATTTGGTGTTTTTAACAGTCTTTTATGTTACAATATATATTATTGTTTTTAAAGATTTTATTTATTTATTTATTTATTTATTTATTTATTTACTTATTTATGAGAGACATAGAGAGATAGAGAGAGAGGCAGAAACACGGGCAGAGGGAGAAGCAGGTTCCATGCAGGGAGTCTGATGCGGGACTCGATCCCAGGACTCCAGGATCATGCCCTGGGTGGAAGGCAGGTGCGCTAAACTGCTGAGCCACCCAGGGATCCCCTATGTTGTTTATTTTTGTAAAAATCTTATGTGATTTGTGTTTTCTATATTCCATTTTGCGCACACATTTCCTGAAGATTTGAAAGGTTTTTAGTTGGCTTTCATTTATTTCAATGGCTAGTGTTTTTAAAGTTATTTTTGTGGTTTAATTTTACTTAATTAATCTTCTTTTTCTTCAAATAGGAATTATCAACTCTGGACTATGTGCAATAAAAAAGTTAGTTATGTTTCCACCTCTTCTCACTTCCTCTGTCAAATTTCTCCTCTCTATGGTAACTTTCAGCAAATCATATTATACTGTGGTTGTTAGTTCTTCTAGTATTTATGTTTAAATATCCTGTATACTGTTACATATCTTTATATAACTTTATACCTTTAAATATCCTTTTACATCTGTTAGTTGTAATATCTTAGTTTTGATTTCCTTTAAATCAGGTTGTAAAGGATCAGCTAATCAGTACATTTTTAAAAAAGATTTATTTATTTATTTATTTATTTATTTATTTATTTATTTATTTATGAGAGAGAGAGAGAGAGAGAGAGAGCCCATGCATGAGTGGGGAGAGGGACAGAGGAAGAGGGAGAGAGAGAATCTCAAGCAGACTCCTGCTGAGCACAGAGCCAAATGAGGGCTTGATCTCATGCCCCTGAAGATCATGACCTGAGCCAAAACAACAGTCTGGCCACAACTGACTGAGCTACCCAGGTGCCCCAATACATTTAAACTAGTTCGTACTTGGGGGACCTGGGTGGCTCAGTTGGTTGGGCATCCGACTCTTGGTTCTGGCTCAGGTCATGGTCTTGGGATCATGAGACTGAACCCCAGGTTTGGCTCCCTGCTCACTGCAGAGTCTGCTTGGGATTCTTTCCCTCTTCCTTTCCCTCCCCCTCTGCCCTTCCCTCACTCACTCATGCTCTCTCTAAAATAAATAAATAAATCTTTAAAAAAAGAATGTGAAATTAAAAACAAAAACAAAAACAAAGCTTCATGCCTTCATATCTTCTCTCCCCTTCTGCTCCTCCAGGCATTTATTAGTTACATTATTTATAAGTTATCATGGTTTATAATATTTACATAGTTTCTAAAGTTGTGATAGGAGCAGCTTTACAGTAAAAAAAAAAATTCAATCTTAACCCTTAGTCTTTTTTTCCTGTGGTTTCTCTATTGATCTTGTAGTTGGCCAGAATTACCTACAGCTTATTTAATTAGAGCTTCTGGGCATTATATTCCCTGTATGTTCAAAAATATTTGTTTGCTTTTATCTTTGAAAGAAGAACTGGCTGGGTAATTTTTCTGAGGAATTTGTAGACATGGCCCAACTATTTTCCAGGGTTGCAGTAGAGAAACATGTGGCCAGCCATAATTTCTCCCATCATAATCCCCCAAAATCTCATGATTTTTTTACATGGAAACCCCAAATATTATTTCTCTTTGGTACTCAGTAAACCTTCTACTTTCAGTGTCGATTCTTTTGTATCAAATATTCCTGGGATCTACAAAGCTGTCATCATCAAGACAGTGTGGTACTGGCACAAAAACAGACACATAGACCTATGGAACAGAATAGAGAATCCAGAAATGGGCCCTCAACTCTACTGTCAACTAGTATTCGACAAAGCAGGAAAGACTATAACTGGAAGAAGGACAGTCTCTCCAATAAATGGTGCTAGGAAAATTGGACAGCCACATGCAGAAGAATGAAACTAGACCATTCTTTTATACCATACACAAAGATAAACTCAAAATGGATGAAAGATCTAAACATGAGACAAGAATCCATCAAATCCTAGAAGAGAACACAGGCAACACCCTTTTTGAACTTGGCCACAGCAACTTCTTGCAAGATACATTTATGAAAGCAAGGGAAACAAAAGCAAAAATGAACTATTGGGACTTAATCAAGATAAAAAGCTTCTGCACAGCCAAAGAAACAGTCAACAAAACTAAAAGACAACCTACAAAATGGGAGAAGATATTTGCAAATGACCTATCAGATAAAGGACTAGTATCCAAGATCTATAAAGAACTATTAAACTCAACAGCAAAGAAGCAAACAATCCAATCATGAAATGGGCAAAAGACATGAACAGAAATTTCCCAGAGGAAGACATAGACATGGCCAACAAGCACATGAGAAAATGCTCCACATCACTGGCCATCAGGGAAAGAGAAATCAAAACCACAATGAGATACCACCTCACACCAGTGAGAATGGGAAAAATTAACAAGACAGGAAACAACAAATGTTGGAGAGGATGTGGAAAAAGGGGAACCCTCTTGCACTGTTGCTGGGAATGTGAACTGGTGCAGCCACTCTGGGAAACTGTGTGGAGGTTCCTCAAAGAGTTAAAAATAGAGCTACCCTATGACCCAGCATTGCACTGCTGGGGATTTACCCCAAAGATACAGATGCAATGAAACGCCGGGACACCTGCACCCCGATGTTTATAGCAGCAATGTCCACAATAGCCAAACTGTGGAAGGAGCCTTGGTGTCCATGGAAAGAGGAATGGATAAAGAAGATGTGGTTTATGTATACAATGGAATATTACTCAGCCATTAGAAACGACAAATATCGACCATTTGCTTCAACGTGGATGGAACTGGAGGGTATTATGCTGAGTGAAGTAAGTCAATCAGAGAAGGACAAACATTATATGGTTTCATACATTCGGGGAATATAAAAAATAGTGAAAGGGAATAAAGGGGAAAGGAGAGGAAATGAGTGAAAATATCAGAGAGGGAGACAGAATATGAGAGACTCCTAACTTGGGAAACGAACAAGGGGTGGTGGAAAGGGAGGTGGGTGGGGTGTTGGGGTGACTGGGTGATGGGCACTGAGTAGGGTACTTGACAGGATGAGCACTGGGTGTTACACTGTATGTTGGCAAATCGAACTCCAAAAGAAAATATACACACAAAAAAATATTCCTGGGATCTGATAAATCTGTCAAGCTGTGGTTTGAGGCTTTCATTTTGTTCAAAAAGGTCTCCCAGAATTGTATTTTTAAAGATCTTTTTCCATTTTTTTTTTTTTTTGGTATCCCTCCTGGGATGTCAATTTTGCATAAATTTAATCTCCATCGCTTTCCAATTTGTTTTTTTCTTTACTCTTTTTAAAAATCAATTTTATGGGGATCCCTGGGTGGCTCAGTGGTTTAGCACCTGCCTTTAGGCCAGGGCATGATCCTGGAGTCCCAGGATCGAGTCCCGTGTTGGGCTCCCTTCATGGAGCCTGCTTCTCCCTCTGTGTCTCCACCTCTCTGTCTCTCTCTCTCTCTCTGTGGGTCTCTCATGAATGAATGAATGAATAAATAAATAAATAAATAAATAAATAAATAAATCTTTTAAAAAATCGATTTTATGATGAAATAATTTATACAATAAAATTCACGCATTTTAAATGTATAATTGTCAATAAACACGTAAACCTATATAACCGCCACCACAATCAATACATAATATTTTCATTATTTTAACAAATTCCTTTTTGCCCTTTCTCAATTTCCATCTCCTATCTTCAGCCCCAAGCAACCATTGATTTGCTTTTTATCACTACAGATTAGATTTGTCTTTCCTTGAGTTTCATAAAAATGGAGTCATAGAGTATGTACTTTTCTGTCTGGCTTCTTTCACTCAATATAATATTTTTGATATGTGTCTACTTTGTTGCATGTATCAGTAATATTCCTTTAGTATAAAAATACCACAATTTGTCTAGCCATTCACCTCTTTGGGTGGTTACCACTTTGGGCTATTATGAGTAAAACCTGTATGAACATTCATGAACATGTCTTTGTGTGATCTCTTGTGGAAACACTTAGAAGTTAAATTGTTGGATCATATGGTAAGTGCATGTTAACTTATATGAAAGAAATACCATTTTTACATTTTTATCAGTAATGTAAGAGTTTCAGTGTCTCCACATCATTGCTAATGTCATCTCTCAATGTTGTCAAATCAAGAACTTTTAGTCATTCTAAATATTTTAATTAATTAATTTATTTATTTATGATAGTCACAGAGAGAGAGAGAGAGAGAGAGAGAGAGGCAGAGACACAGGCAGAGGGAGAAGTAGGCTCCATGCACCGGGAGCCTGATGTGGGATTTGATCCCGGGTCTCCAGGATCGCGCCCTGGGCCAAAGGCAGGCGCTAAACCACTGCCCCACTCAGGGATCCCAAATTTTAGTCATTCTAATGGGTACATTGGTATCTCATTATAATTTTCTCTACTCCTTTCTTTAAAATTTTAGCATTCACTATTGTTTCACTTATTTTACTGGCTAAATAGATGAGATATAAATTTAAATCATTCTAATTACAGTTCTAAGGAACTCCCTGCAATTTAAACACGAACTTCTTATTTTAGAACAATTTAAGTTTGCACAACAATTGCAAAGATCATACAGAGAGTTCCTATATACCCTACCCATGTGCCCTTACTATGAACATTTAACACTAGTATGGTATACTTACTAATTAATAGACCAACACCGATTCATGATTATTAACCAAAGTTGGTACTCCATCCAAATTGCCTTCACATTGACCTAATTAATGTCCTTTCTGATTTCAGAATCCCATCCAAGATACATATTACATTTAGTAGATTTGTCTCCTTAGGGTCCTCTTGGGTCTCCTGTGTACCCCTCCCACTCTAATAGTGAGAAACCTGGCTCCCACCATACAACATCATCTACTTAATTGTTTAATTCCAGTATACACGTATGGTGGCACCAGAATTAACCCATATCCCCACAGGGATTCCACAGTCATTCCACAGGGAATGACTTTATCAACTAGAGTACAGGACTTCTATAGTTTCTTGTGCCTATAGTCATATAACTACTAATTCCCAAAGTTACTTAGGTTAGCATCTTTTCCTCCTACCCCCTTCAATGAAGTTGCTTCATACATTCTACTTTCTATCCTGGGATTCCCCCCACCCCCACTTAAAGGATTTTCTTTTAACTTTACATAAAGTTCACTCTTTGTGCTATAAAGTTCTGTGGGTTTTGACCACTGCACACTACCATGCATTCAGTATTACAGTATCATATACAATAATTTCTTCACTCTCAAGTAGTCTCCAGTGTTTCACTTCTCACATTCCCCACAAACATCTGATGACCACTGATGTTTTTACCACCTTTATTTTAAAAAAAAGATGTTTTGTCTTTTCCTTTTTGGTCAAAGTTGACTATCTGTTTTAGTCTATTTCTGGGTTTCCTATTTTATTTCATGAATCAATGTGTCTATTCTTTCACCAGTACCACACTGTCTTGATTACTGAGGTTATAGTAAGTTTTGAAATTGGGTAGTTGAGTCCCCTAATTTTGTTCTTCTTTTTCAGGATTGTTTTGCTTATTCTAGACTTTTTGCCTTTCCATATAAATGTCAGAATAAATTTTGATGAAATCCACAAAATAGCTCTCTGGGGTTTGGATCAGGATTAGATTGCATCTATAAATTAAATTGGGAAAGATGACATCTTAATAATTTTGCATTTCCAATCCATAAGTATGAAATTTCTCTTCATTTATCTAGATCTTCTTTGATTTCTTTTTTTTCAGAGTATTTCAGTCTCTTCATGTAGATCTTATACCTGTTTTGTTAGGTATGTTTTATGGTTCAGAATGTGGTCTTGGGCAAATGTTCCATATGAGCTTGAGAAAAATGTATATTTTGCTCTTGTTGTATAGAGTATCTATAAATGTCAATTAGATTGAGGTGATTGATGGTGTTTTTCAGGTCACACATATTCTTACTGATTTTCTGTCTGTTTTATAAGTTACTGAAGCAGGGATGTTGAGTTCACAAACTGTAAGAATGAATTTGTCTATTTTTTCATTCAGTTCTATCAATTTTTGATTTGTGTATTTTGAGGCTTTCTTGTTAGGTGCATACACATTAAGGATTGTTTTGTATTCTTAGACAATAGACTTCTTTATCATTATATGTCCCACATTATTCCTGATAATTTTTGTTGTGAAATCAGTTTTGTTTGAAATTAATATACTACTACATCTTGCTTTTAGATAGTGTTAGAGTAGTATATCTATTCCATCCCTTTATTTTCCCCTCCCTGGTAGCTATGCTAATAACATGGCAACCTTTATGCTTGCTTCTGCCATATTTCCCATGTGCTCCAAATAATCAGAGGAAACCTTCCTCACCATGTGAATTCTCTTTTTCTTTAAAGCTAGTCATGCTATATAATTCATAGGATATATACTTTTTATAGGAAGGTATAGGTACTCCTAAGCTGATTCATTGCTCTTTGTGGAGACAATTTCCCTGCTTTTTCTTTTCTGTTTCTTCAAGTATAATTAATACACAGTGTTATATTAGTTTCATTGTTTTTATTTGTCTTTATGATGTGTATAAACATATTATCTATTACAGTCTTCTGTGGAGTAGTGGATTTGACTCTTTGGGTTGCAAGATAGCTTAAGGAAAATGGGAAATTTATCTTAAAGATAATAGGTATATCTAAGAACACAGAACTAGATAGTAACAGTATCAGGACTGGATCATTTATTTGAATCTTTATATTTAAGGCAAATTTCTTATATACAACATATAATTTGGTCATTTATTTTTAATTTCAGACTAACAATTTATATCTTTTAATTGGTATATTTAGACAATTCACATGAAAAGTGATTATTGGTAGAGTTGGATTAATATCTACCATGTTTGTAACTGTGCTCTTACATTTGTTCTTTGTTTCTTTTTCTCTCTCTTTTTCTTCTGCCTTATCTGGTTTTAACTGAACATTTTATATAGTTTCATTTTATCTCTTCTGTTATGATATCAATTATACTTCTTTTTAAACTTTTCTTATGGTTGCCCTAGTGTTTCCAAAATACATTTTTAACTAACCCAAGTCCACCTTCAGATCACACTCTGTAGCTTATGTATAGTGCAGGTACATTCTAACGGAGTACTATGAATTCTTCTCACTCATCGCCAAGGACACTGCTATCATTTATTTCATTCACTCATATGCTATAACCACCCAACAAATCATTATTATTATCACTTTAAACCATTATTAAGATGAAGAAAAATAGGGGTGCCTGAGTGGCTCAGTTGATTGTCTGCTTTTGGCTCAGGTCATGATCCTGGGGTCCTGGGATGGGGCCACACACTGGGCTCCCTGCTCAGCGGGGGATCTGCTTCTCCCTCTCCTTCTGGCCCTCAACCTCCATCCCCTGCTTGTGCTCTCTCTTGCTCACTGTCTCTCTCTCAGATAAATAAAGTCTTTTTTTAAAAGATGAAGAAAAATTAAAATAAAAGGTTTTATTTTACCTTCCTTTATTCCTTCTTCTTTATATGGATGCAAATTTCTGTCCTATATAATTTTCTTCTGCTGGAAGAAAATGTTTTAACATTTCATGTAGGGCAGGTCTGCCAGACATGAATTCCCTTGGTTTTCATTTGTTTGAGAAAGTCTTTATTTCTTCTTTGAGGGATAATTTTGTGGAATATAGAATTATAGATTTGTGCTTTTCTCTTTCAACATCTTAGATATTTCATTCTACTTTCTTTTTGCGTGCTTGGTTTCTAATGAGAAGCTCACTGTACTTCTTATCCTCTATAGGCAAGGTCTTTTTTCCCCCTCTGGATTCTTTCAAGATTCTCTTTTTGTCTTTAGTTTTCTGCAATTTGAGTATGATAGGCCTAGGTATAGTTTTTGGTATTTATTCTGTTTGGTAGTCTCTGAGCTTCCTGGATCTGTGGTTTGGTGTCTGTCATTAATTTCAGATAATTCTTGGCATTATTTCAAATATTTCTTTTGCTCTGTTCTTTCTTCTCCTTCTGATATTCCAATTACATGTTTGTTACATATTTCAAAATTGTGAGATTGTTTCATAGTTCTTGAATGTTCTGTTCTGGTTTCTTTGTTTTGTCCTTGCATTTCTATTTGGGAAGTTTCTGTTGACCCATTTTCAAGCTTACTGATTCTTTCCTTGGTCATGGTGAGTCCACTTATGAGCTCATCATCAAAGGTAATCTTAATTTATTTTAGGGTGTTTGTCTCTAGCATTTCCTCTTGACTCTTTCTTAGAATTTTCACCTCTCTTCTTATATTTCCTATCACTTCTTGCATGTTGTCTACTTTTTCCATTAGAACTCTTAACATGAATCATGGTTTTCTTTAAAAACTCTGTCTGAGGGCAGCCCAGGTGGCTCAGCGGTTTAGCGCGGCCTTCAATCCAGGTCGTGATCCTAGAGACCCGGGATCGAGTCCCATGTCGGGCTTCCTGAATGGAGCCTGCTTCTCCCTCTGCCTGTGTCTCTCTGCCTCTCTCTCTCTCTGTGTCTCTCATGAACAAATAAATAAAATATTAAAAAAAAAAAAAACCTCTGTCTGATAAGTCCAACATCTGTTTCACATTTTAACCTGGTTCTAATGCTTGATCTTTGCAGATTTTTTCCTGCCTCCAGTGTGCTTTGTCATTTTTTGTTGAAAGCCAGACATGTATTAAGCAACAGGGTATGAGCCTTTAGTGTGAGGATCGTGTTAATCTGGTTAGGAGTTAGACTGCACTTAGTGTTTCCTGTAGCTACAGGGGCCAGAGGATTCAAATTCCTCCTAGTGATCTTATTTTTGTCTTCTCTCTTGACTTTGGGCTTCCCTAAATACTCCTCATCTGTGAAATGAAGGTCTTGCAGATTTTTCTGCTATTATTCCACTGTTATAAACTGAAGCCCTGTTGGAGTGGTAGTAAACTGTGGGGGAAGGAAAGCATTTTATGACCTCATTTAGAGTTCAGTGTTCCTGTAAGCTATGCCTCTGGGCGGTGACCTGCACAAGCAATTTTCTATTGTCACAGATTTTTTTCCCTAAGTGAGATCCAAGGTTAGAGAGGGTGGAGGGGGAGAAATGCCCTTCTCCTAGGGGGGATAAGGCTCTGGCGTAGGCTGTTCCCCTAAGCATAGTCTTTGTTATGGACTACATTCTGGGTTGAGTAACAGTGATTACTCTTCCCCTGCCCCTGCCAGAGCCATAAAGGGATTTTTATAGTATCTTCATCTGATAACCTAATGGGGTTACTGAAGGTAAAGCCCACCAAAGTGTGAAGTCCCCCCAAAACTAAAGTCCCTCAAAGTTTCTCACTTCCAGGGTAGTCTACACTCACCCTCCAGAAATTTATAAAAATTACCTTTAAATTTTCCTATTGGTTTATGGCTCCAGCAGCATCTTCTCCAGGTAAGCAAATCTTAGATGTGTCTCTGGATTTCCCCATTTCTCTAGATTTCAAGGTGGCAGTTTGCCCTGCTCTTACAGATTGGATATTTGTCTCTTGCCCAAAATTATATGTTGAAACTCTAATATCCAATGTGATGGTATTAGGAGGTGGGGCCTGTGGGAGGTGATTAGGTCATGATGGTGGAGCCCTCATGAATGAGATTAGTGCCCTGATAGAAGGAAACACAGAGAGCTGGCTCACTTGCCCTTCTTTCACCGTGTGAAGACACAGTGAGAATCCACAGTCTGTAACCCAAAGGAGGGTTGACCAGAACCTGACCCAACCAGAACATGAACCTAAACCATACTGGCACCTGATCTCTGACTTCCAGCCTCCAGAACTGTAAGAAATAAGTTTCCGTTGTCTATAAGCCACTCAGTTCATGGTACTTTGTGATAGCAGCCCACCTGCAGACTTTGTTCGCCACTGGGCTCAAAAAAGTTAATTTTTAATTTACTCTGTTTTTTTCTTATTATAAGAATGGGAATGACAAACTCTAAGCTCTTTACATGTGGGAGCTGCATCTCAAGTCCCCTGATCCTTTCTACCACTCTGTTCACATCTTTTTCATGTAAAGGATCCTAGAGAAGTTCCACAAATGTAACCATTATATTGCAGGGATTGGACTCTCATGAGTAAAATTAAAGACCAACTTTCTTCTGCTGTCCCTTTAGATATGCCTGTGCACTAGTTCTTGTCCCAGCTCCAGGTGAAATCTCAGGTATGATAACTATCTGGCTAGGATTAGATTTAAAATTTTTTTAAATTGAGATGTAGGTGGCTCAGTGGTTGAGCATCTGCCTTCAGCTCAGGTCATGATCCCGGGGTCCTGGGACCGAGTCCCCCATCAAGCTCCCTGCAGGGAGCCTGCTTCTCCCTCTTCCTCCATCTCTCTCCCTCTCTCTCTTTTTCTCTGTCTCTCATGAATAAATAAATAAAATCTTTTTTTAAAAAAATTGAGATATAATTCAAATACCATGAAATTCACCCTTTTGAAGGCATATAATTGAGAGCTTTTTAGTATATTTACAAAGTTTACCATCCATCACCACTATCTAACCTCAAAACATTGTCATCATCTCAGAAGGAAGATCTATACTCATTAGCAGTCACTCTCCAGTTACTCACCAACACCCTCAATCCCTTGTAACCACTAGCCGACTTTTTGTCTCCATGCTTTTGCCTGTTCTGGACGTTTCATATAAGTGGAATTATACAATATGTGGTCTTTTGCGTCTGGCTTTTTCCACTGCATAATGTTTTCAAGTTTTCTCAGTACTTCACTCCTTTTTCAGCTGAACAATATCCCATTGTATGGATCTACCATATTGTATATGTCCATGCATCAGTTGATAGATATTTGGATTGTTTCTACTTCTTGGCTATCATGAGTAACACTGCTAGAAACATTCATGGACAATTTTTGTGTGGACATATGTTTTTAATTCTTTGGGGTAGATACCTAGGAGCAGAATTGCTGGGTCCTATAGGAACTCTTTGTTCAACTTTTCGAGCAACTGCCACTGTTAGATTTTTTTCTTTTTCTTTTTCTTTTTTTTTTAAATTTATTCAGAGGCAGAGAGAGAGAGAGAGAGAGAGGCAGGCAGAGAGGCAGAAACACAGGCAGAGGGAGAAGCAGGCTCCACGCAGGGAGCCCGATGTGGGACTCGATCCTGGGTCTCCAGGATCACACCCCAGGCTGCAGGTGGCGCTAAACTGCTCTGCCGCCAGGGCTGCCCTGTTAGATTTTTTTTAAGTCCTCCAGGCACTTGTAAAAACAGCAAGTCTGGTTTTATTAATTTCAAAGTGCAGAATGATAATTTAAAAGTCCAAGTTCTTACCTAATTTAGAGTCCCTTCCCTTGTCCAGTTTGGCCTGGAACCCCACTTGAAGTATACGGCAAAGGGGGGTTTTATTGTCTTTACTGGGTCCTCTGCCACTTCTGGGTCATGAATTCTGACTCCTCCAACTTGAGATGTGGCAGGGAGAGACAATCTGGTGAAAAGGACGCATGGCCTTATAGGGTGACTTAAACAGTCATCTGCACTGGTGCTGATTCTTTCTGTCATGTGACGCTATAAGAACGTGTTTGGTGATACTCTCGCTGGGAACTTCCTATAATTCCTTTTGACCTGGGTAATCCCTCTCTTATGCCCAGTCTCTTACAGCTCAATTCTCAATCATGGGCAGGATACCAGTTTGACAGAGACTACTGATTACTCTCCAATATCAGTTTTACCCTCTGTCCTCAGAAGTAGAGTCCCCAACTTCCTTGAACACATGACAACTTGGAATTTTCCAGCCTGCCTCATAGGTGTGTGTGGCCTATAACAACCATGTTCTCACCGATGGTATGTGAGAGTCCTATGTACAACATCTGGGAATTGTCATCACATTTGGGGAGACTGCTTTTCTCCTTCCTCCCAGTGGGCTGTAATACAGAGGGGGTGGGTGCAGCTAGGACAGTCATGTTGGGCCCTCTGGTGCAAGCTACATGTTGGGTACAGCAGAACAGCAAGACAAAAGGATTCTGGATCTCTGATGACTTTGGAACCACCATATGAGCCCTGACCTGCTTACTTAGACCTGAGGGAAATTAAATTCTTTCTCCTTTCAATCTTGTTTAGGAGAAACCTACTTCTTTCTTGCCTTGCTATTGTGGGTTTTTTCCTTACTTGCAGCAAACTAAATCCTAACTAATACATTCCTACTTTGACTCTCTTGAAGTTGCATAGCCTCTAGAAACAGTTCTTGTGCCTGGTGTCCCCATTGTAACAGTGCGAGGCAGCCTCCCTCCTATGAGTCCAGGAGGCCCATGGGGAAACTCACACATCCTTGTCCCTGCCACCAGTGAATATGCACAGTCCTGGCCCTCTCCTCTTCCTCAGTCCTGTGGTCTCAGCCTCTCACTGTTGCTTTTTTAGGCATGTGTCAGGCTTCAGATCTGACCCCGCTGAGCCCCCTTGATGGTTTTCTTTTCGGTTAAGGGGAAGAAAGACTTCCCCTCCCCTCAAATCCCTCCTAGGTGAGGGGAGGGAAAGGCCACAGTGATCTAATTCCTCTCCCCAAATAAATCTTCCTCCTCCAGCCTCTCCAACCACCTTCCTTTGTGAACAGAGGTGAGTGATTCCTGATGGTGACAGAACAGGCTTCATCATCTCAGTGTGCCCCACAGAGGGGGCCTGGTACCTCAACTTAGGAAGTCTCACCTTGAGGCCTTAATCAAAAAGACAAAAAAATAGAGAACCCCAGAGCATCCAATTTTAACTTGCTTTTACGTCACAAATTATAATCTCTGGGGTATTCTCTTTCAAGAGCTCCCTACATGGTGGCTAATTCAGAATGGTTAAGGAAGGCATGCTTTCTTTACATCAGTAGTTCAAAAATTTTATGGTCACAAATAACTTTGAGAAGTTTATGGAAGTTGGGCCTCAGCCTCAATCCTGTCTCCCAACCCCACAAGCTATTCTAAGGACTCTTATACCAAGTCATGCAGAGGCAGGAGTTCTCAGAATGTGATCCAAGAACAGTTGATTCTGGTTATCTATTCAATGGTCTATGTGTGTAGTAACAGGTGGCAGAGCTGGGTTTCAAACTGCCCCTGAAGCTTCACTCCTAACTTCTTCTACCGACATGTAGATAAGGCCTCCTTGGGCCCTCTAGCCCAGCCCAGCCATCAGCTGGACACGTGTGGCATGGAGCTGAAGAACTGCCTGGCTAAGCCCACACATGTTCCTGACCCACGGCACCATAGAAATGAATTACTGTTTTAAGTTGCTAGATTTTGAAGTAGTTCAAGGCAGTACTAGAAACACTTTTTACAAAGAACATCCAGAACAATTAGAACTACTGAATACATGTGAGTTAAGATTTTCTGAGTGAGGGCAGCTGGGTGGCTCAGTGGTTGAGCATCTGCTTTCAGTTCAGGTCATGATCCTGGGGTTCTGGGGATCGAGTCCCACATCAGGCTCCCCATAGGGAGCCTGCTTCTCCCTCTGCCTGTGTCTCTGCCTCTCTGTGTGTCTCTCATGAATAAATACATAAAATCTTTAAAAAAAAGATTTTCTGAGTGAAAATTAATAGTTGAGAAAAAAAATAAGACAGGACTCATGGATACTTACCTAGGTCTCCAGCCATTCACCATCAAGTTACATATAAATCCCAGGTTAAAAAAAAAGGCAAATATCCCTTTCACAGATTCAAAGCAAGTGGGAATAATTTAATATATTATTTTTATTGTTTACAAAATGTATTCAAACTCTATGTGTTATTCGACCTCAAATTGGTGGACGACATATGTATAATCTTTCACTGGTGGATGAAACCAAAAATCCAAGATATATTGCCATGGGGATCCTCCCACAAAGCTGGTGGACATCTGATTGTATTTCCAAAGCATTAGGGGGAGGAGGAAAGCAGCTCCTGGAGTATTAGGTGATAAAAGGCAAGCTACAAAATAGTATATAGTATCTTATCCCACTGACAGACCCATTTGCTCCACAAATACTATGGAAGGGTCTCATGGATATAATGTTGGGTTGAAAAAATCACATTGGAAATGTATATGCAACATATGTTTCTGTTTCTGGAGGAAGAGGATATAGGTGTATATTTTTAAAACAATGAAAACACATAAACATAAAAAATTTTAGTTATTACCTACAGAGAACCTACCTGTAGAAGCTAGACTTAATATAACACAAGATAAAATTAAAAATTCCTAAAACCCAAAATCAAATGAAATAACTGAACCTAATTTTATGCACTATCAATGGAAACCTCACAGAGAACAATTCTAAATGACCAAGTAATAATTTGACTATATTTCACTAGCGAGATATACTGTGTGAAGAGCTGTTAAGGCCACAAGAACATTAAACTCTCTTTAGTAGTCATATTGGTATTGGTTTTGCTATTGAGAGACTGTGGTGCATGCATTCTGAGATAGTAATTAGGTTGGTGTTGTTAAGAACAGGGAACTGGGAGTTTGGGTCTGGATATAGATGTATGATCGAGGAAACTAAGAAAAGCTTGTAGTCCTGAACTGAAAGCATTAGCATGAACTTGTGATGTACCCTCTCTTCTTTCCTTCCTTCCTCTCTCCCCTCTCACCTCCTCCTTCTTTCTCCCATCTTTCTCAGCCTTAACCAGCAAAAAGACCTAGAAACAATTACCTGCTCAGTAGTAATCAGCATTCCTACCACCCATATTGTGGTCTTGGAACATCATTTCTCACAGAAAGAAAACTGTGCTCCTTGGAGAAATCGTTGAGTCCAGTCTTAGGACAGGGAACGTACATCCGGAGACTGGAACATCATGGCATGCCTGAGAGCAAGGAAGTTTTCAAGGGTTACTGGGTTTGTATCAAGAAGATTTGGGAGCAAACTTGAATAGTTTCTCTTGGCCAAAGATGGGACACTTTGAGTATCAGGGAGATAGTAATGGCAATGGATTGGGACATATGAAATATATTTAATATAATATCCCCCCCGCCCCCAGAACTCATTGGTCCCCTCAGTGAGGGGTGCTAGGGAAGTAAAGGATGCTAGGGAAGTAACTCATTGTTTTGAAAACTGGTAGGTAAAGAAAAAGAATCAAGCACATATCCAGTCTTTACTAAGTGAAATATACCTCTGAGTAGCAAAACAGTTGATCAAGGGGGCTTTCTCTAAGTGGGTATAGCCTAACTAATAAATGAAGAAATGATAAAATCAGCATATCACCATTTTGTACCTTTTACTGAAGGAATGGCTGCTGACACCACAGAGAGAAAGACAAGATGTATGTGCCTCCCACTGGAAGACCACAGCCACCCATGAATGAATCTTCTCATAAAAATCCAGCTTGAATCCAATCAAGACTTTAGATCTAACTGCAAGCTGACAGAACATTCGAGGTACAGAGAAACATGATAAACTATACTAAGGAAACACAGCAAAGTTCTGATTATGGGAAACTAGAAGATGAATGTCCTGGCTCTTCGACAAATAAATTGCAAATTAAAAAAGGAGATAAGGATGCAGGAGATTGGAGGAGCGAGTACAGATTGCAAGATACTTAACAGACCTATTAACTAATGTCAATTATTTGGATTCCAACTCAAACATCTAGGAAAAATATTTATGAGACAGTTGGGAAATCTGAACACTGACTGCGTACTTAATGATAATAAGAGATTATTGTTACTTGTCATTGAGTGTGACAGTGGTACCATGGTTATAATTTTTAAAAAGAGTCCTTTTAGTGGTACATGCTGAAACATTTATGGGCAAAATGATACTTGTAAATCTGCAATTTGCTTCACAACAACCTAGGAGGGGAGAGTGGGTGGGAGTTACAGATACAAGATCAGTAATGAGGTGACAATTGTTGAAACTGAGTGATGGGTAGATGGAGATCCACTATGCTCTTCTCTCTTATCTTGTAATGATTTGGAATTTTCCATGACTAAAGTTCAAACAAGAGATTGTGTATGCTTGTGTATGTGTGTGTGCATTTGTCTAACTTTATATAGTAAAATATCTAGAAAACTAATTGGTATCAAGACATCCTTCCTGGGATGCCTGGGTGGCTCAGTGGTTGAGCATCTGCCTTTGGCTCAGGTTGTGATCCTGGGGTCCTGGGATCAAGTTTTGCATCAGGCTCCCTGCAGGGAGCCTGCTTCTCCCTCTGCCTGTGCCTCTGCCTCTCTCTGTGTGTCTCTCATGAATAAATAAATAAAATCTTAAAAAAAGAAAGACACTCTTCCCATCACATCTGGTTAAAGGGGAATAAACTGGGGGAGAATAATGCCTACATAGTAGCGTTGGGTGGTGGCATAATTTGTACCAAAGGGCTACCCCAGAGTAGGTGCCCAATCTAAATTTCCTCCTCTGGTTGATCAAGCTGGTCAAACTCAAACCATCAAACCTGTGGGGAGAAGATCATGTTCTCATCTCACCCTCCCTGTCCCCCCTTGATCATGAATCCAGGAGGCCCCGCTATGGGAGTGGTGTGGTGGTGGAGGGGTGGGGAAGGAGACACCTAGCTGAGTCTGTCCACTTTGCTCCTCTCTTATTGCCCTCATCCATTCCTCCCAACCTCTGTGTTTCCCCTTAGGGACCTGAAGAGACAGGTTAGCCAATGTCATCAGTCATGACACTGGTCAAGGTGTTCATTAGTTATTAGCTAATGTGTTCTCCCAGGAGGCCTGCTGCGAGAGTCTGAGGGTAGGGATTTCAGGCGGACTGATGGAGAGAGAACTCTGGGAAATGGTGTTGAAACATTCACATCAGAGGCTCTTCAGAGGCCGGGGTGTTCCCTTGGTGTTGGCCCCTATGTGCCCCTAGGTAGGAGGGGGACAAAGGGCTCCATAGCACCCTGTTAAGCTGCCATCTTCCACTCACCCCCACCTCTGCAAATGCCTTGCTCCTTCATGCCCTTGAATTTGCTGTCATGGCTTAGAGATCCCGAGGATGCCTTCAGACCTCCTCTTCCTGCTCCTCTCCCTGTCTCCTCATTCATGACCCCCACTCCTATTTCACAACCCTTCCTCTTTTGGTTTGCTGGACACTAGTGTTGGCTTTCTTTTGCTTCTACTTCTCTTCATGTCGATCCATGCATGTTGGTGTCTCTGACATTCCATCTCTGGTCCTCTTCCCTCTGCACGTTTCCAGGGAGGATGTCACACTCTTTCCAATGCCCTCCATCACTGTTGATGTCCCCATCTTCCTTGGCAGCCCCTGCCCCTCATCTCCAGGCACTCTGCTGACTCAGGTGTCCCCCCTGCTCCAAATGGAACATATCACTCCCCCTCCACCACTGGCTTTATGTCTGCTGCTCATCTTGGTTTCCTTGGTTTACTGCTCACTTGGGTATCCTAGCCATGACTTCAGAGCTTCTTGGTTCTTTTCTTTCTCTGACTTCCTATAGTCCTGTCACTTCTGCTGCCTTGCTCTCTCCACCCACTGCCATCAGCACTATTGTCATCCTCCTTCTTTTCCTCCTTTCCATCAATTCCACCCCAGGCTTTCCTTCCATTGGTTAATGTCCATTCATTCTTCCAAAGCCAGCTCTGGCAGTTGTCTCCTCTGGGAAAGTTTTCCTGACTGCTCAGAAACTTCCATTTTATCATGTCACAGCCTGGCTTCTGTTGTTAGAATAGAAGAATCTAGTCTCACTGAGGCATTAGTTTCTACAATCAGCATTTCAAGTGAAAACTCCATAAAGTCAAAATTACCCTTGAAGATAATTTTAGCCATGCAGCATTGGAATAGTTAGCTCTTTGGCTGAGCACCCAGTAGGACAATGTCTTATACTTAGGGTCCACAGTGGACAAAATACAAACCTACCACCTACAAAGAGTCTTCTTTACACTAGAGACTCACACTAGAGCAGAGATTCTCACACTGCGAGAGGCAGGGGCAGATAGCATATTACACTTCCTTTCCTCAAGACTCAACGTTGAGAGCAGGGGTGAGAGCAGAGTTGTCAGCTTTGTTTAAATACTACCTTACCTCTTCTTCAGTGCTGAACATGTAGTTGAACTTGCCAATGTCACATATGTGAATGGACTCTGTATTGTAGCTTCTCTGCCTTCCCTGCCAATTTTGAGCATCTGACTCAGGACTTCATTCCCAGGACTTAGAATGCCCTCCACCTGGGAGAAACAGAGGATGCAAGTTGAATGGATTAGTGGTTTAACTTCAGGGCCTCTCCAGAGATGGGCAATTCCAAGATGATGAAGTAGCACATCATGCCATCCGAACAAATGAAGTAGGCCTACTGGGTCAAGGTCTCTATTGGCTTATCAGGACCCTAACTGGAAGGAATGCTCCGAAGCAGAGCTCCCAAAGGAGAGCAGGGCCGAAAGGCCTAGGACTCCACATCAGCTGATCGGCAGGCGATATTACTTTGAAGCCTGTCCTGTGGCTGGACCCACTCATCGATGAGCTCTGGCCGTGTTCTGACTGCTGGTCTGCTGGCCTCTCTCTTCTCTAATCCAGGTTTAACGAGATGAGCGTCATTAAGAAAGGCAGGGCGGCTCTCCTTAAAGTGAACAAAGTGACTCTTCACAGAAGGACTGATTTTAATAACCCAGCGCAAGACCCCCTTTAAGGTACAGAATGATTCCGGCACATCAGTTAAGTGTTACACAAAACAGACGTGAGTATTCAAAATCAAAGGCGTTTTTCATTCATGTGAAAAAGGGATCAGTAAGCTGCATGAAAACTGGGGTGCGTAAAAGTCCCCGGGGCCTCCGTCCACAGCAGGAAAAGCTCAGAGCATATTGGGCCCAGGGGGAGGCAGCCTTGGCCGCCCATAACTCAGAGATAGAAGGCGGCGATCTTTGGGCCCTGCCTGTGTTTCATGTGCGGGCTCCTGCCTCTGATCTTTCAGCGGCTGCCTAATTGCCAGTGACTGTTTCTGTGGACACAAGGGTCTGCGAAATGTGTAAGGCCTGCGTTTTTCCAGGGGAGACTTTTTCCTTTGCACATAAGCCAAAGATTCCTTCATACACAAATTCTTTCTTAGGCAGGTCATCGGATTCTTATTCAGGGGACGTTGACGTGGAGTTCAGGGTGCACCGCTGAATGTAAATGTAGACACCATCCGGTAACTTGAGCGAGAGGACGCGCCGGTGGGAAGGCCGGCGATGCCACCAAGGGCCTGCCCCACGCTGCCTTCACACGTGGCCACTGCACCTGACCTAAGGGCTAGTAAATCAGCTGTTGGTTTTCCCAGAGTGGCCGCGGCTTCACCCTCCATCATCCTCAGCCTTCGACCCCGGGTCCACTGCGACCGAAGGTACACACAGTGTATTTACTGAGCACCTATTACGCGGGTCACAGGCACTAGTTCCAGTAGCCCTAGGAGCAGGCACTTTTGGTACCTCATTTTCACAGCGAGGAAGCTAAATTTCATACAACACCCGAGATCACAGCGCTGGTAGATGGTGGGGCCAGGATTTGAAGGCAGGGAGCCTGGCTGTAGTCCTTGCTCTGGCCCAGCACCCTCGTGACTCCTGGCAGATGGGTTAGGGCTGGCTGAGCTTGGTGTTCAAGGGTCTGAGGGCAAATTCAGGTTTCGCAGAGTAGCCCGCCGTGAATGATTAGGGAACTGCCTAAGGGGATCCAGACACAGAATAGAAGCACATGTCTGGGTATTTGCATCCTTGACTTTATTTCAAAGCTCCTACAACATCTGTACTCTCAGAAACTGTGCCTGTCTCAATCTCTACAAATATTTACTCCTAGATTTTTGTAACATCTGACACTAAGGTAATTAGAGTAACTCTCCCTGTAGGCAGAGCAGGTAATGAATCACTAACAGCCTTCTGTTTCATTTTCTGGACCGGCCTTAGTATATTTCAGGTCCTGACAGATTGTAGATCTACTAGGGGAGTGGGGGGAAGGACCCAGAGTGATGGGAAGGAAGCTGTCTAGTTAACTCAGAAGGGCGGTTGCTGCTGCTGAGATCCCTGCTCTGGGGACCCTACGGCCCATCTTCTAGTGTAGGAGGTACGTCAGCTGGCTAGGAGGGGGCTTAGGACCCCACTGACTTCTGGGGCCTTGGTGACCCACTCAAAGGGCAGAACAGTCCCTGCCACACGGCAGGCAGGCAGGCACAATGATGAGGTTTGATTAGGTAAATGATGAAAATCAGGGTGCATCTCTGACCAAAAATGGGTTAGATCTTTTTTGAAAAAAGATTTTATTTATTTGACAGAGAGAGAGAGAGAGAGAGGAGAGAGAGAAGAGAGAGAGAGAGAGAGGAGAGAGAAAGAGAGAGAGAGAGAAGAGAGAGAGACAAGCTGAGGGGAGGGAGAAGGAGAAGCAGACTCCCCACTGAGCATGGAGCCCGATACCGTGGCTTGAACCTAGGACCCCGGGATGATGACCTGAACCGAGGGCAGATACTTAACTGATTGAGCCCGCTAGGTGCCCCCCGAAAATAGGTTAGATCTAAAATACCAGGCTATGAGCAAATGTGGACAAAAATGGAGATTATAACAACCTTACTTTTTAATAATTATAACATTATCATCAGATATGAAACAGATTTTACAACTGGAATGAAACTTACTTTATTGATGACCAATACGACTGATGTCACTTTTATCTTCTGTCACTACTGGGACCTTGAAGGCAAAACAAGGCTGTGTCATGCTAACATAGTAGAGTCACTCGGTTCCCCAGCAGCACAGTGGCCGTGTCTACAAGAACCAATCCACAGCACTAAACCTGAAACTGAGCTGGAATTGTTCTTGTTGGCTTTGCAGTTCAAACCACTTTCATTAGCATCGTCTGGTTCCGTGGTTCTCAACTGCGGGAGACGGTTGGCAGCGTCTGGAGACACTCTTGTCACAGCTGGGGGATGCTGCTGGCATCTCATGGGTGGAGGCCAGGGGAGCCACTCCGCATCTGGAAAGAGTCGGAAAAGCCCAGCACCAGACTACCCCTGTGGGCCCCAGGAAGCCTTGCTCGCCCGAGGGCATCTGCTGACTCTGCTTGGCTTTGGAAGAGGGACTGTGTTCTCCCTGCGAGGACCCGCGAGGACTGAGGTGAGCAGCCGGCGTCGAGACAGACATCCTGGCTTTCCCAGCAGTGACTTCAGAAGGGCCCACTTTTGATGCAGGCTCCGTTTGTGGGGCTGGCGGCAGCTCTGGTGGGCGGCGGGGGGCGGGGGGAGCTGCCGGGGGGAGCAGACACCTGAAGGCCAGAGCCCGCACCCAGCCCGCACAGAGCCTGCACAGGTGAGCAGCAGCAGCAGCAGCGCATCCTCCAGCGACTCTCGCCGTCCCCGCCCGCGTCCTCCGTGCAGGCTCTCCTCCGGCAGGTGCAGGGGCCGGGGGATGCTGGATCGGGGGCGGTGTGGGGGTGTTGGGGATGCCGAGGGGGCCAGAGGATGCCAAGGTGGTCTGGGGAATGCCAGGAGGGGCCAGGGGATGCCAGGGGGGTCAGAGAATGCCAGGGGGACTGGGGGATGCCGGGGTGGGGGGCTGGAGCCAGCAGGAGGGGCAGGCCAATACAAGCTATGCCTGAGGAGGAGTATAACACCAGCAAAAAAGAGAGGAAAGTGGGCGGCTAGTTCCCAAGAGGTAGGGTGCTTTGGCATTCCCGAAAAATCCAAAGTCTGGCTCTAAGGACAGGATCCAAAACTCTTCAGGTAGCTCACAAGGGTGGACCTCAACTTTTAGCTTGCATTGGGGTTAAGACAGGGATTGCGGGGTCGCAGCAAATATCTACCAAACTCCCGGGTGAGGCTGATGCTGCTGGTCTAGGGACCACACTTTGAGGAACACTCCAGTGGCCAGGCCACCCGACCCTCCGGGATCTGTCATTATTTAAATCCACTTTCTTCAAATACAGCGTTCATAGGAGTCACCAAAGTACAGCAGATGCAACAAGGCTTCACTCACGTTTCTTTATATTAAGAACGTGAGTATAAACTTCACCCCAACATCCAACACAAAAGAATTTGGATCCCTCATCTGTTTAAATATATTCAGACCATTCCTTGCCTCCATCAACATGAATGATTGGGACTTAACCAGACTTAAAATTTATTGTGCATAGAATTAGAGCTATTACCTGGATTGAAAAATACTTTAACTCCTCTGACCGTGGTCTGAGATCTTAGCCTCGTGAGTGAACATGTGAGTTTCCGGTTGTTCTGAGACCTTCTGCCCTGATATCCTGGTCACAATAGATCTGATTTGCTGAAGCAAATCTCTTAATTGCTCCTGGAGCCTGTGTCTGAGGTCCCAGTGAATAGCTTGATTTTGGCAACAAACAGCATATACTTCCGGATTGCCACTTGTTGTTTTTCTTTCTTCAATTAAAAACTGCCTAAACTTAAAGCTTGACTTTAATTTCCCACCAACTTGGCCCTGTGGGGGCTAATGCAGAAAAACCCAACTTTTGTTCAGCAAATGAAATAAAGTGTTTTCAAGACACATATGGAGTAAATATGGATGGTAAAGAGGTGCTACTTTTACAGTCACTTTTCTGACCATCCGTTTCACAAATTATTTACAGGTCTCTCAGAAACGGGCTTCTCTGTTACTCAGGAGGCCGAGGTGTATGGGCCCAGCCACCAGCCCTAATGCTCATTCTCATGTGACTCATTACGGCAAATAGACGTGTTGGACCCAAATGCTCTGAAGCAGCTGAAAACTATCCCATTATGTAGCACCCAATCAAGGCCTTTTTCTTCTCTCTTTTGAAATCCGTTTCTTGACTCTCCCCACATGGAAGCGTTTTGAGAACGGGTTCTGAGGGCTCCACGGAGCTATTCCGGGACTCCCGTGCCGCCAACAGGCCTCACTTTGATGTCTGTGGTAAATGGCTGTTCCGGGGAAGTGCGTTCTCTAACCCTCCCACCCTCCTGCCTTCCTATCACCACCAACCCAGGCAGTTTGTGCAAAACCCTACAGTTTCTGCACTTGGTCCCAGTTTCCAAACCCCCTCTTCCAAAGCAAACTCAGCATCTGCCTGTCCTCTTTCCCCACGAAGTGGTACTGGCTATGGACTGTCCCAGCAGCACTGTGGGGGAGAATGGTATCAAAGAAAACATGACAAGCATCTGTGAACATCTGTTAGGTGCCACTGTGCTGAGTCCTTTGGATGTATTATCTCATTTAATCTTAAAAAGGGCCCTAGGCTTCAGTATCATTCCCATTTTGAAGATGAGAGAAACCAAAAAATGAGGCAATTAAAAGAATGAAGACAGTTGTGTTCTATTTGGGGTAACAAAGCTATGAAGTTAAGAGACAAACACAGATTTAGAACCTGTGTCCTTTTTTAAAACTTAAAGTATACCATACTCAGAAAAATGGAAAATCCTGTGTATATAGCTCAATGGATTTTCATAAAATAAACACATCCATGTAACCAACACTCAATCCATTCCCCCCCCCCCCCCCCCCGCTCCCCAGCCAATACTACCAGCAAACTAGAGGCCTTCCTGCTCCACGCATTAGCCACCCACTCTACAGACGGGAACTATTATCATGACTTCTTAGATTTTGGATTAGTTTTGCCTATTTTTGACCTTAAATGGAACCACTACAGTATGTATTGTTTTTTTTTTACCCAATATTACAGCTGTGAGATGTATCTATAATAGTGTTAAGTTTTTTCTTTGCTGTCTAGTGTTCCATGGTGTGAACATACCAACATTTATCCTATTGTTAGTGGGCAGGGATTATTTATAAACTGGGACCACCATAAATAATGCTGTGGGAAACATTTTGGTACATGCCCATTGGTGACATGTATGGATACGCGTCTGCTGGGCATATATACACCTATGAGGGAGATTGCTGGGTATGTTCAGCTTGAGCAGACACTGCTAGTATTTCCACCTGTGCGTTCCGAGTTGGCAAATGCCTTGAGAACTATTGTGTCCCTCCAAAACTCCTATGTTGAAGCCCCAGCTTCCGATGGGACTGTGTGTGGAGGTAGAGCCTTTAAGGAGGTGATTAATGTTAAGTGAGGTCACAGGAGCCCTAATGTAACAGGAAAGGGAATTCTTTCAAGGAGTGGAAGAGACACTAGAGCTTGCTTGCTCTCCTCATGCACATCAAGGAAAGGCTGTGTGAGGACACGGTGGGAAGGTGACCATCTGTGGCCAGAAAGGAACAGAGTCCTCATCAGAAACCAAACCTATTGGCAAGTACCCTGATCTTGGATGTCAAGCCTCCAGAATGGCAACAACATACATTTCTGTTGTGTAAGCCACCTGGTCTGTGGTATTCTGTTGTGGCAGCCTGAGCAGACTCATAAAAGGGAAAGGTGGTAGAGAAGTTGGGCTCACCTCAATGAGCTTTCTTTCTACTTGGGATGTTGGCCTTTCTTGTTTGGGTGTCTGGGCAACTCTGAGCTCACGGTTTTGTCTTCCAGCTCTTGTGCTCTGCCAAAGCTCAGGTCAGGGCTGTGGCCTCTCAGGCGCTTTGGTGTGGCTTTTCAGTCTCTTGTCCTTGTGCCACTTCCAACATGGCAAATCCTTGAGGGGAAAAGGGCTTCGAGGGTGGCCTGAAAAAGTTTACTCTATCATTACCTAAAATAGGAATCTAATTGGTAGTTGTTAAAACAAGGAACTTACAAATAACTTGAAAAAAGAAAACCGTAGCAGGATGAACTCAACAATTTTGGCCACTTCCTATTATGGTATTTCTCAAACACCTATTCAAATGTCATATCTGCTAGTTTATAGAAATATCGACCCGACACAATTTTTCCTCAAGGATGTCTCAGTTTGGAACCTGCACCTTCTAATCTTTGTTAGAGAACTGAAAACTTCCTAGAAGGATAGGGAACTCTCCTCAAAATTATCAGAGTTGCCTGGAATGGTTTCTGGAAAAAAAAAAGATATTCAAAAAATATAACCATTCACTTGATCTTTCTCATGAGTAGATGTCAAGATACCAGAACATAAATAAAAGTTTATTTATCTTTTAGGTCACATCCATTTGTGAATCGCATTCAGTACAGGAACAAGACATTGCATCACGGTCCGTGTTGGCAGCATATATCTCCCAGTGCCCATGGCTCACGGATCAAGGCTGCGTGGTCCATCCCCAGTGTAAGAAAACCTCCTCATCTTTCTTCTTTGAGGGGGGACATTCAAAGGAATTACAGAAGGAGACGTGGTCCTCAATCCCCTCTGCTATCCACTGTGTTGGAACTACCGGTTGTTCTCTTTAAATAATCACCTTTTCTGTCCTTACTCATTGTATTTGGACAGTTTTAACCGGGGGATGATGTTCATAGACTGCAGTTCTTGGAACAGCAACTTGCAGGCATATGGGATGCGGAGGGAAGACACATGGCATGATGACTTGCAGTAATGGCACCTGAAACCCAAATCAGTACATGTCAGAGGGATGGTGACTCGGCAACGAAGCCCTGCGTATAGAAGTAAGAATTTTCTCTACAAAGTTTTACTGCCATCCTATCAGTTCTATTCTATTCATTGGGGTTCAGTCCTGCCTGCTACCAGATATGTACATTGTGCCCCCCCAAGTCTCCCTCAGTCCCCAAAAAGCAGCATCCAAGAAGCAAAAGGAAAAACAAAACACCTATCACTCCTGCAGTTTTAAAAGCGTGCAATTTCATTCAGTTACTACCATGTTTCTAGATCTTTCTCTTTACAATGCAAAACATTTTCCAATTTACTTGTTTTGAGTGAGGCCCAGAAATCTGAGCCGTCTTGAAGTCACTCAGACTTAGACTTTTTCATCGTTGAAAACTTTGAAAATCAATTCAATCTCCAAGTATTTGATAGAAATTTATTATATTATACTCTTCAAGGCATGATTTTCAACAATTACAATTTCATCTGTCACTGAGACACTTTCAGTGTGATGAGGAACACAAAGCTTTCACATAGAACGTGGTGGCCATCAAATGTTATTTATTTTTCCAGCACTCTTCAAGCTTGGTTATTTCAACTAGTAGAAGCTACGGTACTTACAACATGCTCTCCCTGTGTGCATATATTTCCATCAAATCCCTACAAAATCTCCTGATCAAGACATGTCTATTCCAATTAGAATTTTCTTTTCTCTTCCTTCAGGAAGAGCCAGGGAACTGAACTTAGTTCTTAATTAATGGCTACAACTAATGAAGAGTCTCCCCAGGGAGAAAGCAAACTATCCTTTCAGGTTTCAGACCAAAAGAGGACCTCACCCTACACCTCGAGTCTGGGGCAGCTAAGGCTTAGGTAGAAAACTAGGTCCTCCCAGTCAATAGGGAGTGGTTAGTGAGTGTAAGAACAACACCAACCGAGGCTTAGAAGATTCAGTGTTAGCTGGAAACTGGAAATTCCATCGTGAACAGTAAAGGCCTCTGTGGAGGGCAGTAAGGCAACATGTGTAAAAATGGAAATGTGCGTTATTTGATTAATAATAATAATAATCACAAAAGTGGCAAAGGTGAGTTCATGAGAATGTTCATGGTCACACTGCTTATAACAGCACAAAGCAGGAGACTGCTCAGGTGTCTGGGAGGGAATTGGTTCTGTGATTACAGAACATTTTTACAGAAGAATACCGTGCAGCCATTAAATATGATGATGCAGACCCATATTTATTGAAATATAGAGGTGTCCAGGACACACTGTGGAGTGAAAAAGGAAGTTTCTTTAAGAGCCTGGTCCTCAGGAGATGGGGTTTCAGTATATATATGAAGCCCCCAAAGTCACATGTAACAAGGTTTTTTTTGGTGAGTATATAATAGCATTTTTCTGCTATTATCAGAATTTCAAAAGGTTCATGATTAAAAAATAAAACAAAACCCTGGAGAGTGAGGGTTACATAACTGTTACTCACAAACAGAGATGTCCCAAAAAGAGTCACTAAAATGTTCATAGTGGTCATCTTTGGGTGATGAGAATTAATGTGACTACTTACATTTTTTCTTTATTTTTTTTATAACACTGAATACCTTATAAAGTACAGGGATCATTTATGAAATCACCAAAATCAAGCTTTTAATATTTTAGAAAAGAAAAGTACTAAGATTTTGAGTGTGGTAGTGAGTGACGCTACAGATGTGAGCTTCTTGAGAAGGGACGGGGGAAAGATGAGCCGGCACAGGCCTGTGCCACCAGTGTGGTCCCCGTGGAGAATTGAGGACACACAGAGAGTGCTGGGTCCCATCAACAGTACTAACACAAACATGGTGAAAGACTTCTTCCTAAAAGACTGCACCTAAAGACCTCTCAATGCATTATCATTTAAGAACTATGTTTTTAATGTGTCTGGTTGACTTAATTTATTCAGGAATCATGTTCATGCTTTAATTAGATTGGAGAAATGGTTTTAACTGAAGCAACTTCTTGCTGGTTCTGTCTATAGTACTCTGCAACTTCAATCCAAGCTTTCTAAAAATTTCCATACGTGCTGGTTTCATAATCCAGGAAGCCCTCAAACCTTCTCTATTATTAAATATTTCTCCATCATTTAAAGTGTTCCAATGCATATACCTACATACACACATACATAGAAATATATATACATATACACACACATACAAATTACAAGCCCTTAGGTTACCTTACCCTGTGTCTGGAACAATTTCAAAAGGAAGAAGCTTGACCCAAAACAATAAAATAAACTGACTTTTTAGGGCAAAGGCAGCAAAAGAAGGCAGCTGTGGTTCCACATGAGAAATGACTGTCCAGGGAAACGTTCTCTATGAGCTAATTATCTTAATAGGGATTTTCTTTTCTCTGCAGTTTTCTTCCGGACCTCTCTTTTGTGACTTATGCCCCTCACGTCTACTGCCGAACAACAGTCTTGCTGTAAACATCCCCATAGCAATGCCTTACTAATGTGCAAATCACTGACAAAAGGCCAGTTTCAAGGTTCTGAACTGCTCTAATTACTCAGCCTCCATTGTGCTGTTCATTAAAGAGCGACTTCCTCCTACACACGCCCGTGCTCCCCCGACACTGCCCAGCACACACGCCCAGGTAATGATGGAAAGGCACAGCATCATTATGCTCCTCTGCCAGACAGCCGCACACAAGGAGGCTGTTAGACTACCAGACTGGATTAGGATTTTTTTCTGTTGGCAACAAGGGTACAAGCGGGCCACTCAAAATCAGACACACTACATCCAGGTCTGTTTAATTACAGTGAATACCCTTAAACTGTGTAACCTGATTTAGCCCTCTTTCAAAGGATTTCAAATATAATACACATGACACACATGAGCTTCAAAATCAGGCACTGCCATCACATGATCTCTAAATGAGACAGAAATGAAGCAGGAAAGAAGGTAAGAATTTAATAGAATAATATTGAGATCAATTACTGTCTTCATTAGTTTCCCTGAAGATTCAGTGAAAGAGAGGGCAAGGTTGTCAAAGTACGTGAGAGAATCTGGTCTATTGCTTTCTCTTTCTCTCTCTTCTTTGGGTGGGGGGCACAGGGGAAAATGCAGGGAGGATGGAGAAGGAAAGAAAATCCATTCTGAAGTTTCTTGATCCCTATTTTTAATAAAATGGTTCTTCTGTACCAGCTTTTCAAAGCAAATGACTTAAAAATCCTTGTGCCAAATCTGGAGATACAAGCACAGTGGCATTGGTCCCGGGGACCTTCCTATTACACTGTGTGGCTGTTGTTACACAGCCAGGACAATATAACACAAATTCAATATGCATTTCAAAAGGCGAATAGAATCTCCGAATTGAAATCTCTACCCCAGTCACTGATACAAGAGCCAGTCTCATGCTTAGAATCATATCACTTGTCTCTGCAACCTAAGGAAAGGAATGAGCTGCAAATGGCCACCTCTTGTGTTCGTTTTTAAATGAAATGATTTCTTCATGGACAAGTCTCATCAACTCTTCTACGCAAAAACCCACTGAATAATTGGCTAAAAGGTTTTGCCATTTACCAAGCGAGACATATACTATATTTGAAGATGCTTGCTCACTCTGGCTCTTGATTTGCTTTATTCAACCAAGAAACTGGAGGCCTAGGGTGGCAGGGCTGAGAAGGAGGCTTCACTGAGGGGAGACTCAGCAGGGGAAGGTGGCCCAGGTAACCTTCAAGTCCTCGAACTCTGGCAAGGATTGCATAACTGGGCCTAATTTTCTCCTCCAGGGGATGATGTCTCTCTGGGGAGAAGAGGCTCTGGGAGGTCAGGAGAAGGCTGACTAGGGAGTCAAGGCAGCTTCCTGTCCCTGCAGACCCACTTCAGACCTCGTTAGACCTCATCTCTGGTAGGAAAGTAAGTGGAGATGGTAAGCTACAGGTCCTCCTGCCAACAGGCTCAGTCAGGGTCACAAGAGGTGACTAACCCAAGGCATGGGAGCTGTTCCTCAGTGCAAGGAACACCTTTTCTCCACTTATGAGGTGTAAAGATACTCTGTCTACACAAACAAAACCAACAAACATGTAGCTTCATCTTTTTTTAAAAAATAAATTTAAAGATTTGAGAGAGAAAAAGAGCAAGAGATCACAAGGAGAGGGAGGGGGAGGGAGAGGGAGAGAGAAGCAGGCTCCCACTGAGCAGGGAGCCCCTGCAGGAGGGCTTCCAATGTAGTTGGAATGAACTAGAAGGTAAATTCCCTGTGAGCAGCCATTCATGTGTCTTATTCACCACTGCACTCTGGGCCTGGAAGAGTGCCTGGCACTCAGCAAACTCTGTGTGTTGAGTGAGTGCCTGAGGCAGACCTAGGCTCTGCTATCATGGAATTCACGGTGTAAAACAGCTTGCTGTTCAGCTGGAGCACAGACAAGGGGCCAGGGTGTCAGGTCCTGGTCCTGGTCACCAATGTGCTATGTAACCTGGCACAACATACCGGGATCTCTGGGTTTGAGGTTAAATAAGTGCATTCAACAAAATGTTCTCTAAAAAGTTCTAGTTACAACATGCTGTACTTCTCATATCTGACAATGGATCTGCTAGCAATTTTTTTACAGGTAAACAGTGATAAAAGGTGTTTGAAAAAATATTAAAAAGACAAAATCAGGTGCGTAATTGGCTTAGTTGGTTGAGCGTCTGCCTTTGGCTCAGGTCATGATCCATGGGTCCTAGGATCAGGTCCCAAGTCCTGCTCAGCAGGGAGTCTGCTTCTCCCTCTGCCCCTCCCCACTACTGCTTGTGCTAGTTCTCTCTCTC
Source organism: Vulpes vulpes (assembly GCF_048418805.1). NCBI lineage: Eukaryota > Metazoa > Chordata > Mammalia > Carnivora > Canidae > Vulpes > Vulpes vulpes. The sequence continues at coordinate 60,721,395 of NC_132795.1, forward strand.
TCACTCACTTGCAAAATAAATAAAATCTTAAAAAAAAGAAGAAGAGCAAGTCCATACTCCTTGGGTATTTAAACTCTGGTTAGTGTGTAGAAAGCAGAGCATTAGGCAGACAAACTAAACAGGTACATATAAAATCCCCAGTTCTAGGAGTGCGTGGATGGGGCAGGATGGGTAATATGTGGGTGGGATCTGGGGTCGATTCCTGAGCTATGATTTAAGAGGCAAGGTGTGCGGTACAAGAGGCACATGGCACCCACTTACCAGCCAGAATACCCCAGAAGTCCACACTGCCCACAGACATCAACCTCAAAGGCATCACTTGAAATCATCAGTCTCTCTAGTAGGAGCATGCTGGCTCCGTAGCCGATTAAACAGTCACGTTCCATTTCTCCAAGACGCAAACCGCCATCACGAGACCGACCTTCAGTGGGCTGCCTTGGAGACAAATCAGACAGATGTGTCATTATTCTGCTGAACCAACAAAGGGCAGCATCCCATCCCGGCCAAGCGCATGAGGCTCCAGAGCAGGCTCATCTTGGTTCAAATCATTCACGGGACGGTAACCTGAGGAGCTGCTCAGCCTGCCCCTCAGCCGCATCTGTACAACATAGGATGTAAGGCTCCCAAAGAGCCATGGGAAGACAATACTAGTGGTTGCTACTGTTATTAAGTGGTAGTAAGAAGTCATATTATGTGATGGAATAATAAATCAACATATCATCATACTACCACCATCATGATACTGTTACTGTTATTGTCCTCACATCAGGGAAGAATGTCTTTGGAGTATTTTCAGAGATGTTTCAGTTCTATTGTCTGAAAGTGGAGAAACTAAACAGAACAGAGCGTGGAGGAAGCCTGGGTCCCCCAGTAGTTGTTGGGGCTCCAGTTACTGAGAAACAAACATGGAAAGAATCAAATGGATTTTTATAAAATTTGGAATAGATCAGTAATCACATGGAATCAGACAGCACCTGAACTGTCCTTCATGTATGAACATGTTCCATTCCTCCTCAGACGGGGGTGAGCTGGGAGCTATGAGTCCCCTGAACAGCTTCCCTGTGGCTTATGTATCTGCCGTGCTTGGGAATCCTTCAAAAGGATTCCAGGGTGCAGGGACAATCAGGGGATTCTGAAACAGCACAGGCAGCCCTAGCCAGGTAGTGCTGACACAAACTATTAAAAAGGAAAAGAGGAAAAAAAAAAGAAAAGAAAAGAAAAGAAAAAAAAGAAAAGAAAAGGAAAAGAAAAGAAAAGAAAGAAAAGAAAAGAAAAGAAAAGAAAGAAAAGAAAAGAAAAGAAAAGAAAAAAAAGTGAGCTCCCTGGCTAGCTGATTTTTTTTTTAACATTTTATTTATTTATTCATGAGAGACAGAGAGAGAGAGAAAGAGAGAGAGAGAGAGAGAGAGAGAGAGACAGAGACACAGGCAGAGGGAGAAGCAGGCTCCTAGCAGGGAGCCTGACGTGGGACTGGATCCTGGGTCTCCAGGATCAGGCCCTGGGCTGAAGTTGGCACTAAACCGCTGAGCCACCAGGGCTGCCCTGGCTAGCTGATTTTGGAGTGACACTCTCTGGGTCCCGGGGGGACCACCAACATCAGGCTTGTTTTAGATTTAAAAAGGTAAACAGGGCGTATGCCAACCCATGCTGAAATTTTACCTTTTGTTGTTGCCAAAGTTATATTGGGAGCTCAATTTAAGTTGTAGATTATTCTTTCAAAGACAATCTATGTGTGAAAAACTTACAAATGATCAAAATGAACACACCGTAGTGGAAACTTCATCACTGAGCACAACGGCTGTCTTTATCTGCTGACAGAATACCTGGGATAGGAGGAGTCCCTCGATCTGTGGCCATTGGACAAGTGAAGGTGGCTAAATCACATGTGGGCAGAAACCAAAACTTGGATTAAACCAATCAAAATAGTGGGCGGACAAATGCACCCCTGGTAGTCTTCCCACAGAATGCACAGAAGTAATAACTCTTTACACAACAAAGTACAAAATAGAAAATAACTGTTTTGACACTCATTCCTCTGGAATAGTTTTTGGATGTTCTAACTGAAACGGAAGCTCCAGAGGGACAGCGCTCAAGGGACAGGAACACCTAAACTAAGTTGGGTCTCACTGCTGGGTCACTAGGGTCTTGAGAATCTTGACTTCACTTCCCTCTTCTGCAATTTGGACCACACACAGCATTTCAACAGGTATGTGCATTTACTCAGTTTTAAATGGTCATGGAACTGAGTCATCCATACCTCTCCCTTGGTTTAAAAAAGTAAACTCAGACACTGACTGCTTCGCCCTGAACCCTAGCCCTATATGGAACATCCAGCCATGATGAGTGCAAGCAGGCAGGGACCTGGGCAGTTATGGAGCACCCCCCATGGATTGGCACCATATACATTCCGTATCTGAACATCTGACTGTTCCCCACACGCTGTGAAGTGGGCATTACTGTCACCTCTTGACGTATGAGAAAAACTGAAGCTGTGAGAAGCTAAGTGATCTGTCCAAGGCTTGTGGTAAAGCTACGAGGCAGAGGTGAGTTCACATCCATGTCTATCTGGCCTCAAGGCCTATGCTCCCTCTCCTGGGAGCAGTTCCTCAGCCTTGGCACGAACCTCATACTGAGCTGGGTCATTCCCTGTGGTGCAGGCTGCCCTGGGCACTGTAGGATCTTCAGCAGCTTTCCTGGCCTCCACCTACCAGGTGCCAGTAGCTCCCTCCCCACACCCCCAGCTGTGACATCCCAAGATGTCAAATGTCCCCTGGGAGCCCAAAGTGCTTGTGGTGGAGAACCACTGCCCTGAAATATGCTTTTCTAGCCAGAAAATGTAGTACCCAGAACACACGAAACTTAGCATTTGTGATTCCCTTCCCAACATTTATACCCAACCATTCATTAACATAAAACAGTGTGCTTAAGAGTGGAGAATACACTGGTGAATGGGGCACACTGGACCCCAGTGCAGGATCTTCTGCTCCAGTAACAGAAGTTTTAATAAATGACAGCTGTGGCTTGGGCTCCCAAACACTGTATGTTTGTGTTTTCTGTGTATACGAGGGAGCATGCTGGTGTATCCATGTGTGTAATGCGGTGGGTCTGTAAGTGTGTCCACATTCTCATATATGAACCTCTTTGAATAAGATGGTCTATGCAGACAGGTACAGTCAAGGACTATATTCGGCGACTACTGACAGGACCAGTGAGGGCTTTGCTCTCAAGCCTCTGGAATGAATGATTCTGAATCAGCCGCTATTGTTTCATGCTAAGCAGACACACAGCATTCCTGTTGATGTCTAACACTCCAAATTTTGACATCTCTAGGAAACCAAAACTTTGCTGAGTCTGCTTATTGCTGCATCTAGGAAATGCAAGATAGACTTGGCTGCATTATAAATTCTGTAACTGCCCTTCTCTTACCTGGTGAGAACAGCTCGTGGCCCCCGGGCCCGGGCATGCATCTTATCCAACACCATGTGCTTCAGTTTCTGATAGTACACCGGGCCAAAATAGATGTATGCTTCTAAGGGCTCGCTGAAAGAAATGCCAGAGTTTTGGGCTAAGAAATCAGGTTTGGGTTAAGAAGAGGTAGCCTTTTCCAGGACCCCTTACTGGCAGGGCCTGGTTTGTTCCAGAACAGGTTCATGAGTGACTGGAAAGATGATTTTCAGTCTGCATGGAATGAGAAAGCTATATCTGAAAATAGAAACACACCATAGATATATCAGAAGACCTACTGTTTCATTAATAAATGAAAACTCAAAAAGGTTGTGAATAAGTACGTACAGGATGGTCCTTCCTTCACCCCTACCCCCCACCCAGGTCCGGCCACCAGGCTTTCTTGCCTGGACCCCCACAGACACCCCTCTGGCTGCTCTCCCTGCCTCCGTTCCTGTCCCTCAACAATCTGTTTTTCACAAAACAAACCAGAGTGACTCCTAAAATGTAAATCACAGCAAGTTATTCTTCTGCTCTAAATTCCATATGGTTTCCTACCACTCAGAATCCGTATCATTCAAATTTTCTATCACAGCCATAAGGTCTAATATAATCTGCTTCTTGCCCCTCTCAAACTCACATCCTATTCCCTTTCCCCATTGTTCATTCTGCTCCAGTAATACCAGCCTCTTCATTGCTCTTCAAACATAGCAAGCCTGTCTGCCTCAGGGCCTTTGCACTTACTGTTTGTAAAACATTCTTCTACCAGGTATTCACATGGCTGTCAAACATTTCACCTCCTCAGAGACTTCCTGTTCCCTTATCACCTTACATAAAGGAGTGGTCCTCCCACCCCACCATCAGTGTGCCCCCACATTGTCTCAACTCTTACCTTGGTTTTATCTTCAGAGCACTTGTCACCACTTGATATTATAACATACATTTATTATTTCCCCGATTATTATAGGTCTTCCCCATCACAGATGAGGAACGCCTCAGGATCAGCACTTTGTCTCCTTGGTCACTATGGCTCTAGCAGCAGTGACCCTGCCTGGCACAGAATTGGTGCTCAGTAAATGTCTGTTAGAACGCAGCTGACTCAATGAATCCTTAGAAAAACTGTAATAAGGGTTATAACAGACAATGACTATTTCAGTGCTCTGACAGAAGAAACCTTTCTCCTTTAGTCTGGAGCAACAGCAGGGGTGGGGGGGGTTGGTGCCTCTAAGAAAGTTTAACTGCCCCACAACCTCCTCAAAAGAAGGGGAGAAGCTACCATGTGCCATCTGCTCCATATAGCATCAGGGGAGGGAGCCACTGTCCTTCCTATCTTGAGGACGAAGGCACAGGCACAGAGAATCTGAGGGGTTAATGAGAGCTGGTGAGCAGGGCAGCATGTCCAGGGCTCTCCCAGCTGCGCTGGCCCAGCTCAAACACTGTACGTGCACGTGTGGGCCATGGCACCAAGAAGGAGTGGAAACAGCAAAGGCCACGAGCACCATGCGGAGGCCTCTGCGCCCCTGCCTTACCTCCTAGCACCCTCAGCACCACCAGCACCGGTATCTTGGCCTCCAAGCCGCTGTGCCAGTAAGGGATGGCCAAATTCATGGGGACACAGAAGGGACTGCAGGGCACAAAAGATGGCGTGTCGGGAGACATGACCCCTGTCCCAGCTCTGTCATGCAGTCCTTATGTGACCTCCTTATTCCAAGTTTCCTAGTTGTACAAGGGGGTCAGAGCAAGGTTCTTTCCATCTCTGATCATCAATAATTCCAGTCCTCCTCGGTGTGGCTGCTCATGGTAGACTCACCTAATGCCATCCATCACCCACTGAAGAGAGGCGTGTGCAATTTTCCCTTCTAGTTATGCTCAAGAATTTGGCAAGGGGTGAAGCTGGTGGGTGAATGTGTTTGCAAGCCCTTTGGGAAAACTTTCAACTCACAAGCTACACTACTATTTCTCAAACTTTGCCCCTGAGACAACTGGCAGACATGAAATACTAGCTAGGGCACTGAGGAAGGTGGTGTAGACAGAGCCTAAAGTTATCTATGGGAAGCAGAGCAAAACCCATCCAAATCTTTCAGTAAAATTACGTTCAGCAGGCCAAAGAAATTCATTCATTGTTCTGTACACTTTTTGGTCAACTTCTGCATTATTTCTGGATGAGGAACAAAACCGAGACCATGTTTTGCCACGGCAAATGCAAATTTTGTTTTTTTTAAACCAAACGTTTTTTTTCAAACATTTTTTTTTTAAATTTTTATTTATTTATGATAGTCACAGAGAGATAGAGAGAGAGGCAGAGACACAGGCAGAGGGAGAAGCAGGCTCCATGCACCGGGAGCCCGACGTGGGATTCGATCCCGGGTCTCCAGGATCGCGCCCTGGGCCAAAGGCAGGCGCCAAACCGCTGCGCCACCCAGGGATCCCCAAATGCAAATTTTGAAGTGGACCTCAATTACTTCAATGAATCACTTTTGAAATGGACCATTACTCTCTTCCTGTAATGTGATTTTCTAGAACACCTAGGTATGACACACCTAAGGAAATCTATGTTACCACAGTTCGGACAGAACATTTTAGAGACCACTCAGTATTTTTAACAGATACCAATTCTGACCATTTTAATCCCACCTGGATAATCTATGTGCAGCACCAAATCAAGACCTGGGTTCTTACACTTTCAGTCCCAGTTTCACTTGTATACAAGCAGTTTGAAGCCTCAGAAGAATGGTATAAACACTATGTCCCAGAGTTTTATCTGGCACAAAACACAATACGTGTCTTAACTTAAGCAACTGAGTTGATCCTTTAAAACCATGTGTGAGTCAAGTTTCAAAAGTCTGTCATTTACGAGAATTTCAGGGATCTCTGGTTCTCCCAAGTTAATGGGAGGAGCAAGTGCTCTGCCTGTGAGAACATTCTTCCCCTTGTGCAGCCTCACCTCCCCTTGGAAGGTGTCAAACTCCCCTCTACAGGAAACAGTCTTCAAATGGGCTACTCTTTTCACCTTTTGTACCTCTGCTGGAACACCCTCCACTTCACAGAGGTGTCCTAACCCATTCTCTGCCTCCATTTTGGTGAGAGCTGTTTGTACTGATTTGTTTTCATTTCTTTATTGAATAAATATTTATGGAGAGTCTGCTGTGTGCAGACACAGGAAATAAAACAACCAACAAAACAAATGAGCCCTGCTTTCACGGAGGAGACAGGTAATGGTATTAGTATTGTTACACAGGGTATCTGATAATGATGCTAGAGAGAAAAATAAAGTAGGAAATGGGCAATACAGAGTTGTAGTTTCAGATGAAGGAGTCAGGGTAGGCTCTGCTAAGAAGGGACTTTTTTTTGTCTTAATTTTTAATAAGTCTAGTAACAAATATCATTGGTTAGCTCCACAGCTTAAGGACCCTATTCTGTTTGCCATTATATACTTAATACCTAGCACATGTTAGATCTTTCACACACCGGTGAATGAATATGCAAATATCAGGTCTCAGGCTATCTGAGCACAATTTACCTGATATTTGTCCTATTAATGCAGAGAAAGTTCAATAGTTATGGGATTTTACATTATATATGATTAAAAGTTGTATAGAAAATCTATGTTGGTAAATTCTTTGCTCCTTTTAAAATGATTGCCTCACCAGTAAAGCACCACTCCTTAATTTATCAGTTTGGTGAATTTGGACCCCCAATCCCTTCCCCCCCACCCCCCGCCACAGTTTTATTGAGATATAATTGACATATAACTGTGAACAAGTTTAAAGTGTGCTATGTGTTGATTTGATATGCTGACATAGTGCAACATGATCACTGCAGCATCAGCTAACACCTCCACAGCAAATTTAGATTTTCTTGTGTCTGATTTCTTACAAGAGTGAAGCTCATCTTAAGGTATACCTTAAGGACTCTGACTTCTTATTCTAATAAAATCAAACTTTTTCTTAAAAATGTCTACAAATGTACTTACCCTGTAATGCCAGATGTCACAAAGTCTTTCCCCAAGTAGTTATAACCATGGCGAACGAGGTCTTCACACACATCTTTCACTTTGCTGCCTCCAAACGCAGTGCCATAGTGGAACCTCCCGTCTAGTACGCCAGCCTTGCCCGCCAACAGCTCAATCAGCTTTCCCACCTGGGATGGAACAACCTAAGTGAGCCCCTTCCTGTGGTGTAGAAGATCTATTTATTTAGCTGTGGCTGACTCCCCCCAAAGACTGTGATATTACTACTATTAATAAGAGTGATAAATTAATAGTGGCAAGTATATATCGCTCTCTTAACGTGTGGCCTTGGAAAAGCTTGACATGTGGGACCCAGGTTTGTGCCCCCAGAAACTGAGACAGGCAGTTACTTCCCTCCCTGTACACGAGGGAGCTCAAGTATACACAGGTTAAGCAGCTTTCCCAAGTCATATAGCTGCTAAGTGGTGGAGCTAGACTGCCAAACAACAACCATGGAAAGGGAGATCCACTAGGGTCAATTCAAGAGGCTCTCTTTGCCGTGGGCTAAGTTCATCCCTCAGAAGACAGCTCTCAAAGGGAAGGGCAGACCTGCTCCGCACGCGAGCCCTCCATAGGGAAGAGTAACCCAGCACAGTCGGGGGCTGGGAACCTAGTGATGTGGCAAGAGGGTCAAAGGCCCTTTCTAAAATAAGTTTCAGGGTCCCATGGCTAATACTTCCTACGAACCCACTGCTGCTTTCTTCCTTAAAGCAGTACCTTTGAGAAATGTACTGACCGTCATTCGTGATGGGAAGCCGTGTGGGTTCATTATGATGTCCGGACAGATGCCAGAATCACAGAATGGCATGTCTTCCTGCGGGACGATCAAGCCGCAAACACCTGGGGAAGAGAAGATCTCATGCCATGTACAGCACGTGTGGAGAAGAGATGACTATGGTACTTAATTGGAATCTCCCCCTGCTATCTTTATCTCCGTCTCTGTGGTCTCTACCAAGAGTAACAAAAGCAATTTCCAAAAATAAAGCATTTGAAAATGGTTTTCATTGCAGGGAGGCATTGCAGCCTGTGGACCCGACTGCTAGCATGACACAACGATGGTGCTGCTAAGCTGCTCACACAACCTCCTGTGCCACGGAATCCAAGATGGTGACTTTGGGCCCTGGACCCATCACCATCTCTGAAGTTTCCAGTCCACAGCAATTCTGCTCCTCGTAAGCTAGTCTGTGATCTGCTGCCTAGTGCACCCACCTCAGAGGGATCCGACTCCTTTATCAAACACAGAAATACTTGAAAGGTGTGTTGACATTGTAGTTTTAAAAAAACGGTGACAAAAAGTATTCGTGTGTGGCTGATGTGCTAATGGGGCAACCAGAGCACTGGCTGGTTGGCTAGCTTTTGCCAGGGCTTCCCTGGCTGAGCCTAAACCACCCTAAGGAATTTTAATTCCTATAGCTGACAACACATTAGAAAGTGATCTCTGATTGAAGTTGTAAAGTTGAACAAGAAAATTAAATGCCAGGTTATTATTGGAAGAAAAGGCTAGAATTAGAAGAATTCTAAGAAAAGAAACAGAATAAAACAAAAACCTACCAGCTCTATGCACACTATTGTCTCTAAAATTGACTGTATTTTATTACTCTCTTCATATTAATCTAACCTGTAGGAGATTTTATTGCTTAAATTGTTTTTAATTTCTCTTTCTTGGTAGGACGGATAAGGGCATAATTTGGATTGTTAACCCCAATCTACATAATTTAAAATTGGGAATGTACAGTGGCTTTGAACAAAGAAATAAGATCCTTTTATACTAAGATAAAATTTCTTTTCCTTTGTATATAAAGTTATCAACCATCTATACCTACTGAAAAAAAATGCTCTCCAAGAAACTCTTAATTCCTCAGTTTGATTTCTACATAATCACTCAAACTATTTTAAAATAATTTTTTGTGATATGTTATAGTCACCAAGAGCTAAAGTCTAAAGAAAAAGAAAGCCAATTGCTTATTTCAGTATTGGTTATTAATATTCTGATTTCTAGTGGCTGCCAACAATATGGTAATCAGGTTTGTGGTGTTTAATTCTAGAGCCTGTAGGTACTTTAATTGGCTTTTTGGTTGAAATTGTACTGTTTTATTATAAAAGAACATATGCTTTCCTACATGAAGCACAGAAACGATCATTCAGTTCAGTTTATTTCAAATTCAACTACAATATATTAGAATTTAAATCAAGCTGAGTGTGTGACCCCTTCTTTCTTCCCTCCAAAAATCCATCTTGTCCACACTGAAATTATCTGACAAACACTTGTATTTCCCAGTAGCCACTGGGAAATCTTCTCTGAAAGAGATCAAATTGTAAATCTAGGTACACCGACAACAACATTGTGTGGCAGTGACCAAAATGTTAAAAAACGGCAATTCCTGCAGAGGCTGGTCCTGGGATGTGCTCTGGACAGAATGTCACTTTGGCTGGTGAGGAGGTGGAGGCTTGGCTAGATTCCTTAAAAACAAAACCAAAGGAAGACCTCAGCACCCTTCAGCAACAGTTCACGGGGGAAGCTGGCGTCCACCCCCTAACTGGAGAAGGTGGGAGTGAGGGGTAGGAGGTACAGAAGCTCGAGGAGAAGTAGGGAATACTTACAAGGGGGGAGGTTAGGAGAGGGGATTTGCATCTGGTATTTTTAGTTTTCGTTGACACATTTAATCAGGCCCATTTAACTCCGCTATTAAAATGAAAGCAATGCTCCTTCCCCTGAAATCTGAAACTAATAACTTTGCTTGAAATCTGAGTAAATGTAGTACACTTTCTTTTTTGGGGGGGGAAATAACTCCATTGGCCCCTTTTTGATGCTGCGTTTAAAAACATATAAGTAACTCTGGAAATTTTTCATTCCATTAGAGGAACTGCTTTGGTCACATCCGAATCAAGGGCACCTGTAAGCCAAAAATTAAATCTTAGCTAACTTAAAATTACTTTAGGCTCTGAAAACCCTTTTATATGCCAAGATGGTTCCCATAGCAGACAGCCCTGTGTTGTTTGTTTTGTGTGAAAGTGAATGATAAAAGATCCATGAAATCGACACAGAAAGCCAGAACAGCAGAAAGAACTGAGGGCTCTCCATCACTGGGGCTTCTACCCTCTGCTGACTCGCCGAACAATGGAAGCTACACATCCAACTGCAGATCTAACACAGCTGTGCATTTCATTAGATGAAGAGCACTAGTGACACAAGTAAATAATTAACTTATTCTGGTCCGCTGACTGTGCTTATGAGACCAGTCATAGCTGACAGATTTTAATACAAGTTAACACAAAGAAACCATAATGAGCTTAGAAGTTAAAACAAAATATTTAGACAGAATTTGATGATCTTGAATCTCAAATGAGACAGATGATTTTTAAAAGTTTGTATTCTACAGATTTCATTAGAGGGGAGAAAAGAGCTCTCAGTCTTCGAACCAGACTTTTCTTTTTTAAAAAGGTATTTCTTGGTTTCAGAATCATTCAAATCCTTCCTCAAAGCAAAGGGAGGTTTCTTTTCTTATTTTCAAATGAAAAAATAAAACTGTTTTCTCTAAGGATGGAGGCATAAAATCTCTCCCAATATTTAGAACTCTCGAAAGTTATGGTCATTTTCCTTTAATGCTGGTTTAAAAATGTAAATGATATGCAGTCTGCTCCAGTGTGTTAACACTCCCCTGGATCCTTGAAAAGAGGATGGACTACAAATAAACCATATCTAATGGAAGCTGTTACTGAAACAATTACCGATTCATACCTTAAATGCTTACACAGCATTTCAGATTTTAAAATAAAATTTCATCCCCTGGCTCATGCTGGTGTCTCAACCCCATTGTTTATAGCACAACCTCCTGGCAGCAAAATGCAAATACACCAGTTGAACAGGCCCGGAACATGTCATGGACTCATAGGGGCCAACAGAGAATTAAACCACAGACTACATGACAGGCCTTTTAAGAAATGAAAATAGGTAATAAGGAGAAACCAGAACACAGAATGAGCAGAATGGTTCCACAAATACCCAAAAGATAATAATGTTATTCCATCAACATCAATATTAATTTCAAATTGTAAAGGCGAATAATTTTAGGGAATCTAAAGCCACAAGTGTGACTGCCAAGCCATGCTGGAAAGGCACATCTGGGGACCCACAGTAACAGTTCTGGGTTATGTCCTAGACACTGGAGGATCTTACGCCAATTTGTTATTTCTATTTCCGTGGCCTTGCAGAACAACATATAAATCATTTTAAGAATAGGTTTGCCCAGTGAAAGTTCAGTTAATCTAATGAATCATTCTTAGAAAGTATTTCTAATTATAAATAGCAAATGACTTGTTCACAAGTCATTTTTGGCTTTTTTTTAAAAAAACTAGTTTTAGTGTAATGGATCTCTCTCAATTCAAAAAGAAAAAAATAAAAAGTAAAAAAAAAAAAAAAAAAAAAGAAGGAAAACTGAAAGCATTCTAGTACCGTGTCAAGACAGGAAAGGGAGTAGCAACTGGCAGAAGAAAACTGTAATGCAGTCTTTAATTCAAGAGCTGTTTTTGATGTGACTGAAGTGTGCTGAGCATTGACTAGTGAATGGTTTTTTTTGTTGTTGTTGATAGCCAGGTCTCATTTGAATACCACACTCTGCTTCACTTTTTAATTGTTTCACTTTTTATTTAGCAAGTCTACCCTCCTTGTATAACCACTTTTGGATTCAGTGTAGCACTGTGTTAGGCCTCTCGCTTTTCTGAGTGGGGAGAGAGTCCTTTACCTCAGTTGCCAAGCCCACGCTGTGGGATAAGGGCTGCTTGGGGGGAAAGAGGAAGAGGTTCAGGACTCCACTCCACTTGAAAGGTGTCCGATGCAGATTAAAACAACTGAATACTGAAAGCAGATACATTTATACCATCCAACGGGACACATTCGAATGCTCTAACTGCTGCAGAGAACACTGGCAGTGGGTTCTGCTGAAATACTACTAATTGGAGGCTAAATGATCTACTTTTACCTTCTGCAGGTACTTACCTCTGAGACAACGCTATTTATTCTGCACAGTTGAACATTGCACCAACGAAGGGTGAAATGCTGCTGTGATTTTTCTCTATCAGTCACAGTGTAAGAAAAGTGTTGGTGTTTAGTGAAAGAGTGACTGCTCGGCCATGCCCAGTGCTAGTGAGGTTCCTAGATGGAGTGTGGGGGGGGCGGTTTCTATCTGCAGAGGGCTCATCACCTCCTGGACTCTCGGATCTAAGTAAGGCAGGCTATTGAGGAATCAGGCGACCTTAATTTGACTCTGCTGTTCAAGAGATATTGTGCTACTCTGGGCAGGGAAAGCACCACTTTCTCGGGTGAGCCTTAGTTGTTTGGTCTTTGTAATGGGAACAATTAGCACCTATCTCATGAGGCAATTGTGTGAGAAGAACAGATGAGCTAATGTCTGAGAGGTACTTTAAGGTCCTTAGAAAAAGGCAGCATTCTAAATACAAGGAATTATTATTATATAAGAAACCTAATTACTCTCAGCAGGAAGCAAACTAGCAAAGCAGAGGAGACTGGCCTAATGAATAGAAGGAGTAGCAGCAGTTGCACCAACTGGATGAAGAGGCCGAAAAGCAGCTCACTAGGGCCGGGCTATTCAGATCATCTCCCATTAGCAGGACGGTGTCCCCTACTAACTTTACAACTCACAGGGCCTGGGCTGTGGACTTCTAGGGCAAAAGAGTTGACCAAGTGAGGGAAGCAGGGCTGAGTGGCAGGGGTAAGCCATGGAGATGCTTTCCAGTTTATCTGCATCAAGGAAGAAATGGTTTTGCTTTGAATGAACTTATCTCGATTAGCCTTCCTATATTCAGAAATGTAAATCTCTAAATCAAAACGGGAAGGCTAACACAGGTGGCTCCTCCTTTCTTCCCTCCATCCTTTCCAGTTATTGAATTAACCTCCTTTTATTTTCCACACCAGCACCTTAAATAATCCCCAGGGGGAGGAGAGAAGACAAAAACTGTTGAATCATATGAGCTTTGTTTTGTCGTTGAATCACTTCCAGATCTATCACATCTCTTGCCATATCCCAGTTGACATAATTTTAATTCGGCTCTTCCTTACATGTTAACAGATAAATAATGCATAAGAAAACTTGATTAGCTTTCTTATTAAAACATCACTCTAAATGAGAGGAGGCGCTAGAAGACAATACAGTTTTTACACGGCTTTCCCATGAGCAGTTGAATGGTTTGATGTGATAAATTTGCATAGTCTGAAGCACACAAAGGGCTGATTAATTGAAACCCTTACAATGCTTCTGGAAGCAGCTATTGTAAAACAATAACCATAGGAACTTTACAAAATACACACGGCTGAATGTGTCAAGAGCTTAATAAAATGTGTTGAGGCTACACTATTTGGAAACAGAATTGGAGATTTTTATTCTGGGCCATAAAACACTAAACACCCTAATTTCAAAGCTTTAGTTGGGTATTTACTGAAAGGTCAGAGGGTTACTGGCTAGCTACCTAAGACCAAAATTTGTTCTTAAAAAAGTAAATCAAATAAAAACTTCTTACAATTAAGGGGTTCATGTGGACTAAATAATCCTGATTTCCAACATTAAAGAGTTCCCAGATTTTGTTTTTGGACCAAAATTCTGAAGGGTCACTTGGCATCCTACACCTCGTCCTGTCCCGGGGCTCCCCCACTGTTAGCTCCATCGGCCCCCTTCTCCCCTCCCACTTAGAATCTTTCATTCAAGCAGGATCAAGCAAAGTAGGGAGCCAAAGACATCCAGACTTTGAAGCTTCAGGCGAGCAGAGAGGATTTTAGGCAGCCTCAAGTGCCACATGTGTACAAGGTGCTATTAGTATGATTATTATTTTCAATCAGAGTCTTTTCACCCTCTCAATATTAGGAAACAGAATCCAGAAAAAGGAAATACAGGAATACCTGGAAAAAGCAAGGTTTTTAACCAAAGCTGGTTTAATGAATGAACTTTCAGTTTTTCTGCCACACAGAATTGGCGTTTTCTTACTTCCCGAAGCCTCTTTATACCAACCATGTAAGGATTCTGTAATGTGCTGTAAAGTCAGTGTACTTTTTCTTTTCTCCTAATAAACACTCAACCCAAACCGTAATACATTAATTCAGCAAGGTGTGGAATAACTTTTATTCACACGCCACAGAAGTAAGTAGCCTTCGAACGAACTGCCATTGACAGGAGAGGGTCAAAGAAGAATCTTCTAAACCATTTTATCCCTAAATACATGATCTTTATTAACCAAAGATATTCGGAGCCGGTCCATGAAAACACTGTATTTTGACAAGACTATACTTCTATTTTAAAACAAAAGTCAGCGTCACTCTGTTTAAACTGGCTGTCTGAGGATTTACGGGGAGACTCTGAGGAGCATAGGCCTTTATCTCAGATTTGCAGTTATTAAAAAGCTTCTGTTTGCCAGGACAAACATTCTTGCTCAAATACAGTTTTTCCTCTCCTTAGGAGTACTATTTGGTATTGCTGCCCGATTCTGTGATCTACAGGACCTTTGTTGGAGGTGCTAATCCTTTTTCACATGAGAGACTGAGAAATGTGCTTTCAGGGAAGTGATATATTGCTTTTTTTCCCCCCACATCAAAGGAGTCCACTTTTTCCTCCCTCCTTGTGAATGGCAGCAAAAGTAGGAGGAAATCTGGAAATATAGTAATTTGGTTTGTCTGCACACTGAAAGGAAACTTGGGAACTCCTCTGGCCAACAGATAATTTCTGTCAAAAATTCCTTTTTTTAAAAAGGAGCAGGAAATCTGCTCACCCTTCTCATAAATGAAATAGCCATCAGAAAAAGGCTCAAGATAATAAATGTTTAGGGGCTCCTGTTAGGGTGGCTCAGTCAGTTAAGTGTCTGCCTTTGGCTCAGGTCATGATTCAAGGTCCTGGGATGGAGCCCCAGTCTCCCTGCTCAGTGGGGAGTCTGCTTCTCCCTCTCTTCCCTGGCTGTGTTCTCTCTTGCTATCTCTGTTTCTCAAACAAATAAATAAAATCTTAAAAACAAAAAAAAGAAATAACATTTGCTTTTGATGAGTTCCCTTCAGGAAGAACTTACACCAAAGCTTGAGACGCTTAAACACATAATTTTTTTTAAAAAGATTTTATTTATTTATTCGTGAGAGACAGAGAGAGAGACAGAGACAGAGACATAGGGAGACAGAGGGAGAAGCAGGCTCCATTCAGGGATGTGGGACTCAATCCCGGGTCTCCAGGGTCACACCCTGGGCTGAAGGCAGAGCTAAATCGCTGAGCCACCCGGGCTGCCCATAAACACATAATTTTGATTTTAATAAAGTCACATTTCAAACACAACTCTAATCACATTATATGCACATGTCTTTTTCTATCTTCAGCTCGGTGTACAAACTAAGGAAGATTATGAAGAGAAAACATGAACATTCTAGGCTCACATACTGCTCTACTTCCCCCCATTCGCAGCCTAACTATGCCCATATCACAGATCCTTCTAAGGTACTCAGAGGTCTGGAACATAGGAAAAGAGAATAAGATCTCAGGGTTTTAACACTTCTCCCCAGTGGAGATTAAAACACACTAAACAAAGCTTTTCTTGCTTTGTAAACAAACATAACAAATTCATAACTTTGATGTACGGGAAGTATTCTGGGTTTTACCAAAGGATGAACAGCTCTAGAGATTTTTGATTAAAGGCCCAGCTCTTCTGGGGGGAGCTGATGCAGTGGCAGTTAGTGATGAGATACCTAATAGGCCTTGCAAAGACCCAAAGTAGGGCTGTATTTCATTAAAATTCTTTGAATTTCTCATTAGAAGACTATTGGAATTCCTTATCCAAAAAGTGTGCTGTGAGTCCATCCTGCCTCCCGCTCAAGCTGGAGTAGTCTCTGTGTTGTGATACCCACTTCTTCATGAAGCACTTCCTTCCTCCTCCACACTGGACTCTCTGCTTAGTGCTCCTCCACATGAGGCCACAGAGGGCAGCGCTGCTTACCACACTGTCACATTTGTAACAGCTCCTGCTCAAACATTTCCATTGTTCAGTCGGCCTTCTCCGATCACTTACCTCCCTGACTGCCTACCCACAGCACTGGTGCTGGCTCCCACTACTTGGTGTTGAGTTCACCCCTGCTCTGTCCCCTTCCATCTGCCTCCTAGGCTGTTACGACACATAAATAGAATGGCCGTGTAGCCTCCGCTTCACATTTGTTTCACTGAGCTACTAAAGACCTCACCACCTTTGAACTGATCAGGCCTAGAGCAGGATAGACACTCATGTTCTGTGAAACTAGATTTTGAAGCCTTCTCTAATTGCTGAAGAGGATATTTTAAGAAGCCTTAGGGGCAGAAAATGCAATCTACACACTACAGATGTACCAAAAGAATCCTTGCTCACAATAGCTTCGTCAAAGTAAACTACTAACAAAGGACAACAATCGGGCAATCTGTAGGGCCACACTGCTTTCTGAACACCAAAGATAACAAATATAATGCTCTAAATGCAGGATGAGGGGCACCTGGGTGGCTCAGTTGTTAAGCATCTGCCTTCGGCTCAGGGCCTGATCCCAAGGTCCAGGGACTGAGTCCCAAATCGGGCTCCTGCAGGGAGCCTGTGTCTGTGTCTCTGCCTCTCTCTGTGTGTCTCTCATGGATAAAGAAATATCTTTTTTTAAAAAATTTATTTATTCATGATAGACATAGAGAGAGAGAGAGAGAGGCAGAGACACAGGAGGAAGGAGAAGCAGGCTCTACACTGGGAGCCCGACATGGGATTCGATCCTGGGACTCCAAGACCGTGCCCTGGGCCAAAGGCAGGCGCTAAACCGCTGAGCCACCCAGGGATCCGAAGAAATATCTTATATCCCTGGGTTCCCAGGGAATACGGCAATCTTAGGGAAGAGTGATAGTGGGCTACCAGGAGAGACAAGAACCACCTTTAACAATACTGAACAGAATGGGAAATGTACTGAGATCAAAACTCTGGATTTGAATCTTGCCTCTGCCAGCACTGAGGTAGTATAGGCAAGTTATTCATCACCTTTCTGAGCCTCAATGTTCTGGTTCTACACGAGTAGGAGTAGCAATACCAATTAGTCTGCAGAGGTTAAGGATGGAATGAAAATGCTTGTAAATTATTAATAATGCAGAAGGTAAAAGCTATAAATTTACACGCGCATGACTCCCACAATGTATCTGCAGATTTAACCTCTCCCTAGAGCTCCAGACTCTACATCCAAATGCCCATGAAATATCTTCACTTGGGAGTCTCCTGGGCGTCTCAGACCTGAGGTCCCAACTCTCAACCCCTGCCCCTGCCTAACTCTGAATGCCCCCTCCCCAGTCCTCCCTTGCTTGGTAAACAGCATCCAGCAGCTGCTCAGGCCTCATCCTGGCCTTCAGTTCCTGCCCTTCCTCCCCCAAAACCTTGGCCAGCAGCAAGTCTTGCCGGTCAGACTTCCCGAGCACACCCCGAGTCCATCACTTCCCTCCATTTCTCCAGCACTCCTCCCAAGCACCCACTGCCATCCTCTCTGCCTGGACCACCTGACAGTCACCTGCTTCTTTCCTTGTTCCCCTCCAACCTGCTCTCCACAGGAATCCAGGGTGATCTCTGAAACTGGAATTCAGATCTCCTTTGCCTTTCTTAGACTCATCACCCAACAGCCCTCGGGGCTCCCAGCGTATTTCGAACAAGTCTCTGTGGGATGCCCCTCTTGCTTCTCTTACATTGTGTGCTTCTCCACAAGCCACACAGGCCAGAACGGCCTTCATTCAGTCCCTTAAATATGCCAAGATCGCTCATGCTTCAGGGCTTTTCGACTTACTTGTTCCAGGCTTCTGCTTGTCTGGCTCCTTCTCTTCCTTCAATCTTGGCTCAAATGTCACTTCTTCCAAGATGCATGCCATTCTTGATCACCAATCTAAAGTGCACCCCACTCACCCTCAAATCAGTCACTCTCCCATGTCATCTTCCATTCACAGTATCTTAAATGATCGTGTTCATATTTTTATTTCTTTTCTGTTTCCTTCTCCAGGAAAACATCAGCTCCAGAAGAGCTGAGACCCTGTCAGTCCTGTTTAACCACTGTGAGTCCAGAATCTAGAACAGTGCCTGTCTGGTACACAGTGAAAGCTTGAAAAACAGATGAGTTAATGACATAAGCACTCAGCACAATCTTCTATGCCTCAAGTTCAATGAGACAAAGCTGCTTTGTGACTGGTGCCATCATTTACCAAGCTTAAAACCAGGCATGGGGCCTCCTTCCTCTCCTTGTTGCTGTTGGTCAACAAGCCCCACTGACTTGCCTGCATCCACATCACCCAGCCTCCGACATTCCTTTCCTGCCTGGCGTGCATGAGACCAGGGAGGGACCTATCAGTGGCAGCTCACCTTTGCTGACTGCACCAAACACTGGGTTCACTGCTTTACACACACTAATTTCTTCAATTCCAGTGACAACTCCTAGGACACAGTCTCCATTTTAGAGACAAGGAGATCAAGGCACAAAGAGATAAAACGGCTCAAGGCACAAAGAGATAAAACAGCTCACTTGGTAGGGTTCAAGACCTTTACCTCTTTGCTCTACCTTTTCCCAACCTGAAGGCCTTCCTTTGATGCTGTATAGAGAGTGGCCATGAAGAAAAGGGGAAGGTGTCTGCCTACCCACACAGGACAGGGCAGGATGGGTATAGCCTAGAGAGAAGTACATGCAGGCTCAGGGAACCATCAGAATGGCGCCACCATGGAGCACGCTGCCTTGGAGAACAGTAGGGCCTTCCCCACACAGCCCACGCACAAAGTGGAAAACCACCTGCAAAAGATGAGCTAGAAGAATTCTTACTCCAGGAAGATGGATCTAGACAAGGCTATTAAAAGGTCTTTTCAAACTTGGAAGATTTTATTCCCATCCACAAATAACTCCAAACCTGTCACTACTGGTCTTTCTCACGTTATTTAGCCTGTGACCACACAGGATTTTCTTGCTTCAAGTGCAGAGTCAACTCTTCCTAGATATTAGCAGAGGGGGGAATTTCCCTTCTAGCTCCTGGGAGCCCAACAGAGTTTTGAGTCCACAGTAGTGAATTAAATATGACCACACAGATTTCTCTAGGGCAGTCAAGGCACATTCCCAGTGGTGGCCAGGGTGAGCATTTGTATTCAGGCACCTGGCTTGAAATGCATTTCAGTCTTGAGTGGTGATGCTCCTGGTACCAGCCAGACAAAGATAACACATCCCATTTCACATATTTACTAGAAAGAATAAATTACACTCATTGGTAAGATGATGATTTTAGTTTATTATGTCCATACATTTCAGATACTCTACTTAATAAATTATCCACATATTGACAGGATACCATATTATATACAAAGTGTTGTACTGGGTGCTCTGGAGGTTTTTTTTTTTTTTAAAGATTTATTTATTTATTTGTGATAGACATAGGGAGAGAGAGAGAGAGGCAGAGTCACAGGCAGAGGGAGAGGCAGGCTCCATGCCAGGAGCCCGACGTGGGACTCGATCCCGGGACTCCAGGATCGTGCCCTGGGCCAAAGGCAGGCGCTAAACCGCTGAGCCACCCAGGGATCCCCTGCTCTGGAGGTTAAATAAATTTGCAGGGTGTGTTTCCTATCCTCAGTGAACTTAAAACATACTTCCTGAAGTTACCCAACATGGTATTCTGGATATTTAACCACATATATGATTATTTTAACAGAATCACTGCTATTTTGAATCTTCACAATTTTATTTGTAATTGAACTTCAAAAAACAGGCATCTGCTAGTGTCATGCCTCTTGTTTCAGATGAGTAACATTCACGGGAAGGAACGAAATGGCAGACCTGAGCTACAATTATGACCCAGGAGAAAGATGAGCTATTCTCAGATAATTAAGAATTGACCGAATGTGAGTAATACTCTTATAATGATGGTTACATTTAGGTCAAAATCCTGAGTGTGTGAGCTTTAAACGTTTTTAAGTTAGTTTTCAATCTTAGAAATGATTAAAATATCCAATAAAAACATGAAGCCTTAGAGGCAAGGCTCTGGTCATTAGACAAAAGTTTGGTGTGCTATATACCCTCTTACCTTTGGTTAATTTAGAAATAATAAATTTAACTTCAGTTCTACAAATTGTAGTAAAAAACCACTGAGCACACAAACACTCTTGTGCTGAGCGCAGAGGGGTTCCCAGTAAATATGGCTGTTGAAACACGTATGTTTAGTTCTTCCTTCTGCAAACCTAACATTAGAGTTGAAAAAAAATTAAGGTATAAACCTACAAGAAAAAGAACTGGCAGAGGTAATGGTAGAGTTGGGAAGGCTGCAGAGTAAAGGTAAGTGGCTTAACAGAAGGAGAAAGGTAAAGCCCAGTACCCTCAGGACACTGCATGAAGCAGTGACCTGGCCCAGCCCTCTCCCCAGCTCGGTGGAAGGTCAGGAAGCAGAGGCGCAAAGTATGATGATAAACAGGATAAAGTGTGGGGCTGTTATCCCAGCCCTCAGCAAGTCCAATGGGTGCTAATTCTAGAGTATGTCCAGACTGATCCTTTCTCATGGTTTCCCCACTGTCATTCTTTTCCCGCTCCTGATTCCCTCAGGTTCCTGTAAGAGCATCTGGCTGGTACTGTGCCTCTCCCTTGGCCCCCAGTCTGTTTTCATCACTGTAGCCAGAGTAAGTCAGATCATTTCTCTCGTCTGCTCAGACTCTTCCAGCAGCTCTCCATCTGACACAGAGGAAAAGCCCAAGTTCACGAGTGGCTTTGACAACTCAGCACTCACCCCTCTGCTCCCGTCACCCTGGCCTCCAGCCCTCCTGGATGGTTCTCCAGCTCCATCGCTTGTGGCATGCCCTCAGGCCTTCCTTTTGTCTCTAGTGCCAGGGAGGGTTGACTACTCCATTATTTCTCTCAACGCCACCTTTTCAAGAAGGTATAGCTCCTGAGCCATTTTACCCAAAATTTCAACTACTGACCATATGCCTTCCCCTCACATGCTTCCTATTCTCCCCTTTTGTTTTATTTCAAAATGTGTCATTATCTCTTTTGCCCACAAGTAAACCCCATGAGGACTGGAATTTTGTCTGGTTTGTTCACTGCTTATTACAAGGGCTTAGAATACTATCAGACACTTAGAAGACACTTAACAAACATCTGTAAAGATAAATGTTTGAATAAGAAATCATCGACCCATGCAAAGCAGCTGGGCTTCAGAGATAGCTGGGTCTTCTTAGGAGCCAAAAACCTCAAGGATAAAAGCCCGTTTGAGCAGTTCTTAAAGAACAACCCAGGCACCAACAAATATGATGGCTGGCCGGAGCTGCTGGAGCTGGAGGGCTGTGTTCCCCGGAAGGTATTTTAGGGCGCCGTGGCTCTTCTGGGCCAGGACCCAAGAAGCTCCTGGCTGGCCTAGGATTGGAGCCCGCCGTGGCGAGGAGGGAGCCAAGGGCCTAGGGAAAGTGCCGGGGGTCCCCACTGTGCACCTCGCCTCTTCGGATCCTACCCCCTCCCACGGGCTGAGATGGCCCACCCCAGGGCCAGCCATCCGGGTCCTGGAGGCGCCCACTGCAGGAAGAACGGGGGTGCTTTCCCTCAAGACGGCTGGCGGGCCTTCCCAAGGAAGGACGGACTGCCCACACCTGCGGCGCACAATTAAATTTTATTTTTGCTGGAAAAAAAAAAAAGACTTTCCATCGACTTTCCATTCCCTGCCCTGTATAGCCAGGAAACTACACTTTTCCCCCAGCCCTTGCTTGAGAAACTGAACCACAATGACCTGACACCCCAGGGTAGCAAGCACAACAGATGGTGGCATGAGGAACCAGCCTGACACAGCGGAATTAAATCAAAGTCTGTGCAGTAAACAGTGGGCCCCAGCTCCCTGCCCCTACCTGGCTCCCTGAAGGCCAGCTGGTAGTCTTAAATACTGTCCCTTAAACATTCCAATGTTTCAGCAAAAGTTAGAAAGATCCTAATATGTAGACTAGCACCAGCAATAACTGTAGCTCACGGCCTGATCCCCCTATAGTGATGTCCACCAGTCAACAAATTCTATTCCTAGGCCATAAAGCTTCCAAAGGCTTTTTAGGGTTCACAGGTATACCAGGAAAGTTCGCAGCAATGACAAATCAGACCCTAAAACACATAGGAGGGGAAGAAACTGCTGAAGGAATACAGACGATTAGGAACAAAAGAAAGCTAAAAAGAAAAAAACACCTAAGAAACTAAAACTAAAGATGAAAATAATACTAAAAATATATACTCATAGTTATAAAAAAGACTACAAATATAAATTTTTAATTATAAATTGAAACATAATAGGTTAAAAAAATCTGGAAAATAAAAGTCAAATCTCCTACAAAAAAAGAAGAGAAGGAAATGGGCAATGAGGGTACAAAGAATATGACAGAGATTATCAATAAAGTAATATAAGAAAGTGTCTGAAAATGGAAGGAACTTGAACTTCCAGAAAAGAAGGTACCTGATTTCCTGGGACAAGGAATGAAAATTCAAAAATTCTAAGAATAGAAGAAGGATAGTAAAAGCTTCAGAGGGAGGAGGAGGGAAGTGAGGAAGGAGGGAAAGAGTGAAACAAGGTGTACATGCTCACACACATACACAGATTAGGAAGAATGATGCAACATGGAATCCAGATGGTGATGTAGCAATGTCATCAGAACCCTTAGAGAAAAGAACTTTTCAATCTAGAATTCTATAATCAATCAGAGTATAAATCACGTATGAGGATACAACATGTTCAGATGTACATGATCTTACAAAGTTACTTCTTGTGCATCCTTTCTCAGCAACTTAATGAATAGACTATTCCATTGTTGCATGGTGTGGGATGGACAGCATTGGATGAGCCATGAAATGGGGGTTCAAATGGGAATTTCATAAATGACTACTGCTGAGCAGATCTCAAGTGTTTTATGAACTGTGTCCCTCACCCCCAGATTCCTATGTTGAAGTCCTAACTCCCAGAGGACCTCAGAATGTGACTCTATTTGGGGACAGCTTCTTTAAAGAGGTAATTAAGGCTAACTGAGGTCACAGCATGGGCCCTAACCCAATGTGGCTGGCATCCTTGTAAAAAGAGGGAGAGACGTCAGGGTGCAGGTGCACAGGGAAAAGACCCTGTGAGGACACTGGGACCAACTGGCTGCCTGCAAGCCACAGAAAGAGGTCTGAGGAGAAGCCAAAGCTGCTACTACCCTGATCTCAGACTTCAGCCTCCAGAACCTTATAGAACAAATTTCTGTTGTTGAAGCCCTCAGCCTGTGGTATCTGGTTACAGCAGACTCACGCAGAGCATGTTCTCACCTTTCTTGAAAACGTTCTGCAGCACACAGTGGAGGCCACTCTGGGCCCTGGCTGAGGCAGGCTCTGCTCAGCACTCCTGTGGCCAGTGGGGATCAATCCTTAACACACTGGCTGGGAAGCTAGGGCTCAGTGTGGATAGGAAGAATGGGGGCGCTATAGAGGAGGTCTTTTGTTGAGGGGGAAATGGTCCTAATAGACTACTGATCATGTGGGAAATTGTGTTGAGAGGCTGTTGATGGTACCGAAGAATGGTAACAGGAATAAGAAAATGAAGCAAATTTTTAAAATGAGGTAATCATTAACTTCTGAAAAAAATACACTCAAATAAATAAAGAAAATGCACTTAACTACTTGGTTTGGGAGTGAACAATATTTATGTGGTCATAATAATGCAATCTAAATAATTAAGTAACCCAAAATTATGATGAACCTGTGCAGGGAATGGAGGTGGGGAGTGAGAAAGAGAGGTAGAAGTGCTGCTCCTCCTGTCTATTATAACAGAAAATCAATAGGTAATCTCTAAAATGGATGACTGAATATATAGTTGCTTAAAAACAGTACTTTGAAATATGAAGGTAAAAATGAGAAGAAATTGCTTCTGGGAAGGAGAACTGGAAAAAAGGCAGGGACTGATGTTTTTCAGTTCAAATCCCCCTTTTTGTACTATCTGACTTTTTAAACCATCTGCATTTATTATTTGATTTAAAAACTATACTTAAAAGAAACAAAAATTATGTTCAATTAATGGTCCTACATCACTGTCTTATAGCTTACAGTACCTATTTTTTGTTTGCCCACTTCCTCCCAGTCTTTTCAATAAATTTGATGAAGCTGTAAGAGAAGGGAGTATCAAGGGAATCTAGGCTAATCAGAAGGTTTTCATCCTTGGATTAAAAGCCATCTGGAAAAAAAAAAACTTGTGAGAGAAACTCCTCACTATGAGTGAAAGGTCACCTAACCCCAGAGGGCTTCTTTCCGTTTCATAGAGATGTACAAGTCAAGCCCCACTAAGGTTGAACCGATCTCCAAAATGTGCTGTTTCAGATCACACAGACTGAAAACCACTTCTGTCAATGAACATGATCCCTATCATATTAATAGTCTGAAAAAATGTTATAGTGCAAAGACTCACAGATATCTTCCCTGTACCTGTAGAGGTCTGTATTTACTTACTAACGGTGTGTTTCTCATTTTCAAAGCTACTGTTTTGTCTACACTATATACACACACTTACATATTATGTATAGATGAAAACCTCAGTAAAATCAATCCATCAGGAGTACAGAATCTGTCCCCTTTCATATTTCCTTCCCCACCTTCAATTATTCATCTATTCAACCATTATCAACTACCTATCAGGTATCCTCCATGAGGAAGACTCTATCAGGCTTTATGAAAATTTAAGGACATGATCTCTGTCTTCAAGTTTAGTGGAGTTAGAATACAGTGGATTATCACTGAAATGTTTGCCATCCTTCTATTCTACTCTTTGCACAATATTCTGGTGGAATAAAACATGAGGATATGGGATATTTGAAGTTTATAAATGGATTCAGAATGGAGATCCTCTCATATAGTGAGCATTCTTGTAAAGCGTCCAGTGCCAACATTTTATCTATCAGAAGAGTATCAAACTTTGCCCTTATCCAGGGAATAAGTCAAGTAAAATAGAGGCTGTAAATAAAATTAATGGGGTTGCCCCAGAATGACTTAGGAATACATCTCAGAAATTGTCTAGACCAAGAGAGAGGAGAAATAGTTTCAATACAGAGAACTTGATTTTCACTGGTAAGTAGTAGAAAATACTAGAATCTCAAGAAATGTTTACAAATACTGAAAAGGTATTAGAAGTTAGCATCTTAGGGAATTGTTTGAAGTAGTAGAAGTGTCAAATTAACATGAATAAAATAGATTTATTTATTTATTTATTTATTTATTTAAAATCAATTTTTAAAATAAGCTATGACAGGCTAAAATAATTTGTGTCTATCAAGTGAACTAAAAATGCTTTTGATGAAACCGTATCTTAGTCTGGAATAGTTTCACTGATGCAAGGAATGACAACTAAGGCTGGATTCATTGACTAAACAAATTATAATATTTTATATACTTGCTTAGCAAATAAAAGTTGAAATCAGGAAGAACATAATATGCAATGATCTTCAATCAATTAAAAACAAGAAGACATCACACTAGGAATTTATGAGTAAAGAAGAGACACAACGTTGGAGAGCAGAATGCATGATAACCAACACCAGTGAGCACTGCTCTCCCTTATTGAGTACCTACTGTGTGCCAGGCACAACGTTAAATGTTCACCACTGAGGACAGCACAGTTGTTAGGCAAGACTCTGGGGCCAGACGGTTAGGTTTCAAAAACCAGTTCTACCACCAACTGGGGACACCAAATAAGCTACTCACGCCACTGTGCCTCTGTTTCTTCATCTATAAAATGCAGATGAGAATAACACTGACCTCCCAGGCATATGTGAGAAGCCAATGAGTTAGTAAAAAGAAAATGCTGAAAAGACTGCCAGGCACATGGTCAGTGCCACAGAAGTGTTAGCTGCTCTGGTTGTTCTTAAGCCAGTTAAGTGGCAGGCATAGCCACAATTCAACCCCCAGGGCCAACAATCCACTCTGAAACGTGATGGATATATACGAAAAAAGACCCTGCTGAAAATGAGTTAATCAGTAGTGACACAGTGCTATGTTTCTTGAAGATAAAAAAACAAGACAAAGGAAAGCTCAAATGCATGAGTACTCATTGGCAACCACCAGTGATGAGTGGGGCTTGCCAGTGGCACCAGGTGGAGAAACCCATCAAAGTAAGGGACTACTGGGCAGTGGACAGGGTCCTGTGTAGGCATCAGGAGACCTGGGCTGTAATATGGCTCAAGAGCCAACCTGCCTGTGCCTTTGCCTGGCCACCTGACACCACAGTCTGCAATTCCTCACTGCTACATACATACAGGGCCAGGTAATCCAGAAGTGCCTGCTGATATCCCATGATCCTACGACCCAACAGACAGTACTGTACATAAGCACCACTACAGATTATATTATTTATTTTTTTCAAACAGCTACCTGTACTTTCGTAGGTACATCATCTAGAATGTATTCATAATTATAATTTCAAGTGGAGCAGTTGCAAAAGAATGAAATAAATGGCAAAGAAAAGCAATCCTGCAGTGCATTTTTTTTTCAATGCTATTAAAGTATAAACAGGTTAACCTAAGAAATAAAACAAGCATAATTTTGGTAACAATGTAATAATTTCTCCAAAAGACTAAATTTTCTTTACCTGTATAAACTTATGCAACATTTTTCACGTATATGGTCAATAAATACTATTTTCAGTTTTATAAAGAAGTTGAGGAACGATACAATTTACCTTTTTGCCCATGACGGCTGCTGAATTTGTCTCCAATCTCTGGACGCCTGGTCTGTCTCAGCAGCATTTTGATCAGAAAAGCATCTTCAGCATTTGAAGAGATCATCACTTTTTCAATGTAGGAATCTGTTGCTCCTTTGTAGCTAACAGTAAGAGGAAGTCACCAAAACAGAGTTTGCAAACTGCCCTTTGTGAACCTATTACCCATGAGCCATATTTTACTTAATATCAACCACAGGATGTTTTGACATTGCCATTTTAGACTCTGAAACGTGCCTTTCATTTCTCAACGTTGAACTCAAAGGTTACCACCTCCCTTTTACAGTCCTAGTCTGAATTGGCTAACATTTACTAAATACTTATCATGAGGCCGGCGTAAGGTAATGTAGCCCGCACCACACATATTATTCACACATGGCTACTCTCTTACTGCAGACAAGGAAATGGGATGCTTGGAGAGCAAGGGTGGTAGCTTGGAAGGATCACAGAGCCCCGAGGAAGGTTTTGTTTTCTTTTAAAGATAAGAATACACAAGTACATTTGCTAGCCTGTAGGGAAGGAATCAATAGAAAACCAGTTGAAGATGTGGAAGGACAGAAGAGAAAAATGATAGGTCCCTAAAAAACTAAATTAAATGAAGAACCCAGGAGGAGGAGGAGCAAGCTTTGAAGAGGAAAAAAGATCTCCTCCAGGACAGGAAGAAAACCAGCTAGCATAACCATCTTTGTCATTCTGAAACTTGCTTTTTGTTTTGCAGGATTGGGTGCAAGGGTCCTGATCCTTCTCCTAGGTAGAGGACCCACTTTCTCCCCTGTGCTTCCTACTCTACAGGTAGATCCATGGCATCCACAGCACTACAGCATTTTGCATAGTGGGCAGGAGTTGGGCTCTGAAGCCAGACTGTATGAGTTCGAATCCTAACTGCCACTTGTCACTCTATGACCTTGATAAATTACTTAACCTCTCTGTGCCTCAGTTTCTGTGTCTTTCAAACAAAGCCATTAATAGAGCTCAGGGGGTGGTGGTAGGAGCAAATGAGCTAACACATGTAAATTGCCTGGAATGGTAACTAGTATAGTAAAAGATCTCCATTAAGCCACTATGATCATATTCACCACACTTATTTTTTTATGTAGGCCTTCACTAACTAGATGTGGCTCCTTGCAGGCTTGTGGTTTCTTCCAGCTCTCATCCCTGGTATGAGTGGCACAGTGGCTGGCCCAGAGCAAATCTCAGCTATTGTTGAATGGATCTGCTGGACTGACTTCTATGCCCAGGAATCCAACTCTCCTATGTCACTCTCTGCCCCCACCTGACTTAACCCAATTCTGGGCTAGATTAAGTATCTTGTTACTTCTTCTAGTTTGGTTTTTACGCTATCGTTGGCCCATGGCTCATCTCATGAAGTATCATATTTTACTATATTTGAAATATTTCATTGTACAGATGAAAAATCTGAGCCCAAGAGTTTGAGTACTTCATCCAAGTAAGGTAACACATGACACAACTAGTACAAAATCCAACTGTGTAGTCCAGTAGAGTGGTGATGCCACACTGTGGCCAGAGCATTTATTTTACTTATTTAACACAAATCTGATCATAGCGATAACCTGCCCTCTACCAACTGAATTCCCAAGTACTGCACAACCTCGTCCTGGCAGGCTACACTGGTCCTCCAAATCCAGGCATGTGCTCTTCTGCCCATGGGGCCTTCATGTCACTGCTCCCTCTACCTGGAACCTTTATTAGGTCCCCAGTTCAAACCCAGGTTGGAAGGCCTACACAATTCCACCTTCTTCCTCCTTCTTCCTCCTACCTTCTAGGCCTACCTTCTTCCTCCACGCCATGCTATCGTCAACTATTATTACCCAAAACTGTAATTTCCACTCTCTAATCCTCTAAGAGGTAACTTCTGATTTCTCCCGTCCCTTCTCTCTCTCTCTCTCTCTTTTTTTTTTTTTTGAATCTTTTTATGTATTTCCGAGGCACATGCAATACATACGTGATGGGCACATCTTTGTACTGTGGCTGCTGTGGCACATTACTTCCTTCCAAAGGAATCTGGGTTACTGTGGGCATGGACTTATTTACCAGCACTTGTTTGTTTTCTACCTTCTCACCTAAGAATAAGAGAAGGGAATTACAGGCCAATCATTATCATCTCTGTGGAATGCAAACATTATTGGGACATAGAACTATGTGATTAGATTGGTCCATGAAAGGCAGACAAGAAAGGAAAAAGTTGATACAGTGTAGGCTAGTGTCCAATGGGGGCTCGTCTCTAATTGTGACAGCCCATCTGAAAAATCACAGATTAGCTTACAGTGTGTAAAAAAATCAAGAAACTGATTTAGGGTCCATACAAACAAGAGAAACTCATGTTATAAGTGGCAATTTTATTTTCTTTAAAAAAGATTTTATTCATTTATTCATTTATTTTAGAGACAGAGTGTGTATGTGTGTGTGTGTGCACACTTGAGTGGGGGAAGGGGGAGAGGGGAGAGAGAATCTCAAACAGACTCCACACTGAGCGAAGAAGAGCCCAATGCAGGGCTTCATCTCACAACCCTGAGATCATGACCTGATCTCAACCAACTGAACCACCCAGGCGCCCCAATAAGTTGGAAATTTTATATATCTCTCAGAGTGTTAGAATAAGCCCAAGCCATTTACTTTTATTAATAGTTATTATTTCAACCAATAGTAAGTCACTGCCAACTTGAACAATGAGGAAATCAAAGTATTTCTTGGATTTTCTTGCTATTCTCACCTTTCTTTGCAACTATTCCTGGTAAGCTCAAAGGCCAACTACTATAGTACTGTCACAGAACTGTCTTCACAGCCACATAACCCAGGTTAAAAGTGAAAGAAATTCTCCAAGAAACACACACAGCAAGGACAGGAAGCCGTGCACCACATGGCTGTGGGCCCCACAGATGCAGCACTTACCATCTGTGCACCATCACAAGTCATGTGGATTTCCCCTCCCAGTGACCTCCCTGACACAGCCTATCTCTTCACCTCACTGTGGCTCTCATCACCTGCTCTGACGGAGCTCTCGGTTGGTCTCCTCTCTTTTGGCCCTTTTCTACTCTTTTCTCCACTGTGATCAGAATGATCATTTCAAAATGCAAATTACAGCATTGCTTTTAGGATCATAATGAAGTAGTAGCATGGCTGCAAGGTCTTGTGTCTGTGCCCTGGTACTCTCTCTCCTTCTCTCTCTAGATTCTAGTTTACCAACCTCCCCTGGCCTCTCCCCATGATCCACTCTCACACTGGCTTCCTTTCAGAAGTTTTAAATATCAGGTTCTGCAGCTTGATAGTTACACAAGCCCTTTCCACTGCTCAGAACACACTTCCTCCCATATTCACTAGTTAACTCTATTCATCCTCCAGATCTTGGATCACTTCCTTAGGGAAGTCTACACGAGCTTCCTGCCTAGGTCAGATCCTCTTGCTATCTAATGCCTTCATAGCTCTTTATAGGATCCCTTAACCTGGTTGTGACTGGACAAATGTTTACATGTGATCCTTTGGCCAACATTAGTCTCCTATACTAGCCTCTAAGACTCGTAAGGGCAGTTGTTACAGGTTGCATCAACAAAATTCATTACAAGTTTGTCATTATAATGGAGTCACACTTTTTAGTGGAAGAGGATTCTAAAAAAGTTAGTCTGAGCTAAATGCACAA
The DNA here is from genome assembly GCF_048418805.1 of Vulpes vulpes. NCBI lineage: Eukaryota > Metazoa > Chordata > Mammalia > Carnivora > Canidae > Vulpes > Vulpes vulpes. The sequence goes on from NC_132795.1 coordinate 60,752,239, forward strand.
ATGATGACACACCAGTGTAGATGCAGGGATACATCCTTATTCTAAACATTTCCTTAAAGTGGTTCTTTTGTGATTAAAAATTTTAAGTAGAAAAGTATAACTAGAATGATTACTACCATGTAAAAATATATGCACAGAAAAACAGACTGGAGGGAAATTCATGAAAAATGACCACATTGAGGTGCCAGGGTGGCTCAGTCAGCCAAACGTCTGACTCTGGATTCTGGTTCAGGTCACAATTCAGGATCATGAGATTGAGCCTGTGTCAGGCTCCAAGCTTAGCAGGCAGAGAGTCTGCCTGAGGTGCTTTCCCTGTCCCTCTAGTCTTCCCCCTGCTTGCATGCTCTCTCTCTAAAATCAAAGACAAAGCAAAAGAAAACAAAACAAAACCCCTTAGAAAAATGACCACGCTGAGTCAGGAAAGTGGTTTTGTAAGTTGTTATTTTTTCTTTTCTGTTTACCAAATATTCAGAAATATTGTTGAATAGCTTTCATATTTCAAAAAGTATATATATAAATAGTTTTTTAAAAAGGCTCTTACCTGGAGAACAAATACCATCCGCATCTAAAATTTCATGTCGCCAGATGGGTTTCCTTGTAGCAGCATCCAACATCGGCCCCATCACTTTATCAAAGGTCTGATTGGTATAGCGTTTCAGTGTACATTTAGCATTTTTATATACAAGACAACGCCCAAAGCCTAAAATGGGGATCAGATTTGTGTTAGTGAACACCCTACCCCCCTGAAACATGTTCTATATTTGGATAATCTGGGATGGGCCAAACAATGATCTGATAATCTAAAGAACTGGCTCAGGGCTTCTCCCCTACCACTGTCCATATCGACATTGGTATAACTATAACCATGTTTCACTATGGCATAGACCGTGCCATGCTGGAGGGAGGTGAGAGAAATTCGAGTGTCATTATGATTCTTTCAGAACACGAAGCCACAGAATATGGGAACCAGAAAGGGCCCCAGAGGCCACCTGGCTTAACCCCTCTAGCTACAGGTGCTATAATTGCTACAAAATGAGGTCCAGGGAGGTGACATGGCCAAGGTCACCCAGCAAGTTGGTGGCAGAGCTGAAACACCCCAAGTCTGCTGATCAGCCATGATTCTTCCTACACATCCTTCTGGTGCATAACTTCTGCTAACCTTCCCTGGAAAGTTTTCCTTTTTCTAATTTTGGCATTCAGAGGAAGTCTCAAACAAGGAAACAAAAGATTAATTTTCCTCCAGAGAGGAGAGAAAATGAAAAGCAGCTGCAATCAAATAATTTTAATGGGAGAAAATGTCTGCCTGTGTCCTGAAGATCAGAATTTATGCTGATTATATTTTTAGATCACATTTATTTAGTGCCTGAGGAAAAGTCATGAGACCAACTAACAAGCTAAATGAACATTATGAAAGATCAGCAAAATGAACAGAAGGAAACCTTTCGATGGAGCAAAAACTTCCAGGACTGAATCCCACAAGATTCATCAGCTGTAGAGTTGCCCAGAAGAGCTGTCAAGCCTTCAGCACTAAATATCATTTCCCAAGATCCTGTGATTGCATTTCTTTCTTTTTGTCTTTTCTCCCTTTGGCCAAGCAATTATTCTAAGCTGGATTCTCTCTAATCTCCCCAGGATATACTGAGCCATGTTAGAGCTTCACTGAAATAGGAAAATGACTTGGGATTAAGTTCCAGCTATCACTGATAAGATAAATGCATAGCTGTAAAATCCTTCACTTAAGATTCTCCACCAAAGGAGAACTCTTAAAAGAAATCTAAGAATGGAAGTTTAGAAAATCAGGAAAAAAGTAGATTTCTAAATAAAACCTTAATGCTCTAATGTAATTTTTAAAATATGAAGGCAACCGTGTAATGAAATAACAAATTTCTATATCTGGATGGTAGATGAAGATATTAGTCTGTCTTCAGGAAAGGTCTCAATCATTATGGCTCCTAGTAAATTGTGTATGGCCATAATAAACTCCGCTCAGACAGGCAGCTGCTTTGGAAACATTACATGATCTTGAAATTCCGTACAATGGTCATTAACTGCAACGTGCTGGAGTGCAATGAGAATCTGAACTTCCTGAAATCAAGAAGTGTTTTCCTCCAAGTATAAATGGACATTTTATTTACAGGTGATAGCTGAAAAGTGAGAGGACAGTAAACTCAGATCATTAAATTGTGTTGTGCAGTTTCTGACAGATATCACAAAGTCTTCAGATTTCCACATAAACGTTACCAGTTAATCAGAAAGGAAAACATCTAGTTTTAAAGCATGGCTGTTGTCATTTGGAGGAAAAAAAGAGGCATAAATTAAGTGCAGCCAACATTAATGCCAAAGACACATGTCTAGGAGTACTATTATGGCTGCCTAGCAACTACAGAGCGAAGGGGAAAGCAGAGTGGGTGTGCCAGGGCGGAAAAAGAGAAACAGATTATGAAGAGAGAGGAGTCAGACTTCAGGTCAGGTGACGAGTAACAAACCATGAAGTGGTGACTTGCAAAAGTAAACTGTCAAAAAATTGACAAAGGGTTGCATAAAAACTCTAACAAATCAGTGTTTGTGTATGTGTATTTCTAACTTCTAGTATTTTGCTAACAAAAAGGTATGAACATCAGGAGGTTGAGACATACAATTAAAAAAAATAACCTTTAATACAGAAATACTGCGACTGTTTTAGCAGTTTGTTGTTGAATACATAACTGGATAGATTCCAAGACCAATTTTAATTATTATAATTCCTGCCAAGAAATAAACAAATTCTTACCCATGATTTTCTGTTGAGAAATTGTCTCATCAATAAAGTAAAATAACAAAGAAAAAATACATTTAGTAACACATTTAACAAATTACCTCTATGTAAGAATATTCACTAAAAAAGTCAACACTGGGGCAGCCCAGATGGCTCAGCGGTTTAGGTGTGGCCTTAGGCCCCAGGTGGCTCAGCGGTTTAGGCGTGGCCTTCGACCCAGAGCATGATCCTGGGGACCCAGGATCGAGTCCCACATTGGGCTCCCTGCCGGGGCCTGCTTCTCCCTCTGCCTGTGTCTCTATCTCTGTCTCTGTCTCTCTCTCTCTCTGTCTCTCATAGATAAATAAAATCATAAAAAAACAAAAGTCAACACTGAAACCTAATTGCCTCCTGTTTGTATGTTATAAAATTCAAATCACTTAAAATCAATGTTAACATTTTGACACGGGGTAATTTTTAACTGACTGTCCTCATACCTAATTCTTCTGGGCAGAGCACCTCTGGTGTCAGAACTCTAAAACCCCACTTACCCCTGTCCAGGGACGCCTTGTTTAAAACCAGGGCATCTTCAATATCATAGCCGCTGTAACTCATCACGGCAACTGTTGCATTTTGTCCAGCTGGCAGTTTCTCAAATTCTATCAACTCAATGGTCTTTGTTTTAACCATGGGTTTTTGTGGGTATGCTAGTAGATACATGAGAGTATCGATTCTGTTCCGCTGGTTGTATCCAATGGTACCTTCATTGATATTGGAGAAAGCAAAATGCAACATTGTATTATGTCAAATAACTAGGTAGCCATGAGTACAGATATGAAAAAAAAAATACAACCCATATTCATTTCACTGATTAACATGAAGAAAACCTTCAGGTTAAACATTTAAAAAAAAAATTTCAAAAACAATACTCTCACAGTGCCTAACAACACATAAAAGCAATTTTTCTTGGTAATGTTAATAGTTCTACAACAAAGAAAAATCACACCCAATGTATTCTAAACTAAATAACTTCAACCTACTGGATTTATACAATTGACCCCATTTTAGGAATTACCAGTCTCCACTGGTTAATCTCACAGGGAAGTCAACAGTTCTGCACTCAGTTCTGCTAAGTTGCGGACACATTTTCAGCTGCTGTAGGAAGATAATTAGAAACCACACCCAATGTTGACAGGAAAGGAGCTTATACAGTAGGACAAACAGATACATTCCATAAAAAGAAATCAATCATTACAAAAGTTCTAAATAAAAAAGAAAGCAGGACAAAAGGAAAGAAGAGGAAGAAAGTGAAAGCAGAAGATTGGATTTACTCATCTCCTTAACTCTTCATTTCACAAAGCAGTGAATAAACACCTACTCTGTGCCCCACACACTGGAGATAAAATGGGGAAAGGAACTGTCCTTCCCCCTTAGGAATCCAGGGTCCTGTCCAATCAGGTACAGGCTTTTAGGTCCTTAGCAATCAGGTTTCCCATTTGATTGGACCTTGTAAGGTTGTTACTATCAACTACAAGTGAAATCAGAATGTTGTCCTTTCTTCGTTTACCCTATAGGGGTTCACTAAGGTTCAAAGATCTGCACCCAAAAAAAGGGTTTCACTCTCTTGGTCTTGTGAATACAATATACTCTCCTATTCACAGACCTTAAAATGGGGACTAATGTTTGCTTGACTAGTAAACTTATTCGTAAGCTACTGAGCCTCGTTAACTTCTCCCAGATATCTCTTCTTTTCCCTCGAGTGGCTAAGAAGGTAGCCTTAGGTCTCTTGTTCTCTTGCACATGCTTCCATAGAGACACATCCTCAACACCCACATACCTCAAGATGCCTAAGTGTTATTTAATGGAGTTAAGCTCCAAGATAAGCAGATACCAAAACTCAGTACTCATGTCAAGAAATCAACAGTGATTTCCATTCAGGGATGAAAAGAACCTATGCAGGCAGCAAAAATAATATGGTACTCCTTGAGTACTGAAAAAAATAATGAAATCTGTAGGGTATAAACACCTAGATGCTCAATAAATGTCAGTAAATGAAATGTAATTATACTCTTTTTGTGATAGTATATATTTGTACTTAAATCTCTAGGAAATTTATCAAGGTTGAGTTGAAAAACAACAGCTAAACTGAATCTCAAACTTTTTCTGGAGTTTACACGAGCAATACATTGCTAATTAATTTATGCTATTTTAGTGCCAACTAATAAACTGGCCAGGATACCTGGTAATAGATCACTTACTGTTTTAGAAATAAAATCACTGTTCCCTGGATCATGGTAAAGTTCACTGACAATAAGTTTGTCCTCTTACATGAAATTATTTAAAATTTATGTTGAGATTTCAGCTTCAATTGTATACTTCACCCAGCTTGAGACAAGGGTTCAAGCAATGTCCCACCAGGCTGCCAAACACAGCTTCTGAAACCTGAGACAAGCATTATTATGCAGCAGGGAAGCATTAATGGCTGCACCTCTAAACAATGGTGAAAGAGATTGGATCCTGCTATAAATTGTGCTACCAGGCCCAGAACGTAATTCTCAGGCATCACAAATGACCTGACCACTGAGTGGATGAACAGCAAAATGGTTTAGCAAATGTCTGGCACTTATGATTGCATTAGAAATTTTCCTTAAAGATTTTTTAAAGAACTCGTAGGAGTCCACATGTATATATGTTTTTAGCAGTCCTGACGGGTGTGTTGGTTACAACATGATTTATAAGCTGGGAGGACTTCTGTATTATAAAACTTCAAAATGCCATCATACCCCAGAGTTTTTATAAAAATCCTAAATGACTATTTTGCCAGTAAGCAAGCTCTTTTTGAGAAAATGTCATGCAGAAATTAAAAGACTAGTCTGGTTAAAGCACATGCTTAAAGTAGGATGCCTTTTACTATTTTCAACTTCCTTAAAAAGTGCATTGCACATACATAATAACTAACACAATGAGAATATCTGTAAGCAGGGCTCTCCCTCTACTGCTCCATTTTGCTGTAATTGCAGTCTTCAGTGTTATAACTAAGAACTCATTTCCTTACTACCCAGGACATGATCTTTTTTACAAAAATCATATTTTCTTGATCATAACTTTCTTAAGTCATAGGTTGGCACAGCAAGGTACATTAAATGTAGGTTAAAATAGTGAGGAAGTTTTTTATTTTAAGGTGGTATGAGAAAAGGTTAGTAAGCACACATGCAGCTTAGGAATACCTTAGGAAATGTATACTGAAAAAAATAAGATGAAGTTTTATCCATTTAACTATTTTTCTTGTCTTCCTTTGCCCAGTTTTTTTAAAAAAATAGTAACATTATTAAATACATAAACTTTACTCATTTACAGTATACATATTAATGGGTTCTGACAGATTTATGCCTTTGTAAAACCACCACCAAGATCTAGAACATTTCTGACACTCCCAAAATATCCCTCCCTCTGTTCCTGACCCCAGCCAATCACAGCTGTTTATCATTACGGTTTACATTTTCTAGAATTTTTTTAAAGATTTTTTTAAATTTACTTATTCATGATAGACATAGAGAGAGAGAGAGAGGCAGAGACACAGGCAGAGGGAGAAGTAGGCTTCATGCCGGGAGCCCGAAGTGGGACTCAATCCCAGGACTCCAGGATCACGCTCTGGACCAAAGGCAGGCGCTAAACTGCTGAGCCACCCAGGGATTCCCATTTTCTAGAATTTTATATGAATGGGATCCTGCAGTATGGACACTCTTGTGCTGCTTTTCTCATTTAGCATAATGATTCTGAGATCCATCCATGTGGCTCTATCATACTTGATTCTTTGCTATCACTGAGAACTATTCCACTACATGCTTATACAGTTTATTTACCCATTCACCTGCTGATGGATATCTGAATTGTTTCCAGTTTGGGGCTCTTGTGAATAAAGCTGCTATGAACATTCACACATAAGACTGTGTGTGTTCACTTCTCTTGGATAAATACACCAGAGTGGAATTTCTGGGTGGTTTCCTAGGGTACAGTTAACCTAAAACACTGCGTAAGAGTTTTCCACAGTATTATACCTTTTTATGTTTGTACCAGCAGCGTATGTACTCCTCAGCTGCTGTACATCCTCATTGACACTGAGTATGTCCACCTTTTCAATTTTAGTCATTCTAATGAGTGGGTCTTGGTTTAAATTTACATTTATCTAAAGACTAATAACATTGAACATAATTTCATGAGTTTACTGGTCATTCCTATTACTCTTACTGAAGTGTCTAGTTTTCATTTTTGCCATTTTTTAAAAATTTTTATTTGTTTATGATAGTCACACAGAGAGAGAGAGAGAGAGAGGCAGAGACATAGGCAGAGGGAGAAGCAGGCTCTATGCACCAGGAGCCCGACGTGGGATTCAATCCCGGGTCTCCAGGATTGCGCCTCGGGCCAAAGGCAGGCGCTAAACCGCTGTGCCACCCAGGGATCCCTCATTTTTGCCATCTTTTAACCAAGTAGCCTTATCATTGAAGAGTTCTATATATGTACCCGACACAAATCCTTTTTCAGATGTATATATTGCAAGTACTTGTTCCCATTCTGTGGATTAATGTCTCTCACATTCTTAACAGTGTCTTTCAAAGGGCAAAAGTTTAACTTTGAGAAAGTCTAAATTATTTTTTTTCCTTTGTCATAACCTGTGATTTCTGAGTTCTAAGAAATGACCTAGGTCATTCAAGGAAGGTCATGAAGACTTTTGCCTCGGTTTCTTGCTACACATTTTATGAGTTTAGCTCTTACATTCTGAGCTATGATCCACTTTGTGTTAGTTCCTTGTATGGTATGAGGTAGGAGTTGATGCTCATTTATTTCTATATAGATACACATATATACATTTTGTTGAAAACAGTTTCCTTTCCCCTAGAATTGTCCTGACACACTCACTAAAAATCAAATGCCCACAGAAATGTGGGTCTGTTTCTGGATTCTTGATTCTGTTCCACTGATCTATACGTCCACCCTTACGTCAACATCATACTGTCTTTGTTACACTGGCTTTATAGCAGAGCTTAAAATCAGGTTATATAAGCTTTCCAACTTAGTTCTTTTCAAAGATTCTTCTCAAAAATATGTACCTGATTTCTTAACAACCTTAATGTGCTCAGATATTAATTTGCTGTTGAAACATTTATTAAGTACTTATTAAGCCTACTGAGCTGGCACTATGCTAGGCACCAAGGATATAGTAATAAATAACAAAGATGTGGCCCTGTCCTCAAAGTGCTTTTATTCTACAGTCTCGCAGGGAAAGCATGCACTTTTTAGCTGCTCTACATCCTCACTGACACTTAGTATGTCATGATCCACAGTGAAGGGGAAAAAGTGAGGAAAGAAGTTAGTTTCAACCGAGAAGAATCTTTTAAGTTTTATGGACAGCTACTTTAAGTTTTATAGTTACATTATGTTGTGCACAGAAGACATAATGTAATATTTTTAAGTTACTCAACCAAAGTGGGATTCCTTTTCCTTGTCAGAAACAAAGTTGTATCTGACAGGGTTACTAAGATCATTTGAGTAGTCAATATGTGGTAATATTCACTAATGATACTATTGACAACAGTAGTAGTAATTAACACACACCCCTTGACCCTGTACTATCACTCATTCTGCCTCTAATCCTTTTTTCTTTTTGAAAAGATTTTATTCATTTATTCATGAGAGACACAGAGAAGCAGAGACACAGGCAGAAGGAGAAGCAGGTTCCCTACAGGGAAACTGATGGGGACTCGATCCCAGGACCCCGGGATCACGACCTGAGCTGAAGGCAGATGCTCAACCACTGAGCCACCCAGGGGTCCCTCTGCCTCTAATTTTAACCTTAAATACTGAATTACATTTTACTTTTATCTTCACAAGTATTTATTATTAACTTCCCAATCGCAGGAAATGTCATATCATCTTACATCTGAAATAGCTACAATGATTTTTTCTTTTTGAACCAATAGTGAGATTCTAAAATATAATTGTCAGGAATAATTTGGCCAAGACATCTTTCCATTTTCTATCCACCAAATGGATAAAGAATAAATATTCTAAAAAAAAATCAAACAGAAATTTGGATGACATACAGAGGAAGGAGATGTACAGTGAAAGAAAATTTTATGAGGATCTTTATATATTATGTGTTTTTAAGACCTCAAATCCTTCTGGGCTATTCCTGACATCCCATCCTACTGTAAAGTGGGGAATACAAGAGAAGGAACTATCTGCTTTGGAACAGAATCTAATGGCAACAAAACAAAACAAAACAAAACAAAACAGAAGCTGCATTAGCTCCTGAGCTTTAAAAAAAAGGGGGAAAAAAAAGTCCCAGCAATTTGGAGGTGAAGGGGGGTTGGGAAGAGGCCATGGCTAGGGGAGGTATGTGATGCATATTCATTAACTGAGCTGATAGTGACTGAAAGATCCTTTTAACCAGGAAAAAGTGTTCCACTAGAGGATTGCCAACTAATAAAATGGACAGGATATGAAAGTGTGACTCATGTGGACATGGCATCTGGTGCCAAAAGGTACACACAATGCAGCTCCAACAAACAACTTTTACTTGTAGTGTTGACTGACCTGGAGACCTGGCCATTTCCAGACATGTCTACCTGGCTTCTTGTTCTGAACCTTGTCACAACAGAGCCATATCCAAGGATATGGTGTTCCTCAGTAGCACAGTAAGATGTAATGTGGAAACTTGTACTTTATCAACAAGTGAAAGAGCCCTAGACTTAAGAAACACCTCTGCTTGAATGCCTGGGTGGCTCAGTGGTTGAGCAGTTAAGTGTTGGCCTTCGACTCAGGGCACATCAGGCTCCCCGGAGGGAGTCTGCTTCTCCCTCTGCCTGTGTCTCTGCCTCTCATGAATAAATAAAATCTTAAAAAAAAAAAAAAAAAAAAAAGAAAAGAAAAAGAAAAAGAAACATCTCAGCTGGTGTTTCATGTTTACTAAAGTGAACTCATTCTCTCACATACAAGGTAAGGCTTTTAGTCTGCACTTTGTGCTTGTCTTGGTCTCCTTCATAGTGATAGAAAAATGACTTTCTCTCATTTCATCACTCTGTTCACTGGGGGCAGGAGGCGGTTAGTAGTGAAAATTAGGTAGCAAATCTTCCAGGTTGGTTAGAATATGCAATGATTTAATTCTGGGCTACTGTCTTCCATTTTCCACATGGACTCATGGATGAACAGCAGTTAAAATATTACTTCAGAACATTCACACAGAATCTCTGAGATGTATATAGTCTTTAGCAATGGCTCATACTTAAAATGGGATAACGTGCCTTTTAGTTATCAGCTGCCAAGACTGCATGGAATTAAAATAACTCAGAGAAGTCCAACTCAAAGTGCCAGGTCTGCTTTACAGACCTGGGTTTCTGCTGTGGGTTTTCTCCCTCTGCCGGCCTTGTTCCTTTTGTGATTTTTCATACAGACCTCGCTCAGTACTTCTGCAGCTATTTGAGTGTCCAAAGAGAAATGTGGTCATGTAATATGCCAACTTTGAATGTACTTTTATCTTGATGCTTTTCTTTCCAGTCAGGTGTTTTATAATAACAAACAGTAACAAAGCCTTTTTTTTATTACTTAAGATATTCAGTGGCTTTTGTCTTCCTAGCGTCAGCAGTAACGTCAGAGGATTGTATCCAAGGAGCTAAATGTGCAGGACCCAGGGTCAGAGCAGCTGAATACACCAACCTCAGAAAACACAGACAATGAATTGCAAATGACACTCAAAACAAAACGAGAAAAAAAACCTTCACACAGAAAACTACAAAAGAACTCTACAGACACTGAATTGGCTTTCTGTACACACTGATCCTGCTTAACTGTGTGTGGTAACTAACCAAACGTTTCAGATACTCATGGCCACAAAATAAAGGCTTTTTTTTGTAGGGTGAGGAGTTACAAAAATAAAAATATTATTTCTTTCCTTCAAGTCACTTCTTTATTTAAAAAAAAAAAAGATTCACCAAGTGGAGATAAATTCGTAGCCCTTTCTGTTTTAATCTTCAAACACAACCAAGGAGTGGCATTAGTGATGAAGTGATTAGTCTTCCGTTAATTCTGAAGGTTCTACACAAAAGGTGTATTGTTTCAGCCAGGATTCACATCATGAAACAAAATGGTTTGGTAAACCCAATAGAAGTGATAGCCCTTTCATGACACACAGGGTTCAGTACTGTATATTTCAACTTGTTAGCAAGTCACAAGCACACGCGGGAAATCACTACACTGCTGCTGAAGATGAATGGAAAAGACGAAATTGATGAGCCGCTGTTTAGATTTTCCCACTGGGAATTATTCCAAACTGTCGAAGCATTACATCATTCAGGTAAATGGTTGCAGGACAACATGTTTTGACAACCAAAAGGACAGTATAAAAACTCAGAAAAGAAATACACACTGTTTACTCCAGGATAAGATGGAGGATTCCTTAACCGTCAAGCCATAGTCAATTGCAGCTGATTGCTGGTAACTGAGAAGCTAAATGCATTCTGGTTGTTAGCCAAAGGCAATGCAAAAACCTTTTAGTTTCTTCATGAAGCCCCCTGTAGCATACTTAAACCAGAAATGACAAATCATATTGACATCATAGACATATATGAAAATAAGTGTATTAAGCTTATTTTTAAAAACACTTCCAAAGAAGTTTATAAGCAAAACTTTTGTTTTTTTTGGCCTTGTAGCCTCTCTGTATCACCTTCAAGATAAAACCCAAGCTCCTTATTCTGTGGTACCTCTCCAGTACAGACTATATTCCTATTATGTTTACTAAAGCCATACCAAAGCACCAAGATCCCCATGCAATGCTTGCTTCTATTTCCATGCCTATAAAAAATACTCAAGGTCTTTCAAGGCTGTTTAGTTCTATTCTTCAGAAACAATCTACTCTCTAACTTCAAGTGATCTTTCTGTTCTCATTCCTCAAGAGTTTAGCTGCTGGTCTACTACAGCATTTATCATATATATTCAACTACAGTAATACTTGTTGGGCTCTCCTACTAGATTGTGAACTCCTTAGGGACAGGGCTCTCTCTCCCTTCCATTTTCAGGTTCTAGCCTCACCATCTGGTCTATCCATGTTGCTCAGTAAGTGTTAGCAATGGATAATCAATTAAAAGGGAAGGAAGGAAGGAAAATGAATTCAGAATTTGGTGTAACATGAACTGGATGTTTCAGAAGCTACAGGAGAACTGCAAGGATGTAACGTGTTCAATGACTATCACCGAGACCATCATGAATGCCTTCTAATACACACTGTGCATCTTTGGCTCTATTCCCTTTCCCTTTCTTCCCTCAAAACTTGTGTTTTCCTGCTCTTGCTTCCATTTCTCCTGGTTCACAACTTATACTTCATAGAGGCTTTATAGAGCTTTTCTCTTTATATTTACCCCATCATCATTCTGTGACATTTATTATACATCCCCTTGTTTGGTCAAAGGAATAAGTTCGAGAGGTTTTTTTCCTTTTTTTTTTTCCTTTTTTTTTTTGATGCTTTAGATATGGCAGGGGCATCTGCAAGCCCTCTGAGGTTACTGACACTTGGGTATTAGCAATGCCTGACTTAGCCAAACATTTAATACTAGTAAAGTAAAAATAAAGACTTAAATCTTTTATTCAAGTACTTAGAACCAAGTTCAAGAAGGAAATCTTACCCATGGCTTGCTTCCCCATGGCACACTGATATGTGTTTCTTGGGGACTGGTTGTGATGAGGGTATGGGATGAGGCCAGCACAAACACCAAGGAGAGTAAAGGGCTCAATTTCCAAGTGGGTGGTATCCCTGTCAAGTTAATTAAGAATCAGACATTTTAGAAACCAAGGACCAAAATAAATCTCTCTTAAAGGTCATAAAAATATTATCAGCAAGGTCCCCAAAGGGCCCCAACAAAATGTGTAAGTTTATATAAATGTTTATGAAAATTTATATATAAAAAATATATAAGTAATTTATATAAAACCTCAAGAACAATAAAATCTGATGCTAGTAAAACTGATATCCACATGGATTAGTGGGCTGCTTTTCTTCACTTCTCCAACTTGTGTCAATGGCAAAGTTGTATTACCATCTTAGAGAAGAATATATCCCATTTCAGAAAGTTACCATAGACCTAAGGGGACCAAGACCACAGCCACCAGCTAAGTGTGGCTGTTCAGCACTTTTCACTGAATTTTTTATTTTACTTAACTTTAATCACTTTACATTTAAAAACTCGAATTTAAATAACTCAGTTCAGTTACTCAAAAGCCTTTGAGTTATGTTTGTAACAACTTACACTTGTGAATCTATTTTTCAACTGTAAATGTTATGATAAGGTATTTCCAATAAACATTTAGCCTTCAAATTGAGATGTGCTATAAGTGCACAGCAGATTTTAAAGCCTTATAGGAAAAAAAAAAAAACCTCAATGTTTTTATACTAATTGCATGCTGACATAACAATATTTTAGATAGAGTGAGTTAAATAAAATTATTAAGATTAACTTCATTTGGTTCTTTTTGCTTTTTTCAGTGTGGCTATTGGAAAACTTCAGTGTATGGGCTTGCATGGTATTTTTTTGGACAATTCAGCTGTAGGAACTGGATATAAAGTAAGACTTTATCTAGTAGGTGTTAAAATTGTGGCTGCTTTTGTAACATATTATTGTAAAAATCCCAGTTTTGGCTAACTGATATAGCAACTCAGGTATTTCAAAGGGGAAGGGCAGCCAGATTTTTCTGGATCTTGCTGGAAGTAACAGACATCACATGTAGTGTCTGTGCAGTCTGCTGACCCCCTATATTCCTTCTTCAAGTACTCGTGAGGCATAACTTCAGTAATTTCAATGGTTTATAGTACCTGTGAGGACAAGGGATTTCCAAGATAATCCAACCCTTTGTGGAAAATTAGTTGCAGCGCACGTGGCAAATGACCTCCCACTTATCCATTGAGTTTTTTTTTTCTTCAATACCTGTATGAATTATGTCCCTAGTTTAGTTACAGAGGATTTCCACGCAGCTCTTTGTTTGAAGAAGATAGTTTTGACCCTATGATCTAGCAGAACTCCAACTCTCTCAGACATGTTAGGCCTTTGTCAGCAGAGAGGGAAAGGGCTAGGATTTGTTTTCTTTGTGTGTGTGTGTGTGTGTGTGTGTGTGTGTGTGTTTAAAGAGAAACAGCTTATAGTGACATTTTATGGCCTAGAGTAAAACAGAGTTTGCTTTAAATGTATCATTTTGTTTAAATATTGGCCAATTTGACAATATGGGCCAATTGCCCCATATAAATAAAAACTATTTTTTCAGATGTACAGATTCAAGCAAGCTGAAAATGAACAAGATACAGACCTAAGTTTCTTCTCTTTTTGTAACACAATATTTATAAAATGAGATCATACATTACCTAATAATTATTCAAAGTCTAAATGCTCTGGATTTTGACCTTTGTCAAACAAAAGAGGATATACTATTAAAAAAGATAACCACCATAATCTTCTGTCCTGAACAGGAAATAGAAGACTTTCTAGACAATGTGTATAAGGGCCTTAAACTTGGCTCAAATGAAGACTCAGTAACCTGTTGTTTGCAACAGCAGAAAAACTGGAAAGCGTCTCAATATTCATTAATAGGTTAAATAAACTATGTGTAGTCAGACAATGTAATATAAAGAAATTAAAGTAATATATTTATATAAACATACAAGTAGACATTAATATAGAAAAATATCTAGAATGATAAAGTTGATAATGATGCTAACTTTGAAAATGAAGATAATTGAAATACATTGCCTTGAGGTCATGTATATATGTTTGTATTCACTTAGGAAAAAACTGAAGAGTATACATTAAACCACTGGCACTGGTGATGTCTGGAGGCTGGAGTTCAGTAGGATGGGGAAGAAGGGGGCTCAATCTTTTTACTTCATGCATGTCCACATTGAAAAAAAAGGTCACAAGGATGAATTACAGAATACCACAGTTTTTCTATTTTTGAAACAAAATGTATTTGGATGATTGGTGCTGATACTAATGGCTGCATTCCTTTATAACAGTGAATAAGAAAAATCTGCTTTTGTGAAGCTTCTAGTGGAGAGACAAATAACCACAGATAAGTCAATAAAATACACATTTTATAGATCTTATTGTAAGGTAATAAGCATTAGAAAAATACAGCAGAGGGCAGCCTGGGTGGCCCAACGGTTTAGCGCCGCCTTCAGCCCAGGGCCTGATCCTGGAGATCCAGGATCGAGTCCCACGTCGGGCTCCCTGCATGGAGCCTGCTTCTGCCTCAGCCTGTGTCTCTGCCTCTCTCTCTGTGTCTCTAATAAATAAATAAAAATATTAAAAAAAAAAGAAAAAGAAAAAGAAAAATATAGCAGAGAAAAGGGTGCACAGAGGAGGGGTATCTATCTAACTGGGGTCATCAGGAAATAGCACTGAGAAGGTGACCTCTGAGGAAGACCAGGAGGTGAAGGAGTGAGTCATGAAGGATATGAGCATCCCAGGGAGGGGACAGCCAGTGCAAAGATGCTAAGGCAGAAACACGCTTGAGGTGTGAGGAAGCAGTTAAAGAGGAGAGGTAGGAGATAGTGCTGCAGGTACCAGGAGGGATAGGCAGATCTGTAAGGATTTCCAAAGGAGAGGGAAACCCACTGGGGGTTTGAGAAGAGAAGGGGAAAAAGCACTTTCACCGATGAAGAATAGACTATATGAGAACAAGTGCAATAGAGTCAAGAGCCTCTTGCAAGTCCCCACGCAAGCAATGGCAGAGGCCTAGATGAGGGTGGTAGGTGGAGGGGTGGAAAGAGATGAGAGCGCTGAAGGTCGACATGATAAGCTAAGGGCCTGGATGTGGGCATAGAGGAGTCAAGGCTGAAACTGAGGTTTCTGGCTGAGAAACAAGAAGGACGGATTCCTATTCACTGGGTTACTACACACTACACTACACAAGGTTACTATATACTACCAACATACTCCTTTGTATTTTACTCAATCTTCAAATGAGGAGTATAGTACTTTGTTAGAGTCATACCTTTAAGGAATAAAGATTTTGACTGAAAATCAATGTTTACTAAATTATAATAAGAAACTAATGAAGTAGTACATTTTTCATTTGGTAGCAGGAAAACAGAAAAGTACTTTCTTGACTGAAGACCTAAAATAGTTATTAAATGGTGTATCAAACTCCCTAATTATTT
The DNA here is from genome assembly GCF_048418805.1 of Vulpes vulpes. Lineage (NCBI taxonomy): Eukaryota > Metazoa > Chordata > Mammalia > Carnivora > Canidae > Vulpes > Vulpes vulpes. The sequence continues at coordinate 60,768,168 of NC_132795.1, forward strand.
AACAATAAAAGTACAAAAACTCCAGTTTCAGGTAAGTAGTACCACCAGTCACACACAGCAAACAGAAAGCTATATAAATGTTTTATAATGTATTCCAAGTAGAACAGATGCTTCTAAAAATATTACTATTCTTGAAATATCATGAACATATTACTATTTCTTGTTTATACTGCATATAAGTTTAGAGACATCCTTATAACACAAAACATATGGAATTCCTGTATAAACAAGAAATCAGAGGTCTTCTCTAGAAGAGAGAAATCTCCTATATAAACAAGAAATCAGATGTCTTCTCTAGAAGAGAGAAATCCATCTTTCCATAGCGTGATCCATTATTTCAATTTTGACAGTTATCAAATTTCAGAATCAGAGAAGCACTTCCTTTCAAAACATATACCTCTCTCTCTGTGTCTCTAATAAATAAATAAAAATAATTATTATTATACTAAGTGTAAAATGAATAGAAAAGATAATTAAGTCTGAAGATTGTTAGCAGTTTTGTGATAATCCTACATTGAGATAAATGATAGGTTATACTTTATAAAAGGATAGTACACTTTTAACAGATCCTACTAATAGGGAACACAACAGAAGAGATGAAATGAAACGGTGATTTCTATAATCAGAACAGGTGTTAATTATGGTTGTTATTATTACTTACTTATTAATTGTATGTTCATAGAGTGCGATGTTACAGTCATTTTCTTCATTCACATCTAAATATTCAACCAGACTCTCATGTAAGAAGTCTTCAAAATTCCTGGGAAAATATTGGTGAAATGTACATAATTAATAAATTTTACTGCAATGCTTTATGTATGATAATGGAGGATACCAGCTTTCATTTATATCCAAAGCACCTTTCTCTCCCAGAAAGTACCATACATTGGGATGCTTGAAACATGTTATTCATGGATCACAGAATGAAGGCAAATCATTGAAACAAAAACATCCATGGTATTTGTCAATCTGGTCCCTCATTCCTCTCCCTGTTTTTGTTTGAGAGAGAGAGACAGAGACAGAGAGAAAGTGAGGTGTATTGCACGAGGGGAGCGGCAGAGGGAGAGAGAGAATCTTAACCAGGCTCCCACACACAGCACAGAGCCTGACACGGGCTGGATCTCATGACCTTGAGATCAAGAAATGAGCCAAAATCAAGAGTTGGATGCTTAACTGACTGAGCCACCAATGTGCCCTAATCTGGTTCCCACTTCTGAAAATATCTTCTATGACTTTTAAGAGCCCCTATGATGAGAGATCCAGCACTGACATTGATATATCCCTGTTACTTCATAGTGTGCTAATTTACACCAACACTCTGTGATCCTCATGATACAAACTGGTAAATATTTTACAAAGTCTACACAAGTTCAAACAGAGAGGAATGGGTTAACTGGCTGATACATTCGGTAGGGAGGAATTAAGAGACTAAAAATGAAAATACACTTTTCTTAAAAGCTCAGATCAAATAATGTTGTTGCTGATTAAATTATATAAATAAATATTACAGAGTTTGAGAAGTTTTGCTTTTGGTCATTTACCTGTATCCCTGAGCCAGCTCTTCCATATGCTTATTTGTGACTGCAGGCTTCTGTTTCTTAACGATAATGTAGGGTCTGAAATGAAAAAAAAAAAACAAAAACACACACACACAAAAACAAAAAAAACCAAAAAAACAAATTCATAGTAGTTCAAAAGAATTAAGTCAGCAAGTAAGTTCACTATAGTGAAATGAGGGAAGCTGGGATATAATCAAACTGATTCCTAGACTGCCTTGAGGACACCAGGTATTCTCTGCATGTGCAAATACATTGGGGCCTCTTTACTCTCTCTCCCATATACAGGCACAGGCACACACGCCAGCAATGTTTGTATGTGTGCACATGTATGCACAAACAGGACCTCCTCCAACTATCTTAGGAGATATCTTGTTTTAAAGGAAAGGCAACACAAAAATAATAAGACCTAGAAAGGAAACAAAATCCTTCATGCTTTATTTTTTTAAAAGAGTATAAACGCATCATACCAAAGGCATTTCATAGGATTTCACAGAGGAAATATGGGGCCTGCTCCCCAAGACGCACGCAGAGAATTGTCATTGAGAATAACAATGTGTCCTGTAGTGAAAGTCTGGTGAACGTCAGCTTCTTTGTGGACAGACATCACAGGGCTACACTGGCAGGTTACCTAAGGCTACATGTTCACAGAGAATAAAGCTTTTTTACATTGTGATTTTTAGCGAGATAACGGGTGTTAAGGTAGAGAGAGCTTTCAGTCTCCCCATTCTGGTAGATTAACCTGTAACTGTCAGTGGTGATCTGCTGCTGAGGGCCTCGCCACCGCAAGGAAATACGGACACAAAGGATGGCATGCGGCCCCAAGACATCAAGGGCTGTTGCTATTTGGATAAGCGGCTCTTACAGAGAGGAGAGAGCAACCAGCAGACACTTGTGCGCTCTACCCTAAAGTCCAAATAACTATTTGAGGACTAATGAGCACTTTTGAACGGTTAAGAAGGGCTGCACAATTACAAAAAGGGAACACAAGTTGCTGAAAAATGAACTGAGTGAACTTTTCATGGAAATCAACATTTTACCTCGAAATCTTGGCTTTTTCTTGAGAGGGAGGCAGAGAGCACTGCTACCTCATTCAAGGGCTACAGGGAGCAGAGGCTACGAGATTCAAAAGTGAGGACAGGGACGGACGTGGGAGCAGGAGATGGCACAGGTCACAGCTACCTCACTCATGTTCTACTTACTCCATAAACTACCTGTACGTCCAGATCTATGCCAGGCCGGTATAAACTGACTTCTAAAAAAGAATTTGTTTTTTAGACTATCCCATCATATACTGGATGTAATTAAAGAGAAAAACCCCAAGAAAGAGTAGTAACCTAAAAACTAAGAACACATTACTTTTTTCCCCACCGAACCGAACTGATTATGTTAATAGCTATAGGTAAGCACCTGCTACATGCCTGGCATCTACAAGGCCCTGACCACACTGTCTACCACTTAGTTCTCAGGACAGTCCTAGGGGGTATTATTATCATTTACATTTTTTTCAGCCAAGGAAAGTAATACAGTCAGAGCCACGCAAGTCAGTAAGTGAGAAGTCAGGACTCAAACAGGTATGTCATCACCTAGGGTTCTTTGGTTGCAAAGAACAGAAACCAATTCTGGCTAATGTAAGCAAAAATGGAATTTACTAATAAAAATTAAAAAAAAATTTAAAGGAATTTACTGAAAGTATAAGAATTTACAAGGATAAGAATCCAAAAACAAAAAATCAATCAATCAAAACAAAACAAAACAAAACAAAACATCAAAAAGGTAAAATGCCCAGCCTCACAAAGGAAAGGATCCCAAAGCTCCAGAACGGGAGGAATAACATGCAGTCTCTCAACACATGCTGCTGTCAGGATAAATCAGTTCCAACCACTTATTCCTTGAGTTATTCTATTTGGGATTCGAATTCTCTGAGGAGAGTGTGACTGGCCTAGCTTGGATAACATGTCTGACCTCTGGTTGAGCAGGAGAGGGCACCTGACTGTCCCGAGAAGACTGCCAGCGGGGAGGAGCAGGTCCTAAAGGAAAGTGAGGAGGGTAACTAGAAGGAGAAGCTGGCTACTCGACAGACAAGGGCGGTCTATTCTCCGCTCTAACAGACGTCGAAGCCCAAGCTCTTCCCACCACCCCAGCCATTGTCAGCTCACTAACTTGGGCCCTAGCCCTACCTGAGGTCCACAAGGAATGACCACAGTAAAACACACAGAAGCTTACGAGACAAGGTAAGATCCTCACGGATGTCCCTGAATGTTCCCCAAAGACCAGACACCCTGTCTTATTCATCTCTGCCCCCACCTCTTGGCCAGGACCTGAGCATTACAAGCCCTTCAGATGTGCTGAGTGACTAGAAGGCACCTGCTTTCCACAGGGTTTAATGCAACGTGCTCATGCCTCCATGGTTTTGTTCCTGACATTCCCCAGCCTTTCTCCTTTCCTCCTTCGTCCAGGGTAACACCATCTCACTCATCCTTTAAAGTGCAGCTCACAGGAGGAGAATACAGTGGGTAAAATCATGACTGTTGGAGTCAAATGAACTATAAGGACTATCAAGTAAAGAACAGACCTGTCACAATCTACCTTTGGGTAAGTTACTTATATCTTGTTCCTCGTTTGTTAAATGAAAGTAGTAATCCACCCGTACACAGATGAATGTAGTAAAAGCCTTACATGTGGCACATCTACTGAAATCATCAGTAATGGCAGGTAAGCATTATTCCTAGCATGGTGGTTATTAGTAATTACTGCTGCTTTGACCGTGGACTGAGCTCTCTGAGGGCAGAGACTGACCCCCATTAATCTTTGCGTCCTTAGCACCCACATGCATATTCATGAGGGATCTGCTAACTGAAGTCCTCTCAACAATGAAAAAGGTGAAAGTGGATTCAAAAACAAAAATAAGCACATTTCTTTCAGAAGTACACATAAAAACTCTTTTTTAGCAACTTATACCTGCACAGCCTTCCTCCATCAGAGGAAATATAGACACATCGATCTGTGAGATTTGTTGAGATGGAAACAAATTCATTGATATATCCTGCTCTTCGCATCAGTCGAAATGTATTCACTAGCTTCTTGTGGTCTCGAATCACACCCAGGATGTTACCTAAGCAGAAAGAATATTTGCTAGAGGAACAAAATACCAGATCTATTCAATTGGAAATATCCACCCAATAAAGATGAAAAGCAGCAGTGAGCAGTTCATTTGAAAATTCTATTCTTCACACAGGGCAGCCAGTCCACAGGCTGCAGGAAGGCAACACAGCGGAGCAGCTGAGGGTGGCCAAGGACGTGAGTTGAGGAGCAGCCCTACCACATGCAAGTCCAAGTCGCAAAAGTGAGCCTCATTTTCCTCACTGGTCAGCACCACGCTGGGGCTGTGAATGAGGGGTCCAGACCGCCTGGGTTCAAACACTGGTTCTAACACTTCCAAAGGGTTGATGTGAGGACAAAATGAATTGATCTTCCATCAAACACTTACAGCTGCTCTGCCCAGCACTGAGTACCGCTATTCTTCTTCAACTGCTCTTCCTGCCATTGTCATCTGCGGAATGAGGAAGGTGGACTGCGAAATGAGGAAGGTGGACTTTGTGCCCCAGGGTCCATGTGAGGACTCAGAGGTGCCCTGGATGACAATGCAAACTAAGAGCTCTTTCCGTGCTAGCCACTGGGATTTCCGGAATGAGGTGGCCAGGGAGCAGGCCTGTTTTGCTTCTCACCAGCCCACGCGGGGAGGGACTAATGCCCCTGAAATGAGGGGAAAGGGGAGAAGAGCATGGGAGCCAGGCGTTCAGGATGAGCACACACTTGCTGCCAAGGCTCTGGAGGACTCTGAAGGGGATGAAAGGAGCAACTGAATCATGAACTGAAGAGAGGGATCTCTTGCCACAGGCTGCTGACAGTCCATCATCAAGTGGCTGAATATAAGTCAACTTGCTGTCAGGACTGGTCAGTTTTTGCAGTACGTCTCACATATTTAGCTTGAACTTAAAGATACTGCGTTGATACACTGTAGATCAGCTGACAGCTGTCAAAGGGCAGAAGGCAGCCAGCTTCTGCAATGCTACCTTGGGCTCTGACAGCAGGACCTCTAAGACCCTAAGGACCCAGCCAGTGGGATAACAGTTTCTATCACCATTTTTCTACCTTTAAATTAAGGCCCCCTGGACCCAGAATTGAGGTTTATTTGTCCTTAAACACCTTGATGATATGGCTTCCTTCCACCTCCCCAAGACTGATCAGGCTCAACAGGTCTCCTTGATACACTCACCATTGAGGAAGACGAGAAACACATTTGGATAAGAGAGTTCTTCCCCACATAATAAATTCACATCTTCTACCCCCAGGTTACTGGCTAATTTAACAATGGGTCCATCTTCCATGTCAGTTGTGATGTGCGTCATAAGGGCCAAGTTTTTAACCAAACCACATGCCTAAAAAACAAAAGTCATTTCTAAGAATGGCCATTAGTAATACAAGGTACGGTGTCTGAAAATAGCTCACTGCTTTGCTGGTGGCAATGCAAAGCAGTACAGTCTTGTGGGGGACAGTCTGGAGATTCAAACAAAAGACTTAAACGTATACACAGAAGAATTTATCCTAAGGTAATAAGCAAGGATACAAACATAGATTTAGCCACAGAAATGCTCAGTAAAGTACTACGTGAAATGGCAAATAAGGACGGCATTATGAATGCTGCCTTAAAAAAAGAAACAGAGGGACACCTGGGTGGCTCAGCGATGAAGCGTCTGCCTTTGGCTCAGGACGTGATCCTGGAGTTCTGGGATCAAGTCCCGCATTGGGCTCCTGCATGGAGCCTGCTTCTCCCTCCCTCTGCCTATGTCTCTGCCTCTCTTCTGTATCTCTCATGAATAAATAAATAAAATCTTAAAAAAAAAAAAAAAGAAACCGATTATGTAAACTGTTATGCCCAGATAATGAAACACCACAGTCATTAAGATGACACTGTATAGAAACAGTAAAACAAAATAGTAATAGATGTGGGCACCTAAAAATCTACAACTGGCCGGAAATAAGAGAGTCAACAAAGTCAATGCTCAGTACTCTATAAAGCTTGTTGGTCATAGAAGGCAAAGGAAAGACTGAAGAATCGCTCCGGATTACGAGACTAAGGAGACGTGGCAACTGGAAGCAATGTGTAATCCCGGGTCAGAAAAAAGATATTGGTGGGATAACTGGCAACATTTGAATAAGGTAAGATTCTATAATCTACAGATTATAATCCTGTTATCAATGTGAATTTCACAAGGTTGATAACTGAGCAACGGTCATGTAAGATGTTCATATTTGGGGAATCTAGGTTAGGCACTATGGAAATTCTTTGTACTATTTTTGCAACTTTTGTGTACAACTGAAATTACTTCAAAATGAAAAAGAAATAAAATATCTTTATATTTTTATACAACCAAAAAAAAATTTAAGGCAAAATATGAACAAGGGCATAACACAGGAAGTAGAAAACAAAACACTTGAGATGTGTAAAGACTGTATCTTTGATGTGTAAAGACTGTATCTTTGATTCTTTGAAATTATCTGCTAGTGATGCACAACATAGGTACTTTACTGAGGTTAGCTGAAACAAACTCTGGAAAATTCAGTGTTCCAAAGCCCAAGGGTTAAAAATTATGCAACTGTGACAAGCTGCATAAATTCTAGTGTGAGTTTCCATATGGTTTAAGATAAATTAAGATAGGAATGATAATTTTCTAAAAATATTAACTCATATGGACTTCTATTTTCACCTCCCCCAGTCATAACAAATTCCTACACTTTGGAACTTACATGTTTTATACATCATAACTAACGTATTGATTCATTTAGCAGATATCTATGGGGTATCTACTATGAATGAGGCTCTGCGCCAGGAGCTTGCGATAGAATGTGAACCTAACAAAGTTCCTTCTTCCAGAAGTTTACAATGAACAGAATCCGGTGAAACCAATGGTCAGCATGAGGGAGAAAGGGCCATGATGCAGAAATGGTGGTATGTCAGAAGCAAACCTACTTAAGCTGCTTGGTTCTGTGCTCCCTGTTGGCTGCAAGTCTAATGCCCTCTAAGTACACCTAAGGAAAATAAGGAGTTGCTTTAAAAAAGATCCTTGCAAACAAAGATGAGGGTCTCTTCATTTTCCCTCACATTCTTATCCTGTCTTCACTGCATGGTTTGATTCTTGTGATAAGCCAAAGTAAGTAAGAAAACTGGGACTGTATTTCTATCAGGTGAGATACTAAATTGAATGCCTGTCAGTACTGGTTTTCAAATGGACACTGATGTTGTCCTAACAGGCTGCATCAATTATTTCTCTGCCAGATAGATAAGTGGCTGACCCAAAAAAGGATACGCCCCAGAGAAATGGAGGTAGAAGCAGAACATCACCAACAGGTACTACCTATGACATAGCAGAGACTCCTCGGGTATCTTACCTCTCCTTCAGGAGTGTCCGAAGGACAGAGCATTCCCCACTGAGATGGTTGGAGGGAACGAGGACCACTCACTTTTCTTGTTTTTTCAAACTGAGAGGAGATTCTTGTCATCATGCCCAGGGCAGATATATATGACAAGCGAGACAAGACTTGAGTCACACCCTGGCGGTCCATTTTAAATCTCTTGAGAGACCAATTTCCCTGTAGAGGAGAAAAAAAAGACATAAGACCACTTCTGATCTGTTCGTATGTTGCCTGGTACTTTGCAGTTACTCTGAGAAGCTCATCACAGGAACTATGTATTTGTGAAATTAGAGCCATAATGTATATTCAGAAATCAAAATACCACAATTAAAATGAAAATTGAGTCAGGTCATTCGCTGGTGCTTTCTAGGGGTTTAATGAATATCACCTGTGTTTAGCGACCAGGTCAGAACGCTCTGATATATCAACCTTATCACACTGCAACATTTACTTTCTGAAGTACTGGTAATATCCTGAACAAACCAGTTCAACCAGAGATTTCCACTGGAAGCAATAAGCTCATTAATAGAACACAAGGTAAAAGTAAAAGTAGCTTGTAGCTCAAAGAGTAATTTCATGTTGGAATATGTCATTATTTGGATGTCTTCCAAAATCTGTCTTAATTAGAGGAAAATACACGAATAGAAAATACCAGAAAAATGACTCCAATAGCAGTTATTAGGGATAATGAATAAACTGTTGGCTTCCTAATCAAGGCTAAAAATTGCATATATATATTCACGTGAAGAAATAGTATATATTTCTGTGACTATCATGTTGATCTTAAAATAGATTCATAGGAAATAAATCTTGAACATTAAATTTAGTTTCTCTTGTACGTACTGAATATATCATGTTATATTAAATATATTACTTTATAGTTGTATCCAATATACACATTAACTATTCTGAAAGGTAATTTAAAGATGAAGGTTAGGAATGGTTAAATTTTCAATTCATGGCAATGGGACAGGAAAAAACAGTATGGCTAGAAAAGTGAAGTTAAAAATGTCAAAGAAATTACTGATTCAATAATCTTTCCGATTCAAAAGAAAAAAATTACATCTACTAAATGGTGGCTCTTCATTTTTCTTTTGAGAATCTGATGAAAGAGATGTCTGTTCTCTTGGGGAAAATGCAGGTAGGCCCATGAACCAAAATTTCACATTCCACTTCCAGGGAAGACCCATGGATCCTAGGTTAAAAACCCTAACAGGAGAAAAACTGCTAGAGTTTCAGGAGGAGATAGGTAATCTGCTTGAATTAAAATTTGTAACCCTGGGGGCATTCCCAGGGTCACTAAAGTTTAATCATTATTATGGAAGAGCTATCATTGCAGAAACTTGAGTTTTTCGATAATGTGGAAAAGAGTTAAATTCTAGGAAGAAACTATCCATTACAAAGCGAAGAAACGGAGCAAACATATTTATTCCACCGGTTAAACACATGTTGCTTTTTCAGTTAACTCCTTTTCTGCTCTGAACGGGGGTAAGCTCAGTAAACCAACTGATGTCCCGCAAGTAGGCATAAGGACGGTAAATAAATATTCCACACAGAGCTAAAGGAAGGCCACAGCTGCCGGCAAATAGGAAGTAGATGGGGAGTAAAGCCAAGATGTCCAACAAGAGGATTTGTTCTAGTATTCCGTGCAAGTCTAATGAAAGGGAGAGGAGAAACAGACAAGGAGTCTAAAAATGCTCTTCTGAGAAAACTTATGTGTTGAAAATATGCTCCTAATGGTAACAGAGAATTTTAGAATTTGATCCTCTTCCAGCTGCCTACACACTGCGGTATACCTGCAACAAGGTCTGCTACAAACTTTTTCAACAAGTAGTTTTCTCCAGGCGGTAAAGCAGAGTACTAAGGGGCAAAAGAACTACTTTAAAAAGCTATCATAACCTGAAACTCATGGGTCAGAAAGCAAGAAAAAGTAATTCTAACAAATGTGTGTTCAAGTGCTCTTTGGAGGCTTTTCTTCAAACATCTAGGGATCTTGTTTCTGACACGTCTGGGCCACAAGAATATAACAAGCCTACACGGGCACAAAGGCCCGGTTCACCAGTTTGAGGTAGCTGTCCCTTGCAGGAGCTGTTCACACGGACTCACGGGCTAGTTTCTAAAGATGAGCACTGCAGCAAGTCTGCCACTAATTCTTTTCATTGTTAAAGGAATAAACGTGTTATACCAAACTATTCTTCTGTTGGGGTGAAATCCCATCTATAAAACCAGTTTTATGTCTGGCATACAAAGCACAACTAGATTTCATCAGATAGACCTATAGTCATGATGCTTTAAGAAAGGGAGCAAAAACCTATCTGATAAGCCTTTATGAACAGCCAGGAGCCCTGCGTACATAGCAGCTGCCCAGGCCTGAATTCATCACTCATGTGAGACACAGCTGATAGCCCTTTTAGGAATATAAACTTACAATGAAATGAAACATTTTGTATTGTTGTGAACAAAAGCTATCATTAATAAACCTACTCCCACTATGTCAGTTTTATTACAGAAAAAAAAAATGGGAAGAAGTATCCATTAAAAGAATGCCTATTACCAGTTAAACTCAAAGATTTTCCCTCTATGTAAGAGTTACCGGTTTTTTTTTTACTGCCTGTTAGAACAGGGACTATAATTGGCAATAAAGCTACACAGTATCAAAATTCCTAATGATTAACATTTAAACTGTAGACTGTATTTCAAAGTAGAAAATCTGTGATTTGTTAACATCCTTTAAATATAAATGTATTTTTTAACCTAGATTCCCAAAGTGCTTTGAAGTTCCATTTCATGGAATAGATGTATAACTAAGTCAGGAAACCCTAAACAAATGACTGAAGACTTACTGTAGAAATGGCATTCACCATGCCGTTGGTAATCTGGTCCTGACGCATGTGCTTCACAACATCAAACTGAGCTGCTCTTTGCTTAGGAATCACCTGGTCTGCAATCTTCTTCATTTCAGAATTAAATTTTTTGAATAAATCTTCAAAAAGAAGTGATAAAAGCTAAAAAAAAAAAAAAAGAGTATATGGTGATGCATTACTCATCTATTTAGTAAACTTTAGGTCTCTATTAAACTGTTTTTTAAAAAAAGATGGAGAAACTGCTTAACAACGAAGAAATATTCAAAAATTCAATTTGATAAATACACACTTTTCTATGTGCTTATCACTATACTAGGCACTGGCAATAAAAGCAAAAACAGTGACATAATTTCTGAACTAATTTAGACCAGTCACGTCCAGACTTTTAGATGTCACTGTCCAGAGACCGATGTTTTAATTTTATAGATAAAGATAATTAAAATCCCAAAAAGGGGGTGGTGGAGAAGAATTACCATTAAAAAGTCTGACAACTTGGATGATGCAGTGCTGTTTGGACCTCTCCTATATCTCTGGTAAAAATGTAAATTGGTACCACTACTAGGAGGACAGTTTGCCATTAATCTCATCTTCCCTATGCCCCCTCAGTTCCTCCCCTAGGTACATCTCCACAGCAGTGCTTCTCAAACATCAGCATGCCTGGTAAAAATGCTCAAGGATTGTTAAAATGCAAATTGCTGGCCCCACCCCTACAGTTTCTAATTCAACAGGTCCAATAATTTGCATTTCTAACAAGTTCCCAGGAGATGTCAGAGCTGCTGGGGGGGGGGAAGGCACCTTGAGAATCACTGTCCCTACAGAAATGTGCATCCCTAGACAGATACAAGATGTTCACAGCAGCATTATTTGTACGAACTAAAAACTGAAAGCCATACAAATAATATTTAGTTAGACAAATTGTGGCATACTCGAAATAATGGAACACTATAAAGCAATGAAAATTAACAAAAAACCAACAAAATCATGGCTGGATCTTAAAAGCATAATATTGAGTGAAAGAAGCCACATACAAAAGAATATGTATGGTATGATTCCACTGACACAAGGTTCAAAATAGCAAAACTGAACTATAATTCGATGGCAAAACTCTACAGAAAAATCAAGGATATGAATATCATAAAAATCAGGCTAGAGGGAGGATTTTGATCAGGTAGGAGCATGTTGTGGGCAAGGGATGACTTCCATTTTTTTTTTTTAAGTCTTCCATCCTTTTTTTTTTTTTTTAAGATTTTATTTATTTATTCATGATAGTCACACAGAGAGAGAGAGAGAGAGAGAGAGAGGCAGAGACACGGGCGGAGGGAGAAGCAGGCTCCATGCAGGGAGCCCGACGTGGGATTCGATCCCAGGTCTCCAGGATCGTGCCCCGGGCCAAAGGCAGGCGCCAAACCGCTGTGCCACCCAGGGATCCCCAAGGGATGACTTCTAAACTGTTCAAATGATTTTTTTTCTCAATCTGAGTGCTATGTACAAAGGTATCTGTTTTATTACAATTTGTTAAGCTAAAATGTTTCATGAACTTTTTTGTATGTAATATTTCTTAATAAAAATATTGTATTATATAATATCCACCAATTACTCTAACATCATCTCATTTCAAAATGACATTTTAAGGCAGAGCAAATAATCTCAGAAGAAAAACAAGAAGTAAATACAATTTGCTCCATAAAACCCTTATCATCCATACTTATTCATTCCTCTCCAGACCAGTGAAAACTGGCCCATGGACAATACCAATCCTCAGACTAGTGGTCTGGGCACAAGTCTACATAAGCAGAGAATGATATAAAGGCAACAGAGACCAAAGTAAAGTCTGAAACAAGACAGCTCAGCCTATGCTAGGAAAAAAAAAATTAAAGTGTTTAAGTCCTCATCCTAAGATTATTGGAAAACAACATTAATGAATGATTTCATGAAACAGATGAATACCAGAGATGGAAGGAAGGCTAGGATTTGGAGGGAGTGGAGAGCTTATGAAAGATTTGCAAATTCCACATCCAGTAGGAAGTAGAAAGCCAGAATACAACATCCCCTCCACTCTAATAAAAAAAAGATAAATCGGCTACAAAATCATATATTTCTGGAGTCCAGCAGAGAGGTAAGGTTGCAAGGCACCCAGGTGAACAGAATACAAATGGTGACAGTCTGTTCAGAGAGAGATGGGACATATGACAAAGATGATGATGTCTACCCCAGAAGAATCAGACAAAATTTTAAGGACTTCTTAAATGCCAAATGTGAGCTACTACGGAAGCTTAGAATCATTTGGAGCCTCAGACACAAGAGGATTTGCACTCACAAGTTCTTTTCCATGGAGTGCTCACAAAAGACTGGAGTAAATAAAACAAAAGACCTGAGAAAGATGCCTTCGTTGGAACAAGCAACAAAACCCTATTTCCTTGGACTTTTGCTCATATGAAACAAAATCTTTAAGTTGCCAGAGAAGCATCAGGAAACCCTCCTGACAATATAGTTCCAGGGAAAGGTGACCTGCACTGAGAAGGGATAGAAGCCTTCTGTCCTTGAGGGTGGAAAGGAAAGCCCCCTGCTCCCACCATAAGCCCTGCATCCAGTAATAAGAACAGCAAGTCTACTGCTGGAGGAAGGCCAGTTAACCCTCTGGCCACCAATTCCAGGAAAAGATACCAGGCCAGATGGAAGAGGACCAGAAGCCAAACTGCAACTTTCCCTGAGAGGAGCAGGAAACAGGCCTGGGTCAAGGATCCTGCACTGGTACATAGCAAAAGCCGTATACCACAGGAAAGGGCAGGAAACTGAAAGCTTCACTTTATATAATTGAGGAATAGGACAGATTGCCCATTTTTACCACTTCTATTCAACATGGGATTGGGGGTACCATTCAGGGCACTATGGGCAAGAAAAAGAAAATATATAAATGTTGGAAGGGAAGAAGTAAAACTGCCATTACTTGCAAATAACATGTATGTCCACGTAAGAAATCTCAGAGTCTTTAAAAAAACAAAACAGAACCTACTAGAACCAACTAAGTTCAGCAAGCCTGCAAGATACAAGGTTAGTATACAAAAAGAAACTGTATTTAAATTTTATTAAAAGATTTATTTGAGAGAGACAGAGAGAGGAAGAGGGAGAGCATGAGCAGGGAGTGGGACAGAGGGAGAGGGAAAGAGAGAATCTCAAGCAGACTCCAGCTAAGCACTGAGCCCAATGCAGGCTTCAATCTCACGAGTCTGAGATGATCTGAGCAGAAACCAAGAGTCAGATGCTTAACTGACTGAGCTGCCCAGTTGCCCCTAAAAGAAACTGTATTTAAAACATTACTGAGAGACATTAAAGAGAATCTCAGTAGTAGAGATATACTATGTTCACAGATTTGAAGACTCAGTATTACTTAGATGTCAATTCTCCCCAAATTATTCTATAAATTCAATCAAAATATCAATCAGAAACTAGCATCCCTTTTTTAAAAAAATGGAAATGGTAATACTAACATTTAAGTAAAAATGTTAAAAAAATAAAAATAATAAGTAAAAATGTTAAACTCCCAAGTTCATGATGATAGAAAGGAAAAAAAAAAAACCCTTCATCTGTGGAAGAAATGAGATAGCTAAATCAATAGTCTATAACCTGGTTTAAAAAAATCTAGCAAGCATTTACCCTGCCTTTCCCATATAAATTATGTCTCAGTAACCAAAGAGATGATAATGAAAAATATTCTTTATTGAAAAAATGCCAGCTTAAAAAAAAAAAAAAGCAGAAAGAGTAGAGTATCACTATTTTGCATGCCCTAATCAAGGTAATGGAATGATCATCATCAGATGTTAAATAAAACCATCAGGAGAAAAGCTGATGGGGAACTTTAAAACAGATCTATCAGGGCCCAAACACCTAAACCCAGTGACCAATTCCAATGGCACAAAGTGTAGATATAACCAGTCATATTCTTCCTGATAGGATACAACAGCAAACTGTATAGTGCAACCCACGAAGCATACTAGCCAAAAAGGAAAAGAGAGAGAGAGAGAGAATTTGAATATGATCTAGCCTCTGAATTTAACTCCTGGTTTACAAGAAATTTAGAGAAGAGAAAAACAGAGAGGAAAAAATATATATATAGAAAGACATCATGAGTATATCATTAGCAAAACCCAAACTTACAGAAAAAAAAAAAAAACCCTTTAAATCAATAAGGAAAATGCAAATTAATACCATAAGGAGACGCTACTTTACACCCACTAGACAAAAGTTTTTAAAGTTTGATACTAAGACATAGAATGGAGATCATGAGGAACTCATAAACAGTCAACATACAAATACTTGGAAAACTAGTCTGATAGTCTCCAGTTAAACTGAAGATTTAACTTGACTCCAGGACTAAGCATTCCTATTTGTAGAAATTCTTGCACTAGAAAATATAAATAAGAATGTTAATAATTTTTAAAAAGGGAAATCATAAAGAGAAATGATTGGTAGAATGGATAAAGTGTTATTTATCATATATATCTTATATATCACATCATATTCCATATATACAATAGAATATAATACAAAAGTGGAAGTATGGTGACATGCAACAAAATAAATATTAAATATAATGCTGAGTGACAAAAAATGTTGCAAAAAATGAATAAATTATAAACCTTTTTTTTAAGGATTTTTATTTATTTGAGAGAGTGAGAGTGTGAGAGAGTAAGCATGAGCGGGGTCAGGGGCAGAGGGAAAAGCAGACCCCTCGCTGAGCAGGGACCCTGATATGGGGCTTGATCCTGGGACTCCAAGACCATGACCTGAGCCAAAGGCAGATGTTTATTAACCAACTGAGCCAGGCACCCCAGTATGAATCTATTTTTACAAAACCCAAAAATAAGCAAAAAAACTTATATTGTAATAAAATATTTAAAAATTTTTAAATTTTAAAGAAATTTCTGGTTGACCCTTGAACTACACATTGAGAGGTGTGGCCCAAGTCCTCCCACTGGCCCAAATGTGGGTAGAAGTTATAACTGCTTCTTCCAATATAGTAGAAATAAATGAAACTGAAGCCTAGCTCATTAAGGTGACATGGGTTCTGTCTCATTGATGGGAAACATTCGTCTGGAGCCCTGAGCCACAGCCCTGGTCAGGTCAGGTCCTAGCCAAGACCAGCCTTCCAGCCCTCCCCACAGCCATTTGTAGAATACTACCAACTGACCTCCAACACCATGTAAAACAGAAGAATCAAACAGCCAAATCCTGCCTGAACTCCTGACCCATAAAGCTGTAAGTTATAAAGTAATGGTTGTTGTTTTAAGCCACCGTTTTGGGATACCATGCCACATACCAAGAGATAACCAGCCATTTATATAAAGTTCTTGAAACTAGGGCAGCCCGGATGTCTCAGCAGTTTAGCGCTGCCTTCAGCCTGGGGTGTGATCCTGGAGTCCTGGGATTGAGTCCCGCGTCAGGTTCCCTGCATGGAGCCTGCTTCTCCCTCTGCCTGTGTCTCTGCCTCTCTCTGCGTCTCTCATGAATAAATAAATAAAATCTTAAAAAAAAAAAAAAAAAGTTCTTAGGTGTCTTGAGACACCTAAGTAGGTGTCTCACTACTAATAAACAGCAAGTACCCTTCTTCAATATTAAAATATAATGGATATTACATGTACTTAAGTTCCTCTGTAAAATTAATTGCATTAGTTTTTTGTCCCTTTGTAGGCCTTTTTTTTTCCTTTAAAAGAAAAAGCCTTGACATATTTGTAATGTAAGTTACCTAACAAAACATTAAAGTACTATCACTGAGGTGTTACATACCACATCATTTACTTACAAGGAAATTCTGAACCTCAGTAAGCTAAAGATTTTCCAAGTTCCAAA
Organism: Vulpes vulpes; assembly: GCF_048418805.1. NCBI lineage: Eukaryota > Metazoa > Chordata > Mammalia > Carnivora > Canidae > Vulpes > Vulpes vulpes. Next base: position 60,784,912 of record NC_132795.1, read on the forward strand.
CGGACTATATTCTTGAATGTTTATAAACCCATAGGTAGTTTTTGGATTCATAATGAAAATATTCAAAACAAATGAGTCTTCTCAAGCTACTTACTACCAAAGTGAGATTTCCAAAGAGGAATGTGATTTTAAGTTAGACACGTCTTTCTACTAAAATCCACTCTGCAGATAGGAAAACCCGGATCTTAAATTTGACTATACCATGTCAGAAGTGTTCTAAAAAAGAAAACTTCCTCCTCTGAGAGCTTAATCCTTTCTTCCACGCAGGCCCTGCAGTTTCACTCATGGAAAGAAAAGGATGTGGGAATGGGAGCAGGTGCAGAGGGGTGAGTGGGATGAAGAAGCCCATTGCAGCAACTTCCTGTGGAAACTGGCAAAAGGAACTTGAATAAAGCGTCCTGAACAGAAGTAAATGCCCTTAACCTAAATCACAGAAGCTCAGCTCTATTTTAATTAGCCCTTTACACTTAGACTTCTGTGTCTCAAGTTATGACAAAGATTTTTTGGATTCCAGCTGAACTTGTCTCCCCTTTCACCCCCCCCCCCCATTCACACGCAAGGAAATGCCTCTCACACTAAAGAAGTAAAATGCAGGAGTACGCTCGACGGAACTACTGCCTCATTAAATTTCCGCACCTCTAGATGATCGGTTTAAGAGAAACTGCATTCTCCTGTTCACAGGGCAGTGAGAAACTATAGGGCCACATCATATAATAAGTCACATTATTTAGGTCAAGAGTAAAATGATTAAAAGTGATGAAGCACTGGTGATAATATTCAACACCTTTCCTTGCTAGTATGAGGCCTTCCAGCCTGCTTACAACAGGAACACTAAAGAGCAAATTATATTTAAGGGAAAAAATGCTGACAGCTCATCAATTGATTTGCAATGAAAATGCTAAAAAAATTAATAAAGAAGTTAAGCTGCTGAAATACAGTTTCACCAATTAGCTTAATGTCAGAGAATTCTAATTAGGCGTCTTGAGATTGCTATTTAGTGTTAAGCCTTCATTGTGCCAAATTCTCCTTTTCACACAAACTGGTTGCAAAATTAAAGACATTAGGCAGCCTTAATTACATTATCAGAACAGCTGGGATTAGGCAATCTCTGAAGTCAAGACGGCATTCTTTTGTCACAGGGTGGAAATCCCTGGCTTTCCAGGGTGCCGGATTTTTGGTGCCGTTCCATATCTCACCCATACAAAGCAAGCTGCATTAGAAACAAAAAATTTGCAGACAAAGAATAGAGTAATGCTCAGCAAATAATGAACACATTACCGAAAAAGAAAAGGTAGGTGAAAAGATTAAGCCTGAAATCGGTAGGTTTTGCTAACACCTCTACTGGCGGCTGGCCTGCCAGCCCTCTGGTGGCAGGAAGACTGAGGAAAAGCTCTGTGAACCCACTTGGCCAGTGGATGCAGCTCTGTTATCTAAAGCTGAAGCACATTTATACTCCCTCGTCCCATGGGGTGTGAAATTAGCAGCTATTGTTTTTACACATTTTTGCCAACACAATGCCTTTTATGTCTTTACATTGTTTATAAAGCAATGTTTTCTTGCACATGGGAACCCTCTTTTTAATTCTAATTTTTTAAGCAACAGGATAGCCTCTCCTCTCCTGACTCCATTCCTTATTCCTCTAAACAATCAACATTTTTTAATGAACTCATTTAATACCATGATTTCTTCCCATTAAGAAACTAAAAATTAGGATTGATAGTGGTGGGTATACCTGTAATACCCTGAACAGAGGTCAATCTGAAAGTGGCAGAAAACCCGCCTGCTAACATTACCTAGTAACCACACAAAACTTCTCCAGTAGTCTAGACACTAGCCCTTTTCTAAAACCCAAAATTGCTATCACTTTTTAATCCTAGTTTTAAAATTTTAGTTGTAGTATCTGTTATGCTAGCCACCATCATGTGTCATCTAGAATATTGCCACAGCCTCCTAACTGCTCATTTCCTGGCCTGTTTGTCTCCAAATCTGATCAACTGAAAATCAGATAGCGTTACTTCCCTGGTTGAAACTCTCCAATGGTTGTCCACTATGTGGAAAACTAAATCCAAACCCCTTCTTTGGCCCACAGGCTATTCTCCAAGTCCTCCCCATCCCCATACCTCATTCAGGTCGGCCCAGTGATCCTCCTCCAGCTCCCCATTGCTGGAACTGTGGGGGGATGGATGCGCTCACAAGAGTCTCTTGCTGGAACATGGTTCCTGAGGTTGCAAGAGACTAGCTTCTCTTCACTCAAGTCTCAGCAGGAATGTCTGAGGGCTCAGCTTAAAATACATCGCTTTTTTCAAAGAGATCTTTCTTGATCTTACCTCACTAAGGTAAGATCCTTCCCTCCACCAACACGCCAGCTCTCTAACATTAACCTTTTAGGGGAGTTTTCTTTAAACACCTAGGACTATTTAATACTATCTCATTTCTTTCCTGTTCACTTGTTCACTGTCTCTCTCCCTTCCACCAACTTGTGAGAGCAGGTGCCTCACAGAGCGTCACTCACCCAGACATCCTCTGGTGCCTAGTAACTTTGCATGTGGATCCAAGAGAGAAATATAAGCGATTCCTGTCCTTGATGAGCTTACTGGCTAAGGGGGAAAGAAACTTGCAGGTAAAGAATTATATACACTTCAGCATGTAAAAAAACCTAAACAAAGTGCCACTGGCACATCTGGAAGACAGATCAACTAACATCTCCTAGGATTCATGGAAGGTTTCAAAGAGGATAACTCAAAGAATGAAGGATGGGTGGGAGCACCTCACTAGGGAGGGGGCAGAGGGAAACAAGGGAGCAACTTAGGCAGAAGGCATGAGTCAAAGGCATGGTAGGATGAACAAGCATCAGGGTATGCTTGGGAAGATGTAAGTGGCCTGCCCTGGCAAGAGGCAGGTCTAGAAAGGTATATTGGTGCCAACATCATCAGGGATCCCGCAAGCCCTGCTAAGAGTCTACACTTTGTTCTATAGAGCGAACTTTTATGAATTCCACAGAGGAGCTGGAGGAAAAGGGAAAGTGGGCAGAGAAATAAGCCCTAGGACTGCATGTCAGGCAGCGAGGCTCGTCTTTTACTTGTTTTAATATGAGGATTGCAAGTAAGCATTCATGCTTTGAAAAACCTTGAAGCCCACATCTGAAGTTCAGGCCTGCTGACATAAAGTAATTAAATCACCTGTCCTGCCAACTCCAATCGCTTGTTACCATAATAGTCTCGGTCATCCACTTTATTATCTCCTTGGGCCAGAATTACTCTTCGCACCATCACTGCAGTGTAGATACACTTCGCTCGGAAATTGAATTCTTTAACCTGTAATTAATTCAGGAGTTAGAGAAAATTTCTGAGGCAATGCACATTAGGCACTATCAACTCCTTCCTTCCCTATACATTTCATGTATATATTTCTCCACTCTTCCAAAGAGGTGGCACCCACTAACCCTGCTTGGGCTGGTCTGGGAACTCAGAGTTGTCACTTCCTTTCTCTGGGTCACTAGGTACCATGGCAAAAGGGCCAGGACACTCTACCGGGGACAGAGAGGCTGCTTAGAAAAGCACTGGGGAGCCAGAGACGCTCACTGTTGCTATTTGACTTTTAAATGGTCTTTCCAGTCATTCAGAGGAGTTTAAAATTCCTTGAGTCCCAGCTTTAATATTAAGAATTTTCTAATTCTTTGAATTAGCTCAAAACATATACAAATGGCAGCCAAAGGGCAGAATCAGAGATCTGTATATTTTTTAGCCAGCAAGGTGTTTTAAAATGAGAAATTCCTGTTTAGGTGGTCAGTCTCCACTTCTATAGATCCTTTGACTGTCCTTTATGATCAGCTCCTGACGGTAGAGTCTGCAACCCCTGAATTAGATCGTTCATGAACAACAGACATGTAACTCATTATAAACCAGACTATTTGGTTAGCAAGATTGTTTAACAAATAAGTCTATTGCTTAGAAGAATAATATCATATTAGAGAGGAATGATAGCTCTTGCCCACATCCCACATGGCCAATCTCTGTTTAACGAAAATGAATAAAAAGTAAATACAACTGACCTCTGAACAAACATGGGTTAGGGGCACCGACCCCTCACTATGTCAAAAATCTGTGTATACTTTTAATTCCTCCAAAACTTAACCACTAATAGCCTACTGCTGACCAAAAATCTTATGATAACATAAACAGCCAAGAACACATATTTTGATTGTTATATATTCTTCTAATAAAGTAAGCTACAAAAAAGAGTTCTCAAGAAAATCATAAGAGAAAATACATTTACAGTACTGTACTTACTGAAAGAAAAAACAAACTTAAGTGGATCCACACAGTTCAAACCTGTGTTATTCGAGGGTCAACTGTTCTAGGGTCTGAAGACAGATTCTAGTTCTCTCTCTGACCAGTAACCAGCTGGGTGACAAGATAAACCATCCAGCTTGTCTGGACCTGAGCATCTTCACTCTAAGTAAAGGAGGCTGGACAATGTGAACTTGAACATTCAAGGTCTAAGAGATGAACCATCCAATGTTTTAAAAAGTCTGTGGTGGCAATGGTAGCACAACAGTGAGAATGCACTCAGGGCTGTACACTTAAGAATGGTAAATTTTATGTTATGTATTTTACAATAAAAGAGAGTATATGAGCAAGGCACTGTAAGCCTGTTTCATTTAAAAACATCTAACACCATCTCTGTCCTTCAAAACCATGAAATCTAGTAGCAGCACTAATATATGTGTGAATATAAGAAACTGTAATTTTAGATTGAAACCAGGACCCATGAGAGAATAAACATGATGCCAATGATAGTAGACAGCTAACATTCCTGAAGTACAAACAAACTACTGATAATAGAAGATTATTTCCATGGGGCAGTCCAGTCTGTTCAGAGTTCTTCTTTTCTTATGGAACTAGATGTTAAATAATGTAAACCTGTATTCAAAATTCTTTAACAGACGGGCCCCCCCTTGACCACAGTTCACAGCTGTGCAGCTGCCACTCACTGGCACGTGTGTGAGGATGGTAGAAGCCAGGAGCTCTCTTGCTTCTTCTATCTTCGTCTTCTTTGGTCCACCGCCCCACATCCTTTGCCTCCTTACTTTGTTCCCTATATATTTTAATGCCTATAAAAACAGAATATAATAATGCTTGAATGACACCCATTGCAGGGAATTTTTTTTTTTAAGATTTTATTTATTTATTCATGAAAGATACAGAGACAGAGAGAGGCAGAGGGAGAGACAGGCTCCATGCAGGGAGCCTGATGCGGGACTCGATCCCAGGACCCCAGGATCACGCCCTGGGCCAAAGGCAGGTGCTAAACCACTGAGCCACCCAGGGATCCCCCGTTGCAGGGAATTTTTTAAAGATTTTATTCATTTATTTATGAGAGACACAGAAAGAGAGGCAGAGACACAGGCAGAGGGAGAAGCAGGCTCCCTACGGGGAGCCTGATGTGGGACTTGATCCCAGGACCCCAGGATCACGACCTGAGCTGAAGGCAGATGTTCAACCACTGAGCCACCCAGGAGTCCCCATTGTAGGGAATTTATTAAACACCTACCCATACAAAACACTATAAACAAAAAGATGAGGATCTTGGCTATGGAGATTGCTGCATGAGGCTTAGTCAAAAATCAACACTTATCATAAATCAATAACAAAGTAGCATTATATGCTGTCCAATAAACTTGTTTCCTTTCTATAATTTGCTTTCTTACTACAAAATTGATACCTGATCACTTTACATATATGAAGCAGCCAGCAATCCTCTACCCAAAGAGAACCACAGTCCCCAGTTAACATTCTGGAGCTGTACTTTTCTTCCCTTAAAAAGGAATCATACCATGTAAAGATCCTGAGAGCTGCAAAGCACTGCTAAAAGAATATAAAACCTAAGTAAATCAAGGACTATGCTGGTTTCATGGACTGGAAGGTTTAATAGTGTTAAGATGGCTTACTGTTAAAATTCTCTCTGAAGTGACCATAGATACATCATAATTATTCCTGGCAGTTTTTAAAAAACAAAAATCAGTTGATTCTAAAATTGACATGCAAATGCAAAGGACCTGGAATAGCTGAAATACTTTTGAAAAGGAAAAGTTGGAATATTTTACATTACCTGCTTTCAATTAGAAAGCTATGGTAATCAAGACAGTGTGAGACTGGCATAAGGACAGACAAATAAAAAAAAAAAAAAAAAAAAGGACAGACAAATAATAGATGGAACAAAGTATGTCCAGAAATAAACTCATGCTTTTAAGATCAGATGATTTTTGGCAAAAGCCGCCAAAACAGTTCAACAGGCAAGGGAAAAATCTTTTCAACAAATGTTGAAATACCAACATATCTACACAGTAAAAAATTAACTTTGACCCCTACCTCACACCAAATAAAAAATCCGTCTAAATGGATTTGAGACATAAACATAAAAACTAAAACCTTTATAAAACTTCTAGGAAAGAACACAGAAGAATATATTCTTGCCCTTGTGGTAGGCAAAATTTCTTTATACAGGACACAGAAATCAAGAACCATAAGACAAACAAAAAAAAAAACCCTCCTGACAATCAGATTTTATCAAAATTAACACTGCTCATCAAAAGATACTGTTACGATAATGAATAAGGAAGCAATGGACAGAGAAAAAATAGTTACAATACATAAATCTGACAAGGGATTTATACCCAGCATACTTTTTTAAAAAAAGAACTCTGAAATTCAATACTAAAAAGACAACTCAGTGAGGAAAACGGCAAAAGATTTGGACACTTTACAAAGAAGGTCAGTAAGTCCAAGAAAAGTGTCCAACATCGTTAATTATCAGGGAAATGTATGTTAAAACCTTAATGGTATAGACACCATCCAACACCTAGTAGAATGTCTAAAATTAAAAAGACTGATAAGACCAAATGTTGGTGAGGACATGAAGCAATGAGAACTCTCATGCACTGGGATGGAACTGCAAAATGGTACAATTACTCTGGGGAAAGGTTTGGCAGTTCCAACTTTATAAAAGTTACATACACAACTGCTCTTTGACCCAACAATCCTAATTGGACGTATTTATCCAAGAGAAATGCTGACCTGTTCAGGCAAAGACTTATACAAGAATGTTTACAGAAACTTTATTCTTAATACCCAGAGTAAAAAAACCAAATGTTCATCAACAGGAAAAGATAAAGTGTGGAACACTTGTATAATGGGTACTACTCAGCAATAAGAAGGCACTGCATGGACAAATGACATAAAATTATCAGACAGTACATTCAGCAAAAGAAACTGGACAAAAAAGAGTATATTCTGTACAATTCCATATACATAAAGTTCTAGAACGGCAAAATTAATCTGTGGTGAAAAATCAGAACAGTGGGGAAAAAAAATCAGAGGATGGAGATAAAAAGTGACTAAGAAGAGGCACGTGGGAACTTCCCAGGGAAATGGAAAAACACTCTATATCTTATGCAAAATGATGCAATTAGGATTTGTACATTTCAGCATACATAAATTCTACCTAAAAAATGAAGTATAAAAAACTAATCAAATAGTGGGTATGAGGGGTAGGTGGAGATTCAGGTGAAACAAGAACATCAGAGTGTTGGTAATTATTGAAGCTGGGTGATGGGCAGAGGACGGCTCATAACACTCTTCTGTATATTTTATGTATGTTGATGTTTATTCATAACATCTTTTAAAGGAGAGGATAATTTTGTAACAACAATGAATGTACTTTTTAAAACTGGCTTTCAGTTAGTCAGAAGAAAGAGCGGAGATTCCTGATTCTTTATCTTAGAACCCCTGTCCCAATTATGTGTCCTGGAAGTATCTTTCCTGTGCTTCAAAACCTAGCTCCGGTGTCACTTCCTCACATCACTCCTTTTTCTCTTCTGTGTGAATTTCTTATGTATAAAGAATTAAGTGCTTTCATTCCACTTCAGTCCATGCCATATTTTACCTATTTACAGGTATGTTGCTCCTACTAGGTGTTGTGTCATTCTTTGATTCCTGAGGACTAGTTCAGGGCCAGGAACAGAATGGAACTCCTTCGTGGTTAGATCGGGATATCAGACCTAGGATCCTCTCCATTTAGTGTCCATTAGAGTGTAAGATAAACTAAGATGGTGCCAACCCTTGCTGTGGTGACCTAGCAAGAAGTAGGACCCAGAAGCAGATAAAAGCAAGCCCGTCAGTCAGCAGAAACCACCAGGAGATAGGCAGTTCGGTCTTCTCTCAACTGAGCTGTCTCATTAAATTTTGGTCTTCCCGTTCCTTTGGGAAAGGGGTCAAAGATTCTTCACTTTGAGGGGAAAAAATGGAGGAACACAGGGGAGCCTAGAACCCCTTCTGAGTTAGCAGGAAGCCAGCTTTTCCCTGGAGGTACTAATAATGTTGCCAGGGTTTCAACAGTGTGAGGGTTGGGGTGAGAGCCCAATCTGCTCACAAATAGGCCAAGATGACACCCCTTGTGTCATCTTGGAGGACATCCTATTCTCCAAAAAGTTAATAAATAATTCTTTCTATGCCACAGCCCTTACAAGGAGGACAGGAAATGTCCGTTAGCAAGAGCCAGCAAAAGGAATGGAGGAGAGATAACAAGGGAAGCATTAAACACAAACACGACACAGGCATTTAGCAATCCACTAAGTGCAGAAGCTCTATTACATAAGACACCGTGCACCTGCCACACGCTCAGAGTAACATGCAATATTCACGTGCCCTAACTCATAGGTTCCAGTTACCAATGATTTTGGATTATGCATGCCTCTATAGCCTCTTATTAGTTGCAAATTATTAATCCGTGCTCTAATCCAGCACACAGAGTATGAGTCACATCACTCAGCTCCTATTTGCATATTCCTCTCATCTTTGAACTGAACCTTGCTCATTGGGTTAGCTAACATTTTCTGTCAGCACCTATTTAGGAGAAATAAATGATTTTCCAACCCCTGGGCTCACACAGCTTTACGATGCTGGGGTTATCGGGTTATCTGAGCAACAATGGTGCTGTTTGTTATGAAATGAATAACAGATCTCTCTGAAGTATCATTGAGGTAAACTGCTCTTCCTGAGCATTACACAGCTTTAAAGGAAATCGTGTGTCTCCCCAAATTGAGCCAACCCCTGGGTATTTCTCTGTTTCCTCTTCATGTTCTTGGAACCCTTGAACAATATAATTCCAGTTTGTAACAAAGATTCATGCTTACTAAATATTTCATTTTCAATAAAGACCAAAAATAGAAACTCCTAAATCCAAATAGCTTCTCCTGATGCTGCCTGCCCAAGAACCTGAATTGGCTATTACTTAACTGCATAAAAAGAGGAAGGTAGTGGTAAGAATAATCCCTACTGATTTGTGTTTTGGAATTATATAAACTTACATATGATGATTAACCTTAAATGTCTGTCTGGCTCAGTCTATGAAAATATCAAGAGTGGTGTGATGTTCAGAACACACACTAACAGATGATATAAGTAGGAAAATGTTATCTCTGTAAGCATCCTGGGTAACAAGAAAAAAGCAGCCTGGAATTTATACCTTGTTGTAAGTAACCCACAGAATTGACAATGTACATATGGGTAAGTAAGAACTATTGTACTTGTACTGCAGGGAATCCCTACCTCCCAGGATGTCTATGAGGAGTGTTGCCACTGATTTATATTTAGTGAAGTACTTTATAAATGTAGGACTAAGCACCCTAAGCATGGCTCTTAGGGCTCCCTGTCACAAACAAAGGTTAAGTAAAATTATTCTTAATATGTTGAGCATATATATAGATGAAGGCAGGGAGCTATGGATATATATAGCTTGAGTCTTATCCTAAAATCCCCAAGTTCCAACTAGGAGTTCTTCAGCAGGCTGATGAAGGCTCTGTACTGGTAAAGGGTTTCTGATCCTGGCTTTTTTGCTGCTGACATGGGGAATTCAGAAAAAGAGTTTGAGACCACATTCAACTAGACACTGAGAATTGGAAATAGGGAATAAAAAGAGAAATTGAAGAGAAATGCAGGAAATAAACAATCTTCTACACTAGAGTTGCTATAGTTCAAAAACATCTATTAGAGCAGCTGGGTGGGCAGTAGGCTAAGTGTCCCACTTCTGGTTTCAGCTCAGGTCGTGATCTCAGGGTCGTGAGATAGAACCCCACATCAGGCTCCACACTCAGCAGAGTCTGCTCAGGATTCTCTCTGTCCCTCCCGCTTGTACGTTCCCTCATGCCCACTCTCTCTAATAAACAAACAAATCTTTAAAAAAATTAAAAATAAACAAAAACATATCACTCAGGCAAATAAGTGAAAAAACAGAATACTTGTTATTATATCAGAACAAAAGCCTCTTGGCCACATATCCCCCTTCTAAGTTAGACACCATAGGCTGATAATTGTTAAGGCAAATTCCTTCCTCTAATTCCTAAAACATGAGTCAAAGAAGCTTCCCTACTGTTCCTCCCAACTCCCCAACACCCTCCCACACCTACACCCCAAGAAGTCACCGCATCCGATGCTTTATCCATGAGCAGCATTAAATCTCCAATTCCCTTTCATGGCAAAGGACAACATGAAAAGACACACCTGCATCTGTGTGAAAATCTGAGCTTTCTGGCACTCTTCCAAACTGGGCCCAAATGCAGCCATCACGTGCTCCTCTGTTCCAATCATCTGTACAATTTCCTGGTCACTCTCAACACCCATGGCCTAGGAAGGAAAGAAAAGATAGAAAGAGTGTTGGCTTTGTGTTAACTCACTGACATTTGCTTATGCTAATTTGGCATTGTTTGTGGGTATTACTTCTAAGCAAAAGCTAGCTCTTTTCTCAGAAACGGTGCCATCTGGCATTGGCAGCTCTAGCCCAAGCTGCAGAAGAACCTGAAACAGAAATTTCGAGTGGGAAGAGGAAAACAAACATTCTCAAGCACTTTTTGCATATATGCAATCTTCTAAAATATTTAAATATCCTATGACTGTCATCACTGAAAAAAGGAGGTAGAAAGGTATAGTGGAGACATTGGTCACAATTACGAAAGCAAACTGAAAAAATTAAAACAGCCAAAGAGCAGTAAATCAGAAAATATGCATTGCTGAAGATAAACAGAACCCCAATTAGTTTTGTCACAAGACTAATTTTTCTGAGAACTGTCAAATCATTCACATTCGGGCTTGAAGAATTTTCCCTAAAGGATGTTGTACCTCACTATTCTAGAAATACCAAGTTATGTTTTACACAGGTTTTAAGAAGAGATTTTTTTTTTAAACTAAAAACGCACTTAAGAGGTTTAAGAAACCCACTTCTCTTAAGTGTTTCAAGGTGGCAGCCAGGAAGGCAGGTCTTTGTGGATTCCATATGGCACGATGGCTCCCTCCTTCACACGTTTGCCTGGCATTCTGCCATTTCAAGAAATAGAACATAATCTCACTAAACCTCTCTTGGCAGAGAAAGAATCTGCTTCTTAGAAGTTACAAAAAAGTTATGTTTGCATTAAAATTCTTCCTTTAGCTATGCAGAGAAGACAGAACCAGAGATACCTATCTAGCTGGGCTTTGAAGCTCTGGTGGCCAGTTCAGACAAAAGGGAGAGGGAGGGAAAACCGAATCCCAAGTTCCAGGGAGGAACATCAAGAACCTAAGCCAGAATACAATGGAAAGGGCACCTAAGTCAAGAGATCTGAGGTGTCTGTCCTAAAACAAGGCCAATGACAGACCTCACAACCACCACTGCCAAGTCAACTTTGTCCACCTATATTTCTTCAGGTCTGTAACAAGAGGACTCAAAATTCTACAAGTCTACATTTGAATTTGAGTCATCTGTGATCCAGAAATTCAATACGGATACTTTAGGATCAGATGTAAACTTACTGAAAGTTTTGAAACTTTTGTTGGGGAAGCTAAATATGTGCTATGTCCCTTTTAGGCCAACTGTGGTGGTTTGAAAAATGTTCACCAATTCTCTGACACTCTCTTCAAAAGGTAAAGACAAACTCCCTTCCTCTTGAGTGTAGGCTAAACTTAATGACTCACTTCTATAGAAAAAATGTGCAAGCCACAGTACAACTTTGGAGGCCTGGTTATGAAATGCACTGCAGCTTCCTGCTTCCTCTTTCTCTTAAAGTGTTCCTTGGGGGAGCGAGGGGCTATGTCTGGAAGACACTCAGTCTATGGAAAGGTCCAGTGGGGAGGAGCCAACTCCCATTATAGTGGAGCTGCAAGGGGAGCAGACCCTGACATGCTCCAGTCCAGCCTTCGGGTGACTTCAGCCCTGGCTGACATCTGAAAGAGCCCTGGTTGACTCCTGAAAGACCCTGAGTCAGAACCACCCAACTGAGCAACTTCCAAATCTCTGACCAACAGAAACTCTGCTGTAATTTGTTACACAGCACATATAACTAACAAACCAACTTTTGGAATTAAATTTGCCATTTAAACTTTAAAAAGCTTCATAAAGGGAGGCCTGGGTGGCTCAGCGGTTGAGCTCTGCCTTTGGCTTATGGTTGAGCTCTGCCTTTGGCTTATGGTTGAACTCTGCCTTTGGCTTACGGCGTGATCCTGGGGTTCCAGGATTGAGTCCCACATCAGGCTCCCTGCGGGGAGCCTGCTTCTCCCTCTGCCTGTGTCTCTGCCCCTCTCTGTGTGTCTCTCATGAATAAATAAAATCTTTAAAAAAACAAAAGCTTCATAAAGATATAACTTGTTTTGTTCAAATTTGTTTTTGTTTAGTGAATAAATAAAGATGCTTTCACAACACAAATCTCTTTTCTATACTTTAATTTTCATTTTTTTATCTCTAGTTTGATAGGATGCATTTATTTAAAAGGACACTAGAAAAAAAAATAAATAAAAGGACACTAGACATAAAACTCCACTATTTAAAAATTATATAAATTCATAAAATACTGAGCATTTCATGGATTTAACAAATTCTAAAAAATTATCAGTTCTCATTTTTAAACAAATGAAAAAAATTATATTTCCTTTCTAATTTTTCTAGATTATCCTTTGATCAAGCACACTGAGTGCATCTACTCTAACACTGATGGCATGTATGTAGGACCATCTACATTTTCTCCTTGGTCCGCAAGAAGCCAGCCAGAAATATAAGAATATTTCTGTGAAAAGCTAATTAGAATATAAACTTTTACCTGTCAATCTCTCAAAAGAGTATTATCTGGGTTTCAATGGAATTAAAATATAAGAAAAACAACACTAAGGCAATTAATTAGCAGTAGAATCTAGTCACTCTTCTCTAAAATCATTGATAATAAAACTTTGTAACAAATGCACTTCCCTCCTCAGGGGAAAGTGCAAACATTAAAAGATATCTACATGGGCAGATGCCAAAGTGAGCATGCAAAATAATATACCAGGAGAAGGTCTCACTGGGACAGAAATAGAATCTTAGAGCTGAAGTGGCAGTAGCTTTCTGGATCATCCCCCTTTCTTGAGGCATATCAACCTCTAGATCTTCTGAACTGAAGCCACCTGGAGTATTTTAATAATTAATTTTTAGTTCAGCAATCTCCAAGTGAAAAAGACTATATATGCTTCATTACCTATTTTGGCATTTAATAATAGTGGGAAAAGTCCTTCCTCATTTGACATATGGATTGCTGCTTCAAGTTGTCTCGAGGCTGAATCTGAGCAGTAATTTTATAACTGCATAAAATTTTCGAGTGTTCTAATGTGGATCTAAACAGACTGCTTAGGCCTTCCAAATATTTCTAAGCCATGAAGCAAAGATATGCCAAGTACATGGTAAATGACACCATATGTGCAGAAAGAATGATCAGTGGCAAAGCTCTGCTCTACAAGGACTAAACTCCTCCTGTATCAGGTCACTGAACTACAGGGTGATAACTCAGTCAGGTTATCATCAAAAGCACTCTAGCTCCAAAGACCAAACTGATTTTATGACTATTTAGCCTTGTGAAGTCACAGCTACAAATAAATGACATATTGCTATGGAAACGACAGCAAAATGCTCAACCATTCTGCTTTACAGACATAATTTAGACATCTGAAAACTAGCTTTATATGGAACTCTTTGTACTCCAGATATCTGAAATCATTTCACCTAACTAATAAGTCAGAAATGAATGCTATATAATAACCTTATGAAGAAACAGCAGAGAAAATACGTTTCAGCAGAAGGTCACCCAGTCTGACCATTGGCAAGAAGACAGAACACAAATAAGGGCATATGCTCTTTAAGAAGTGGCATAAGTCTTCTCTTTGGATACCCGCTAAGTGTGACTACAAGTGTGACTTTTAAAGACAGAATACTAATGAGAGAAGAGAAGAACATGCCCAATGATGGTGATATGCTAAAATATATTACCTGAAGGAGGGAATGGGAATAAGTTCTTAAAATACCTACTATTCAGAAATCTCGAATCTTTCTTTAGACAGGAATCAATCTATTATTACTAAAAGCAGTCTTAGCAGATAATAAAAGAACTATGATGGCCCTCTTTGATTCTGCAATTTTTTTCTTAAAAGATCAAAAATTTCAGGGTAAGTTAGTTTCTAAAAAACAATGCCCAGCTCCCTTGAAATTTGATCTTCTTTTCTGTAAAAACTTTCAGACTACAGATGCCATCACAGAACAACTGCTGAATACTTGAGAATACAAAATGTAAAATGGGAAAGATTCATGGGCAGGGGAACCTTTGTAGTGATTCAAGTCCATAAATAAGGCTGATCTAGGTCTTAAAAAGCTTTAGTCGTCATATTCAGACCCAGCATGGAACCTGGAAACCCTGCTGCTTCTGTCACTTTTAGCCAATTGTTGGTTACAATCAACAACCATCAAGTCCTAATGACTGTCAAGGTCTGTGTTAGGGCCACACAACACAAAAAGAGAAATGATGTGACTTTCCTGGTCTCCCAGTTTATTTTCCCCAGCTCCTGACATTAAATGTGTAAGCAGGGTAAAGGCAAGAGTAACAGTATCTTCCTTCTAGGCTGTCCACTTTTCAAAAAATGTATTATCTCCTTTGCTCTTCAGAATAAATCTCTCAAGTCACTTTATAGGGGAGTTGTCCAAGACTGGGAAATCTGCCTGGGGTCACACAGCTTACAAATGGAGAAGCTGGAATTAGGCCTAGATCTGTTGCTAAGATCTTCCATTCTGTGCTGCTCTCCAGATGAAAAAGTCTTCATAGAAGTTATCAGACAAGGTTCCATCAGGCTATTAAAACATCCCTCTAGCAGGAGACCACAAAATGGGACTATCTGTGACCAATGTACTTATTTATTTAAACTGAAAACATTTAAATAGTTGTTTTAGTTCTTATACACTGCTGATTACCATGCAACAGTTATGTTTCAGGAAAAAATTTTGGCAACATGCAACAAGATTTGTTTTTTTTTTTTTAAGATTTTATTTATTTATTCATGAGAAACACAGAGACATACGTAGAAGGAGAAGCAGGCTTCCCGCAGGGAGCCTGATGTGGGACTTGGTCCTAGGACCCTGGGATCATGACCTGAGACAAAGGCAGACACTCAACCACAGCCACCCAGGTGCCCCTGCATCAAGTTTTTTACAAAATGTATAATCCCACTCTCAGGAATTAAGTCTCATATAAAATATTTAGCAATATGCACAAACATGTATATAGAACACCCAGGGTTATGTATCAGAGTGAAAACTTGGGGAGAAAAGGACACCTAAATGTCCCCCTATAGGGAACTGGTTAAACAGATTACACTACCCATGTGTAATTCCTGTTTGATACCTACTAAAAATAATGATGTAGATCTATAAATAGATCTAGATGTAGATCTAGGTGTAGAAAAAATGATGTAGATTTATAAATATGAAAAACTATTCACAATTCCCTGTTAAGTGGGAAAAAAAATAGTAAAATCGATGTATATACTACTACCAAAGCAAAGAAAAAAGGGCTTGGAAAAAAAAAATTCCAAAAATGTAGTTCTACTTCTTAGTGGCTTCCTAAATTTGTACAATTCAAGGACTGTTTCATAATCAGAAAAGGAAAAATCTGAAATCTCAACTGCAGGTTACATAAAAGTGCACATTGTTAATTTACAGACACATTTTAGAAAGGATTTAAGTTGGCTATAAATAGTGTACACGTTTGTAACATAATATTAAATTTGACAGAAGAAACTGTCTTACCAAAATTTTGTTACCTAGCCAAAAAAAGTATTTGATAAAGGTTTTCTGATTTTAATGTGTCCATGTGTCTAGCAATGTATTTTCCAAGTGAGTAATAGAAGACTACATGCATCATACTTAACTTATAAATCCCGGTCGAAGGAAAGCAGTCCTATACATTTTTTAAATTTAAATCCAATCAGCTAACATACAGTACATACTTAGTTTCAGATGTAGTATGCAATAATTTCAGTTGCATCAGTCCTATGCATCTTTAAGCCTCTTAAGACATCAGCGAAGTCTTTTTGATGCATGGGAACACACTGCCCTCTACTGGAGATGTAATTCCACATAGATGAAATTCTCTTCATCTGCCAATCAACACTATGTACACAAGACACTGCCATTGGGGGCTGTGGGATCCCTCCAAAAAAAGCCAAAATTACTTCAGTGCTTTACAAATATAAGCTTTAAGGAGACATAATAAGTTAAGAATTCTCTCTGGCTTCTCCCAACCCCATATAAAAAGTATTGCTGTTATGATTATCATCCTAAAAAGAAAACAACACCATCTCATTTAGAGAATATAAAAGTATATTAAGTTGCACTAAACATAAAAAAAAAATCTCCTATAGGAATGCCTGTGTGGCTCAGTCCATTAGGTATCTGACTTCGGCTCAGGTCATAATCCTGAGGTCCCGGGGTCAAGCCCAAGTAAGGCTCCCTTCAAAGCAGGGGGGGGGGTCTACTTCTCCCTCTCCCTCTGTCCATCCCCCTGCTCAAACTCGGTTGCTCTTGCTCTCTCTCAAATAACAAAATAATCTTAAAAAAACCCAGCAACCTCCTACAATCTTCTTCATGTAATTGCATTCAGAATACAATTATTTCCTGAGTCAAAGAACCTGACTGTTCAACATCCACTCAATACCTATGAGCACCCCAGGACCCCCAAACCGGTCGCTGCACTAACCTGACATGAAGAGGCCTGTCTCCTCCACTCCTTTGCTGTCACTGGGTCACAACTCCGACAAGACAAGTTTAAGTCTTTCTCTCTTACTCCTCTGAGGCGAGTACCCAAATGTCTTTCCTTTCTAAGCAACTCAGTTACTGCCACCTGAGATGTTTCTACTACTGTAACAACTGCTGAACAGGAATATTTGACTCTGAAGTGAAACTAAATGAGAAAAGAGTGTTAACCTCTACCTTTATCCCAAGTACCCACGCTCCTCAGGACTGACTCAAACCGAGCCCTTCACTTTGATCAGCCTCGTCAGCAAGATTCACTTCTGGCCCATACATGGTCAGGTCTGAGCCTCCTGGGCTGTGTTCCACAGAGCTGCCACAAACCCTGCAGGGAGAACAGGGAAGCACTGCTCGTGGGAAACACAGGTGGGTCCTGTTGGCCTCTGGTTACATTTCCTTCAGCCCATCAATATGGAGCTTTGTTTTATGTGTGTTTCTGCTCAAAGATGCCTTGGGTAACGTATGTTGTTGACTCCTAGTTCTGAACTCAAGGACAGCAGCAGTGTAACTCATACCTGAATACAGCATACCTGACACTCGTGGTTTTTAGAAACACCAGACAGCACTTCAGCCTCGGCACTAGTGGCCATTTTACCCAGCAAAACCCCACCAGAAAGCACAAAAATGTGAAAGAACATGGCACCGCAGAGGTGGCAGAGAGGGTACCTATTTACAGCATGAAAGCAGAGACGGGAGGTGGAGTGCGGCTCTCTTGGGCCTCAGCTGGGAACGGAGAGTTTGGGGACCCAAAGTTTTCAAGACTGAGCCAGTGGGTGTGCATAAATAATTGTAAAACCACCACGGGTGATGATTTCAAGGTCACAAATAAATTTTAGCAAGTAGAATTGGCAAATAACTGAATTCGCAAATTCCATGGATCAACTGTATCAGATAATGCTATTTTAAAATCTTGTTTAATGACTAATACAACGATTCAAGTGTTCCTAAAACATGTGTAACATTTAAGCCTCAGAGCACGTTAAGTGAGCCATCTTGCAATTATGTGCGAAGAATGCACCATTTAAACATAATTTCTATGGAAAAAATGTCTTTTGGCTTCTAAGTTACTAGTTTACAAACAAGCTGGAAAACATCAGTTTTAAAGATTCACATTAATGTAGAAACACACCAGACTCCCAAAGTCCATAAAAAATAACAAACTTGGTTCACATTCTTTGACCTGGAAAATTCCACTGCTAGGAAGTTAATTTGCCAATAGATATCCTTGTCTCTGTGTAACGTGGTATTATAGCAGTTCTGTAACAGCAAGAGATGTGTATATCCACCAATGGAGGAACAATTAAGTAAACTACCATACAGCCATAACGGAACAGTTTGTCAGAAACAATGTGGCAGCAATGTATGAACTAATAATATAACACGATTGATCTCCAAGATGTAAGTTACAAAAAAAGAAAACAAGCCAAGTGCAAAATGGTGTGCAATGTATGTAAGTAAAAAATAAAACAGAATAAAAACCTGCTATATACTCACGTGCTTGTACAGGCACAGACTATCTTTAGAAAGATGCACAAGAAACCAGGAGCAGTAGTGTCCTTGGGTAGGAAAACTAGGTGGTTATGTACAGGTGAGTGGAAGGCTTACTTCTCACTATATATCCCTTTGTACTTTAGGATTTTTTATTGTGTAGCTATTAAAAAATAGTATTTCTGAAAACATCTGAACCCTGATCTTAGTAGCTTTCAGATTAAAATTAATTACATTCCTGACACTTATCTATGTTAGTTATCTATGTTAGTTACTTATCTATGACACAAATCCTTCTATTCCTAGAACTCCTTATCCTCGAAATTTCTAATGACATATAAGAATTAACCAGAGAAAGACTCCTTATAATTTTCAGTAGGTACTTGCAGCCTTACCTTAAATATGATGACAATGGGAATATCTTCTGACAAAGTATTATGTCTCAAATAAAATCGCCCCTGTTTCACAGCCATATTGGTTCTGCTTTTTTTCTCATGGGTAGAGCTACAAGGAAATACAGGTTGGTTAAAGCACATCCCCACTTGGTTTCAAGCTAGTAGCATGATCATCAGTCAATAAGGTTCACCAATCAGTAGGTCCTTCCTAACAGATACACAATTCCTTTTAAAGATACACAACTCCTTTCCTAGCTTCCCTGTCACTTCCATGACTATTTAAAAACACTATAGATGTTTCTTTAGCTTTGAGATTATGGTAGAAGTTTTAAGGGTGAATGAGTGACACTCACCAATTCATTTTGACCTACTTCACTTTGACTCCACCTGAATCGCTTTAAATTCAGTATGGGGTATATTCATGATGAATTTTACACATTTCAAAAGAAAAACCTCAAAATGAGTCTACATCATAATGACAAAACTATGAAGAAAGGAATTCATACACTGTATTTAAATTAATAATCCATTAAAACACATCTATGTTCTTACTCTATAGTGAAGCCAAAAGAAACTAAGTAATTGCCTTTTACTGGTATCTCTATTAGCTACAAAGTTGCTAACAGATTTAAAAGTATTTCCAAGCTTAATCAGCCACAATAGGGCACATACTGATCACCTTCTACATACCATGTACACTGCTCTGCATACTCCACTAATACTAGCTCTGATCTCCTCCATACTAATAACACTTACATTCAAATAGTGTCTCCAAATCACATAAGGAAACCAATGCTTAGAGAAGATGTGTAACTGTCACCCTCCCCAAAATGCCTCAGAGCTACCGAAAACCAACTCTGGGATTCAACTCCCAATTCCCTGGCTCTGAAAGTTGCATATGGTAGGAAGACATTGGTCGAAGAATTATTAGATCTGGGTCCAAATGCTGGCCACCTCTTCTGATCAGTATGACCTTGAGCCCAAAGCCTGTTTCTCAGCAGTAAAATAGAGATGCACCACTTATCTTGGAGGGTTGAGAGGACAAATAATGCAGAGCCCCTGATACATTGCCTGGCTCCTAGTACTGCTCAATAAATGGCCATTATTGTTGGCTGACCCCACATTAGAAAGAAAAATTTTAAAAGTCTGAGTGAAACATCTTATTATAGGTTGTTAGAAAACAAATTATTGCATACTGACATCTTTATTATTCTATGATTTTTTTCTCAGAATTCATTGATTTATAAATCTCAAATTACATATGATAATAAATCAGAGAAAAGAAGTTACAAGAGACATGAGATGCTGTTGGAGAAAAATGAGTACACTGTAAAAGAGACCAGTCAAGAAAAGTAACAATAAGATGTTAAGTCCATGACAATTCATTAAATATTAGGTAAAAAATAATCTCTAATTATATCAATGTTGGAATACATTATGTAGAATGATCAAAGACTAAAAACAAACGTGACAGAGTGGTTTCATTTTTTTTTTCAACATTCCTTAAATGCAACAAAATTCAACTTGAATAAAACAACTAGTGGCCTTTCAACAACCAATGTCTCACACACTTCCATCACTTAAAAAATTTTAAAACAATATTCTATATGCTTCCCATCTTACACAATAAATTGAATAAACAGGTAAATATTTTGCTGCCTGCTATCAGAAATAAGTGGCTACCACTGTACTGAAAGACACCCATATGATATTAGTGGAATTATCAGTATTTCTTAACACTACTCCTGCTGTGCATACCTGGTAACTGAAGCACCAACCGTCCCTTTCCTGTCAGCCTCCACAATGATCCTGTTCTTAGACAGCTGCTCTTGGATAAGAATTACTTTTTCTACTCCTTTGACAATGAAGTAGCCACCTGTCCAAAGGAAGCAAGGTAAGTTTCACTGCCTCTTTTTCTGACAGTGTGATTTAGTAACAACTAGCGATCTTCTGATTTAGAGATCCTTCTTCCATTGCTCTGTGGCGCTAACCAATACTCAGTTAGAAGGAGTTTGCTGATATTGTTTTATGAATTGATGACAATGTCAGCACATGAGTTTATACACATGAGCCACAAGAAAATAAATTTCCTGAGGATAGGGTACAGATCTCACTGGTGTATGTATCACCAGCACCTGACATGTATAGAGATGAATGAAAAAAGTATGTTAAATAAATTAGTCTTTAAGTTTCTTAAGCATAGAAATAACCAACAATCTTCAATATAAACTCAAAATTGCCCTAAGTTTTCTAACAAATCAGTGACAATGGTAGATTAGGATCAAGTTTCCTGGATGGCTCAGCAGTTGAGCGTCTGTCTTTGGCTCAGGGCGTGATCCCGAGATTACAGGATTGAGTCTCACATCGGGCTCTCTGTGAGGAGCCTGCTTCTCCCTCTGCCTGTGTCTCTCGCTCTCTCTCTGATGAATAAACAAATAAAATCTTAAAAAAAAAAAAAAGGATCAGATTTCCTAACTATTCCATACTGAACAAAACCCATAAAACATTTTCATATAGCCTTTTTTTGCACACAATTCAGAATAAAATAAAACGAAATTTTATTTTACTTTTAGAATATAAATAAAAACAAGCAGTATATTTGACTTACACAACATTTTGTTATAGTCTACTAAAGTCATGTTCTTTGTTAACCTCTTTCCAAAACCCTCTGTGATTCTGTATCAATGCAACTTTAAAGCAATAGGTGAAAATAACTACAAATTAAATGTGCAACCTGAACTGAGGAATTAAGAAAAATTTTCTGTTAAGCGCTAAGCCTGAAACTTTGCAAAATGAACTGCCTAGGACTATGTATAAATATGTAAGTTTTTAAAATTTAAACAAAAGACTTTTGGTTTTTGCCCCTTTATTGCATTTAAAGCAGCCTGAAGTAATAAGCTATTTGAGTTTTTCCTAACCAGCTAAAGAAGCCACTTTTTAAGATTATTCTTGAATTTTTAGGCATACCAAAAGAAATCACTGAGCAAAGACAAAGAAAAGTCTGACAAGCCGTAACAATAAATCACATCTTGGAGTGTTTCAGTTTTAAACCTGAAATAAAAGAGGAAACTATACCTTTCACAAATATAGACTAAAAGAATAAAGTTGGAGCTAAATTTCTGATTGTTATGTGAACTTTTTTTTTTTAAGAGCAAGCATACATGAGTCAGTGAGAGGGTGGGAGGAGAGGCAGAGGGAGAAAGAGACAGAATCTTAAGCAGACTGTGCTGAGAGCAGAGCCTGATGCTCTTCCCTATAAGAACACAGTTCGAACTACGCAGCATTATGGGCATTCTGCTGAAAATAAAAGAAAATATCACATAAAGATATTCACTGGCAAAAGAGGTGAAAAGAGGAGAATCCTGCCCTGTACATATCCCCAAGGGGTCCGTATTCCTCTTGGACATTTTCGAAAAGGCAGAGGAGTGGCAGTCACATTAAGAACCAAGTGAAATGAAGGATTATTGAGTTGATGCAGGACTTAATCTCATGACCCAGAGATCATGACATGAGCTGAAATTAAGAGTTGGAGGACTAATCAACTAAACTACCCAGATGCCCCATGTTCTGTAAACAGTTTTATTCAAGTTCATTATAAAGCAAAAAAGCTGGCATTGTTTTTGAGAATTAAAGAAACAGCAACAGTAAAAGAAAAGCCAAAGAAGGGCAAGAGTTGGGGGGCAAAAATCCAAGGAATCAGACATACCTGGATCTAAAGGGCATTCGTTCAGTTTGGCAAATTCTGCTGGTGTCTTCCCTGTAAGAACACAGTTCGAACTACGCAGCATTATGGGCATTCTGTTGAAAATAAAAGAAAATATCACATAAAGATGTTGACTGGCAAAAGAGATGAAAAGAGGAGAATCCTGCCCTGTACATATCCCGAAGGGGTCTGTTTTCCTCTTGGACATTTTAGAAAAGGCAGAGGAGTGGCAGTCACATTAAGAACCAAGTGAAATGAAGAATTATTGAGTTGTAAAAGAGGCAGAGTTATTGACTTGTAAAAGAGAACCAAAGAAATTACTGAGATTACATTTCAGGAAAATAAAGAAGGTATGACAAAGTTTAAGAAAAATGGAAGGACAAAGTGAAAACGTCTCATAGACATCTAATCAGGTTCTAGATGGAAAAAAGACACACATTGGGCAAGAAGTCCTATTCAGAGATAGTGGCTGTGGACTTTCAGAAATGTACGAAAGCCATAAACCTGCACAATCACATATCTACATGGGTAAATAACAGGAAAGCCACATCAAAACACACCATAGTCAAGATACAATCATCAAAAACAAAGAGAAGAATTAAAACCCTGAGAGAAGAAAAGGCCGCTGCTTACCAAACAGGGAAAGATGACTGGACAGGCACACACCTGCAATCAACGAGGGACAGTGGCGAGGGGACATGCAAAGTTCGTACAGAAAGTCACTGGCAACCTAACTGGTGTGTTGTTAGGTCATCTTTCAGAATGAGGTCCAGATGAGGAGATTTTCAGACAAAACGAGAATTCTGGAGTTTTTAAGAAATAGCATCTACAGTTGATGTACCAAGAAACAGAGGTATATATGTAACATTTAAAGTTATGGATGCAATAACCACCAGAATGAGAGACATAGTCATGAGATTGGGAACGGGACTAGGGTAAGGAAAGGGGGAGGCTATTGCTTTGTATAAACTGCTCTCATATACTATTTGATTTGTTACTGAGAAGGAACATTACCTGAATTAAACTGAAACCTTTTTCACTCAGGAAAAAAAAAGTCCCAAAACCATAATACTTGCACAAGGTGATGCATGTAATGTAGACAGTGCATGGTACGTACAAGCACTCTGATTCACAAAGGTCACTTTTATGAGTGAGTAAATGCAATCATCTCTCCCAGATCCTGGTACATATACTGGTGAATACCCAACACTAAACACCCTTCCCCGCCTCTTAAATCCTTAGCCAGGATTTAACCCCTAAATCATACTAGTTATGCTTTGCTCCTGTCTCTCCAATCTTCCCTTCATAATATTCAATCTGGGAAAGAATTTATTTATTTATTTATTTTTAAATTTTTATTTATTCATGGTAGTCACACACACAGAGAAAGAGAGAGAGAGAGAGGCAGAGGGAGAAGCAGGCTCCATGCACCGGGAGCCCGACATGGGACTCGATCCCGGGTCTCCAGGATCGCGCCCTGGGCCAAAGGCAGGCGCCAAACTGCTGCGCCACCCAGGGATCCCTGGGAAAGAATTTATTAACGATCCAGTATTTAACTGGACACAACCAGGTCCATATGTGAGAAAGAGAGAAGGTCTTAACACAAATAAATAGTCCTGATAAAATGAAGATTATTATTCTGCTATCCCAACTTATTTTCCTGACTGAAGAGTGAGGACAGGAATGATACAAACAGCCCCCTCTGGCTTCCCTGGCAACTGGAAATGAACATAACTAACAGGACTTACATCTAAATATCATCTGTTTACCCGAGTACCCAGCATAGTGCAGAACAAGTGACAGGCAACTGGTGCGTATTTGCTGAACCAATGGATGTTTATTAAGCTCTTAGCATTTTTAAAGGTGGGGTTTTGAAAAACACTGGACAGGAACTGTTTGCACTAAGTTTAAAATTCAACACCATTATCAGATTCACAGTACTGTTGAGTTTTGTCCATTTCTACAGGCAAGTATCTTTCCCTATTAGGAAAAGCAGACTGCAACAATGCTAGCTGAAGCAATCTGTCATTTCCAAACCTGTTCCAGGCAAATAAGTAACTTTTCCCTTAAATACTGCTATGTTGGAAACAGTTCAATTTCCAAGAAATTCAAAATACACATGAATCCACTAAGAAGGTGAGGCCAGGAGACTTCACTGAAACGTTATCTTACCTGATGTTTCCCTAGCAGCTTGGATTTCAGGAGGAAAAGGAAGCATTTTCCTTAGCTTTACAGAAGAGAGTTCAATGAAAAAGCATTCAGCACCACAGCTATGCATTTGATATTGCTCTGAGTGCTGTGCTGGGCTGACTCACTGGGTCCCCAGAAAAGACTCCTATGAAGTACGCACCATTTCACACATTTTTCAGATAAGGAAATGAGGGCAGAGGGAACTGTGGTCCTTGCTCAAGGTCACCCCAGAGGGCTAGAATGCAGGCAGTGCGGCTCCAACCCAGATATCATTTCTCACCTGCCAATTGGTAAGGCATTACGGATGATCCTCTGGCTGCCTCGGGTATATTCAATATCCACGGTGATGGGGGCAGAGTACGTCATGTCCCGCAAACGGCACTGAAAGATAATCAGACAGTCACTGCTTCTCCTCCCTCGAAAAGAAAGGGTCCTGAAACCTCCAAGAGCCACATTTCCAGTAGAAGTATAGCCCACACTGAACTGAGTTGTTAAATGTGCTGCCGTAAGGATGCTGGGAGTGATGACCCTACCTTCTCCATGTGGGGAATGATGCTAGCCACTGATATAGACAGCCCCATGGCCTCTCTGCCCCTGCCAGCCCAGACATGAAATAAATATGGTGCTGACTTTCTTCTCGCTATCTGATCCCATCACTGGTCTGTTCCCACCTTTGAAGCAATTAGATTGTTCCCTGAAAATCTGGTCCATGGAAAGTAATCAATGTGGTTACCTTGTTCAAAAAGTTAACCACTAGTATAATGCCTAAGGTATACACATACACGAACTAAAAAAAAATTAAACTATACTTCCTTTTATTTTCCAAATAAATTCTGTCACAGAATTCCTTAACAAGTGGAATCCTATAGCACAAACCATTCATCACATCATATTAACAATTTCTGCATCATATTAACTTTAGAAATTACTGGTGTATGCGTCAGTTTGACAAAGTGATAATTAGCTCAATGATGCCCTTACCTGAGCCATGATCAGACACAGCAAACCCCACAAAAATCTTTTATGATGTCCCCTTTATTTAATTTTTTTAAAAAGATTTTATTTATTCATGAGAGGCACAGAGACAGAGGGAGAAGCAGGCTCCCCACAGGGAGCCTGATGCAGGACTCAATCCCAGGACCCTGGGATTACCACCTGAACCAAAGGCAGACGCTTAACCACTGAGCCACACAGGTACCCCAACGTCCCTGTTTTACTGATGGTCATCAGTGGCTTGTTTTCTCAAAAAGAGAGTAACTCAATCATACAATTCATGTTACTGCATCCTCTCTCTGCCTTCAACTGAACCAAAGACAGATTTAAACTTTTTATTTCTTTTCCAGGGCCTGGGATCTTAAAATATTAGATATCTCTATTAATGTTGAATAAAAGTTGCTTATTTTATATTTAATTAGATTGAGCCTCCATCTTCAGTCCACACCAAAGGCGATATGTGTAGAGGTTCCGTGTGCACCCTGTTGCCTGTGCTCAAATCCTGGTTCTACCACCTAAGTTTTGAATAACCCTTCTGTGTCTTGGTCTCCTTGTATGTAAAGTGGGGATGAGAATAGTTTTAATTCCCAAGAGGTTTTATATATATGTATGTGGTATATATATATTTAGAATAGTGTCTGGCAACAGAGTATTACATAAATAATATCTCATTTTTATTTAAAAAATTAAAAATTAACATAACACCCATGATGGGCAAATATTTGTGTTTCTTTTTTTTCTTTTTTTTTTAAGATTTTATTTATTTGAGAGAGAGTGTGAACTAGAGAGAGAAAGCAAAAGTGGGAAGAGGGAAAGGGAGAAGCAGAATCCTCGCAGAGCAGGGAGCCTAATGCAGGGGCTCAATCCCAGGATCCCAGGATCATGACCTGAGCAGAAGGCAAATGCTTAACCAACTGAGCTACCCAGCACCCCCAAACATTTGTGTTTTAACAAACTCCTCTCCATCAAATGGAAATAAACTTTGATAAATGTGGTGAAAATGGGGACCCTTTCCAGAGGTCCCAAACAACCCCTCTGAGCTCCCTCTCTCCCCCTCTGCCTCTCTGTCACCACAGGAGTAGAACTGTGCAGGGGAATCTGCAGAATCAGCATCCCACCACTCCTACTGTAGGTACCCTGACTGCCCACCCGCCTGCTCTCCCACTCTCCCTGCCTCTCCAAGGATCAAAATCCCTCCAAGAAATCTCTGTGCCCTCTCTCCCTAACTGCAATAACATCCACATGTTTCTTCTAACATCAGGAAGAATAATTATGACAACTGTGGCCTCAGGCTTCTCGAACTACTTCAAACCACTTTGTCTTCTCTCTTCTCTACACTCAGTAATGTAGTTCAGAAGATGACTTAGAAATTGCTAATCGGCTGCATAGTTCTTATAAAATTGGAAAACTCCAGCAAGATGAAATGGGGAAGTGGGGAAAGCCAAAGTGGGGCACGTGTTCCCAACATTCCACACCTCGCCACTTCCTACTCTATACAACTTCACCTACCATGCATACCTCACCCTCCTGGGCATTCCAGTGTGCAACCCCTGCTGTCTGTTTCATGTATTTTGTTATTTTAGTCTCTCCACAGAGTATGAACTCCTTGAGGAAGGACAGGGTCTCATTTCTTTGGTATCTCTCAATGCGGAGGCACAAAATAAACGTTCAACTGACACTCAATACTTGGCGATTAAATAACACCAACATTTAGCTTGCGTGAAATGTCTAGTTCCATGATCATACTTCCTGTCTAACCTTGCTCAGACAACAACCCTAACATTTTAACAACTTACTTGTTGTTTAATAGAGTCCTCTGCTACTTTCCCTAATTGCTTTACAGTTTAGCTTTACATTAACACAAACTAGATAAATCTACAAAAATCATTTTCTTTCCTAAATCAATTCCAAATTATGGACATTAAGTGGAAGATTGTCCAGAGGAATCTAGAACATGTTAAAAGCCAATAAACAGGCCTGTTCTATAACCCTTTAGGTCTGTTAAAATCCTGGTAGTTAAATTTTCTTCCTATCCATCTCTTCTACCAGGCTGTGAACTCCTGTCCTTGGTCTCCCCTGCCTAATACAATGCCTGACCCTCAAAAAATGTGCTCAGTAATATCTACAAATGCACCGCACACCGCACTAGGCAAAAGTGGCTGGCCAGGGCAGGGGATGATGGAGAGGCTGCTCAAAAGTCAGAAGCACGGATGTACGTAGGACAAAGTTATATAACAGTGCAGGTTAACTAATAGTGCAGGATTAAATAATAAACTAGATAGTACAAAATTGTTTCCTAATACAGTGTTATATAAGTGCTAATTTATTTTGGTCATCTTTATAAGAGATATTTTTTCCTTGTTTTAAAATCATTTTAAGAGCATATGCTGGGCGCCTGGGTGGCTCATTCAGTAAAGCATCTGCCTTCAGCTCAGGTCATGATCATAGGGTCCTGGGATCCAGGCCCACATTGTGCTCCCTGCTCAGCGGGCAGTCTGCTTCTCCCTCTGCCCAGCCCCCTCCACTCTGCTCATGATCACACCCGTGTGTGCTTGTGCTCCTCCCCACCCCCTTGCAAAAATATAGACCTAAAAATCTTTTTTAAAAAGCTCACGTTAAGAGCACAGACTCCTTGAGTCAAGGCAAACAAATACAATTATAGTAAGGTAGATAATTACCTCATGAGGGGATACTGGTCTAGTTACATTGAAGCTTTCTTCAACATCAGGAAGCCCCACATAGATATTAAGATACCTGAAAAGCAAATTATTCCATTACCAATTATACTTTTTCAAAGAACATACAAACAAACAAGCTATTTTCTTCCCAAATACAAGGATTATACTTTGAGTATAATCAGTATATTATACTTGAGTATATTATAAATACTTACCTTGCTAAAAATGACAAAAAATTGTAATTGGAGATCTTCTTGACATGATAATACATATAGCTCTATGAAGGAGGGTAAAAACTATCGAAGTCTTTAAGAAATTACTGTAAATTTATTTTTTTAAATACTGCAAATATCGCTCTCTAGAGATGATATTTAATGAAAAGAACTATTATTCATGTAAGAAATAAGAGGTTATAAGGGGAAAAAATACAGCTCTTCCTCGACTTACAGCAGGGTCACAGCCCAATAAACCCACTGTAAGTTGAAAAGACTATTAAGCCAAAAATTCATTTAATATACCTAACCTGCCAACCATCATAACTTAGCCTGGCCTACCTTAAATGCGCTAAGAATAATTACATTAGCTTATAGTAGGGGAAAATCATTTAACACAGAGCCTATTTTAAAATAATGTGTTAACTATCTCATGTAATTTACTAAATACTATACAGAAAGTGAAAAACAAAACAATTTTAAGAGCGTCGGTCCTTGATCCCTGTGACTGTGGGGCTGGCCGGGAGCTGTGGCCACGCTGCCCAGCAACATAAGAGGATTGTACTGCATATTGCTAGCCTGGGAAAAAAAAGATCAAAATTCAAAATTGAAAGTACAGTTTCTACTGAATGTGTCTAGTTTTTACACCATCATAAAGTTGAACCACTGTAAATCAGGGACCATCTGTATATACTCATTACAGCAAAAGAAATAGGAAGAAAGCAGAAACTAATGAGACTGGATACCTACTGGGAGTGTCTGACAACAGGGTGGAAAGAACTGGAAAGGGTGGCAATTTCCTGAAAGTATTTTTTTCTAAAGGACTAACTCTTACAACCATGTTTCACACACTCAAAAAGTAAACGCATAATTAAAATCTACCAGGATGCAGAATGGGACCCAGAATGGAATACAAATGGCACTGCCTTACAAATGAATAACATAACTGCACTGAGAAGGTGAGAATGGAAACAAGTCTAAGTAGCTCTGGAAACAATATTTTGCTTGGATACTGTAGAGATAAAGACAAAAAATCAATGTACAGATACTGTACTCTAGCAAATTTTATTCTCACAGAGTTATCAATTAGCAATTCTGAAATATGCATATTCTAGGATTGAATAAATAGGTACAAATAGTGTGGATAATGAGAGCCAGGTTTTTCATTTTAGGGACAGAAGTTACAAATAAGGAAAGAGGTCAGTTAGAATGAGTCCCGTGGAGTTGAACGGAAATAGGAGGTATCAGTATGCTGGGTTTTTATATAAAAATGGATAGGATATGGAAATATGGATGTGTGCATGCATGTTAGCAAACACACACATATTTCCTTGCTCCATCTACCAAGGTTTTAATATCTCTATCTTGGTTTTTAAACACTTGTCCAGAAAAGGAGATTAGGGCTTCCTGGGGAAATGGATGATTCCAGGCTGGTGCAGGGTAGAAAAAGCTCTTCCTTCCAATAAAATTCTAGTATGAATGTGTAAGGAACGATGACAAGAAAGCCTCATCAATAGGTAAACATACAGCAGTAACTGTTAGAAGTACCATCCTTGATGCTAAAATTAGTGTGTAAGCTATTTGTATAGTATCAAAGGATCTCCCCCTAAGACCCTTGTTACAAAAGGAAAAATACATATGTGGACAAACACGCATATACCATCTTAATCAAGTGAACTAAGTTAAAACCACCAACAGTAAAATATACTGACATCTGTAGCCCTAATATGATGCAGTGAAGATGGCACAAAACATTACTTCTGTGCCAAAAAAGCATAAGCCAACTGAATCATGAGCAAACATCTTACAAACCCAAATTGAAGGACCTCCTACAAAACAATGGATCAGAATTCTTCAAAAGTGTCAAAGTGATAAAAGACCAAGAAAGTATGAGGAACTGTTACAGGCTGGAGGCGGCTAAAGAGACGTGAGAACTAATCATCATGTCGGGCTCTGGATTGAAGCCTGGGCCAGAAAAAAAGACATGAGAGGGAAAGCTTGAAATAGGACGTGCAGAGTAGTTGACAGTATTATATTGGTGCTAATTGCCTGGGTCTTCTAATGTGGTTTGGTTATGTAAGCTGCTAATATTAGCACAGACTGGGCAAAGGATAATAAGGAACTCTTTGTACTATGTTGGTAATTTTCTCTAAGTTTAAAACTGTTCTAAAAAGTGTTTAAACCTCAGTTTCAGTACTTCTCAAACATAACTCTACTTGTTATAATTAGTTTACCAATTAAAAATTGAGTGCTTTTCTTATTAACCAGATAAAGACAGTTATTTTGATAGGCTTTTGGTTAACAACCATATTCACTTTTAAACATGTTAGATGAAATCAAAGCAGCAAGAGTAGATGACTCCTTACTTCAGGTACCACATGGGGTCGGCATCACTCGTGACCTTTTCGTTGGCCTTCATGATCTTCTTTATCTACAGTGGAAAGAGCACCATTAGGGCATTTCTGGCTTCCATCAATTCTCATCTCTACTTTTCTTTTTAAATAGGCTCCATGCCCAACAAGGGACTCGAACTCAACAACTCTGAGATCAAGTTGCCTGCTACCCTGACTGAGCCCGCCAGGCACCCCTCTCTCTCTCTGCTTCTAGGCCCTGCTGCTTACCTCCACATTAATGAAATAGTTGAATGAATCTATATGCTGTTTCACAAGGCCTTTCACCTAGACAGACAAAAAATAGAAAGCAGGTTAGCAACAATACAGCATACTATGTCAGACTCTAACCACAGGCGATCTTCAGATTTTTCTCAAAACCAAAGTGAGAAAAAAAAATCCACAAATGTCACCTGGTGGAACTTCACATTTATGTTTCCTCATTCCATTTCTCCTCCATCCTGCTAATACACACTCCAATTTTCCTCCCTGAAAATCAATCTGACCCTGAAAATTCAAGGTAGGAGTATTTGAACATATCTAAGGACTCTCCATAAGCTAACAAATGAGGCAAGATGTTTTCTGCATACTTTGAATTTACAAAAAAAGCCAAGAAACAAAATACAGCAATTGAGCATCATTTCCTCAACCCTCAAAATGTCTGTTTTCCCCTATCTGGATAATTTCAAAACTCAGATAACTTAGAGAAGACTGAGGGGGAAAAAATGAGGATCTTTATCAAGAAAATTGAAAATCACGGCATTTGAAATGGAAAGGCAGGTGAAATTCATGGAAGAACACATACTAGCCAGCAGAGACTCTCCTTTCAACTCAGAAGTAGGAAACAACCGGGCAGAGGTAGTGTAGTGTGCTATGGAGAACACTGCAACAGCAACACAGACTCTAAAGTGCTAGAATTTAAAAGCCTGCATGTGTTCTTTTTTTTTTTTTTTTCACTTTATTCTTCAAGCACAATGGGTTCAGCACTGCAAGAACAATCCTAACACATAATCAGAGCCTTTGCTTTAATTACACTTCCTTCTTGGGATCTCACAGAGCAACCATCCCATTTAGAAGTGGTCCTAATTACTGAGGGAAAAATTTAACCTCATATACTGATCTGAGGTCTCCCTTCCCCCAGGTCCCACCCCTTGAACTTAACTGTCCCTCTGGAGAGAAAGGCCTGCTCCCCAACAGTCCATTTATTTACTATTTACCACAACTCTCCATGTTGTCATATTCAGGATAACTAGGAACTATTCAACTATTTCTCACATGCATGCCTTCCAGACCTTTCTATCAGCCTGGTCCAGGTGGCCAATGTTCCTCCTAACATGGGGACCCTGAACTCAGTGTTCTCGACAATCTGATGCATACAGTGGGGATATGGCCTCCCTCATTCTGGATATTACAGCACTGGATATTGATTTATTTAAAAAAAAAATCAAGGACAGGGTATGATCCTGGAGACCCAGGATTGAGTCCCATGTCAGGCTCCCTGCATGGAGCCTGCTTCTCCCTCTGCCTGTGTCTCTGTCTCTCTCTCTCTCTCTGTGTCTGTCATGAATAAATAAAATCTTTAAAAATCAAGGCCACACTACTGACTCATCAACTAAATCTCAAAAGGTAATGTTTATTTTCACCAAGCAATGCTATCAAGTCAAATACACCCAATTTGGTGCTTGTGCGAAACCAAGTACAAGGATTTACATTTGTCCCTCTTCACTGTTGTCATCCTAGCCTAAGAACTAAGTCTTGATTCAGTTGGCCAGCAGCATCGGCAGCCTTATAAGCTTTGTGTTTCTATCTTTAGTTGTGCATTAAAATCTTTATACCTATATTTTTGGACAAATATATTGTGGTGTGAGTAAAGGAGATTCTCAACTTTGAGTGACTGAATGAATGAACGAATGAATGAATGAAATGACCACAGACTTAGGTTTCTACTGAATTCTCACTCTCTTCTTGGACTGTCATCAGTTGTCTCCTCTTTTTTGAATCATAAATACCACCTTTTCTCCTCTGCTTATATATAGTTCCTTTAAAAAAAAAGGGAATAATTAAAAAAAAAAAAAAAAACCTTTCCTTCCCTTGACCTTCTTACCATTTTATATCATCCTGGGTCACTCTTCTTCCTAAAACCTCCTTAACAGCTTCCTATTGCTGTTAAAAGAAAAACCAACTCCTTAATGTGGCTTCAAATCTGGTTAACAATCTGGCCCTGACAGCCTCCCCAGAACCACCCCCCAACACTCTCTTTTTGCCTACAACACACAACCAAGTCAGGTAAGACTCTATTCATTTTTCAAGCCTCCATCTTTTCATTTAGCATACTTTCAACATCCATCCATATTGTAGTATGTACCAGCACTTGATTTCTTCATATTGCTAAATAATAGCCCACTGCAGAGCCACAGTATGGATATACCGTATTTTATTTACCCATCCATCAGTTGATTCCATTTGGGTTGTTCCTACTTTTTGGCTATGATGAACATATATGTACAAGTTTTATGTGGACATGTGTTTTCATTTCTCTTGAGTAAATAAGTAGGAGTAGAATTGCTGGATCATATGTGGTAACTCTGTTTAACCATCTGAGGAACAGCCAGGCTGTTATCCAAAGCAGTTGCAATATTTTATATTTCCACCAGTAGGGTTCCAATTTCCCCACATCCTCATCGACATTTATTATTACCTTTCTTTTCAACTACTGCCATCCTAGTGGGTGTCAAGTGATCTGTCATTGTGGAACCCGCCCCCGGCCTAGCATAAGCTCTTTTAAAGTGAATTGAAGCCCTCCACTAACCTTATATTCAGCAGTTCCTATGACTATCCACTTATCCATTCCAGCCACACAGACTGGTCACTGTTCCTATAAACACTGTGGAGGCTCCCCTGAGTGCTTTTATCATGGCATGCTCTCTGCATTATACCTTTCAGCTTACAAACCCTGTCCTCCTAAGATGCCGTTTTACATCTTACCTCTTTGGGAGACCTTCTCTGGCATCACTCTTTTGCTAACCACCACTTTACTACTGCTTATACTACAACCTACCTCTAAAATTAGATTACCACTCTCCCAACCAGCACCTTAGATATAGGCAGGGAAGCTGCCTTATAATTTTTTGTATTTCTAAAATATAGCAAATTACATAGTTGTGCAAAGTCAAAAATTATTAGTTGATGATAAACACTAAATCATTTTTAAAAAGATGAACTTGGCTTTTTCATTTAAAAAATAACAAATTGGGATCCCTGGGTGGCGCAGCGGTTTGGCGCCTGCCTTTGGCCCAGGGCGTGATCCTGGAGACCCGGGATCGAATCCCACGTCGGGCTCCTGGTGCATGGAGCCTGCTTCTCCCTCTGCCTGTCTCTGCCTCTCCCTCTCCCTCTCCCTCTCTCTCTCTCTCTCTGTGACTATCATAAATAAATAAAAAATTTTAAAAAAAAGAAAATACAAAAAAAATAAAAAAATAAAAAATAACCAATTATTATTAAATGTTAAAAGATTACCTTTAAAAATGCTGGAAGTAGCCTCCATTTTTCCTGTGAACCAAAACAAGAGGAGTATCAGCATTCTGTGCCAGCAACCACAATATTTTTATAAGAAGTTATTTTAGTCTACTAAAAAGAACTTACTTGATCACAGAAAACAGAAGAAAATAAACCAAAATGAAAAGAACAATTTAAAAATTATAACCACCTGGACACCTGGGTGGTTCAGTGGTTAAGTGTCTGCCTTCAGCGGAGGGTGAGATCCTGGAGACCTGAGATCAGGTCCTGCATCGGGCTGCCTACATGGAGCCTGCTTTTTCTTTTTTTTTTTTTTAAGATTTTATTTATTTATTCATGAGACACACACACACACACAGAGAAAGAGAGAGAGGGAAAGAGAAAGAGAGGCAGAGACACAGGCAGAGGGAGAAGCAAGCTCCATGCAGGGAGCCTGACATGGGACTCGATCCCAGGTCTCCAGGATCATGCCCTGGGCTGAAGGCGGCGCTAAACCACTGAGCCACCGGGGCTGCCCATGGAGTCTGTTTCTCCCTCTGCCTGTGTCTCTGCCTCTGTGCCTCTCATAAATAAATAAACAAAATCTTAAAAAAAAAATTGTAACCACCTTTACGGAAATCATATATGTATATACGTGCATACAAATACATATGTATATATACACATATATATACGTACACGTATATAAAAAATTTCTTTAGCAGAATAGACTTTAATCTCTTGATGACTCAAGGTTCCAAGCACTGTTCATACTTTATGTCATGACACCTCCTGAGCAAGTGGGACTTGCCAGTCTGAGATAGGGAAAGTAAGTTTGGGGAAGCTGGATCTCTTGGCCCAAAAAGAGTTATTTCTCCCTCCCATTCTTCTCCAACTAGTGCCTGATCAAAGCTCATATCATGGCTGCAGGAGGACCACACACGATATTTATCTCCTTCATTAAATAACTGCAAACTCACACACTGCTCAAGCTCTTAGGTCTGCTTTTTATACCTTCCTGAGATTGTAAGTGGCTTGAGATAAGAAGTCTATGTACAGTACCTACTCTGCTAATGGGAAATCCGATAAATGGTTAGAAATGAGTCTAAAGCAAGAATAGTTTCTGAGTAAAGGCCTGAGGACCACACAGGACTGGCAATAGCTGTAAAAACTGACTTTCACTAGAAGCATCAGTAGGTTCTGAGCAAAAGAGTGATGTGATGATGACTCATTTTAACTGGATGACTCTAGCTGCTGGGTTGAGAACAGACAATACAATAAATACTCCAGGCCAATGGTCACAGTATAGAGTGAGAAATTGTAGTTAGGAGGCACAATCGAAGTCAATAGGATTTGATCCTAGATTAGACAGAGACTCTGAGAAAGAGAAGTCAGGACTGACACCCCAGAGTTTCCATTTATGGAGAGGAGGAGACTGGGGTACTGTCGAGCAGCAGGTTCTGTCTGGTGTGGAGTCGGGAGTCAGGCTGGGAACATATTAAATTTGATGTACCCACTAGAGATTCAGGGGGAGATGGCAAATAGACAACAAATGGGGATCTGGAACTTGGGAAGAGAGTGGCCTAGAGATATAAGTTAGGGAGAGTCAGCAGATGGAGGACAATTAAAGACATGTAATGATGAGATCACCTAAGGAGTGTGGATGGAGAAGAGTCCATGAAGTGAGATTACAAACACTCCAACATGCAGAAAGGAGCAGTAGAAGGCAGATTAAGCAAAGAAGATTGACCAGGAGTGGTCAGGGAGGGAAGCAAACAACCTAGAGAAAGTAAAAAACATTCTTCAAGAAGAGGAGGCGGGTGGCATATGGAGCACATATGTACCTGTAACTTCCTCTCAATGTGCTGTGGCCCTAAAACTACTCTAAAAAAAGTCAGTCTACTAAAAAAGAAGGGAGCCAGGCAAAACTAATCTATGGTGATAGAAATTGAAAGGTACTTGGGGTTCAAAAAGGTTCATAAGGGAACTTTCTGGGGTGATGGAAAAGTTCTAGACCTTGTATTTGAGGGGTAGTTATTTGGGAATACATAACTGTCAAAACAAATGTGATTGAACACTCGACATCTGTGCATTTTATTATACGTAAATCTACAAAAAGGATTAAGTGAAAAATCTAGAAGGAACTGTGAGTAGAAAATGAAGATTTCAGGGCAAAATGGGGAAGGAGGTGGGAATGGTGGGAAAGGAGTCTGTAGAAGTAAATAGTGGCCAGGTTAAGATGTTAGATTGTGCCCTAAGAGCACAGGGCAGAGATTGAAGAATTTTAACCAAGGGAGCAACACGATCTTATTTGTGTATTTAAACTGACGGTAAAATAAGGGCTCTGGCTACAGAGCAGAGAATAGGTTGGAGTGAGACAAGTAAGTCAGCAGTGTAAGAAGAGAGGACAGTAGTAGCTCGAAAGTAGTGAGAATGAAGCAACAGACTTGAGTGTATTTAGTAGGTAGCTCCCTTAAGATGTGACGGTGGACTGGACACAGAGGGCCAGGAAGAGGATTGTTATTCCTGATTCAGAAGCCTGGGACTGTGCTTCTGGTTCCTTCACAATTTGTGCAAATTCAGGAAAGATATAGAAATCCTTTACGATTAGGGAGAAGTGCCTGAGGATGAAGACTAAAATCCGACTGTCAAAGAGTCCAAAATCCAAATCAGCCACTTAACGGCTTTTAGACACTGGATTAATTACAGTAACCTCTCTGGGCCTCAGAAATCTTCACTGGCAACATGGAGTGAAAATTGTACGTATTTCAGAGAATCAAATAATGCAATGCACGTTAGGCTTAACCAGAGCCTGTCACATAGCACGTGGTCAGGAAATGCTGGCTCTTAACTTCAACCAAGATTTAAAAAAAGAAAAGAAAAGAAAAAAAAAAAAAAATCCAGGACTGCCTGATGATCATCCATGTACTTCAGGCACTCATGGGCTAATAAATCTGATGGACCGGGGACGCCTGGGAGGCTCAGCGGCTGAGCGTCTGCCTTCGGCTCAGGGCGTGATCCCCGGGTCCTGGGATCGAGTCCCGCTTCAGGAAATAAATAAATAAATAAATAAATAAATAAATAAATAAATAAATAAATAAATAAATAAATAAATAAACAAACAAACAAACCTGACGGACTCATCGTAATGGACCTCACTAATCTGCCAAATAGTCATAAAGGAATTCTTATAATGCAATGGATTCACAGATCACGTCACCGTCGTGTTTAGACCCTTCAACAGCATCTCGCACGGCTCCTCCCGAGGTCTACGCAAGGTCAAAAGCGTTCCCGGTGGGCCCCTCACTACTCACTCCCCGTCTCTCTGCCTGCGCTTTCCGCACCCTGGTTCCACCGGACGGCCCCGGAGAACGCCGCACGGTCTGACGGCCTGACCCACCCTGCTCCTCCGCCTTAAAGCCCTCCTGGACTCGTCCACGTCCCCGTTCCCCGCCGGTCGATTCTGAGCCGCAGAGAGGTGACGTGAGCCCTTCCAGCGAGCACAATCCTGTCCCCAGCGGAACCTCACGAGGCGGCTCACGGTAGGGCTCGCCTCTGGTTATCCGGTGAAAGAGATGGGGCTACTCCCCAAAATAAAGATTTTTTTTTTAAACTCAAAAGATATTGGGTAAATTTTCAGGGCGTTGAAAACACTCGTGCAGCCCGAAAGTGACTTCCAGGTTAAAATGATGCCTAGCCCGGGACGCGGAGGTGGGACCTGCCCAAGGCGTCCTCCGAACCCTGCGAGGATGCGCTCCGTGCCCCCAGCTGGGCGCGAGGACCCAGGCCGCCGCCACACACGCAAAACCTCCAAGGCCCCCAGCCCCCGGGCAAGCACGCGGGGCCCTGCCCCCCCAGGCCCCCCC
Source organism: Vulpes vulpes (assembly GCF_048418805.1). Taxonomy (NCBI): domain Eukaryota; kingdom Metazoa; phylum Chordata; class Mammalia; order Carnivora; family Canidae; genus Vulpes; species Vulpes vulpes. The sequence goes on from NC_132795.1 coordinate 60,823,446, forward strand.
CCCGCCCCCCCCGCCCCCTCCCCGCGCACGCGGCGACCCGCACCGGAAGAGACCCGGCCCCGCGCCCCGGGCATGCGCAGAGCTGCCGCGCCCGTCCCGCTCGCCGCGCCGCGAGAGCTCTCGGGGCAACGCCTCCTGCGGCTGCTCCCGGCCCCTTCCGCTCCCCGCCTGCCCGGCCCTCACCTCTACGGTGGGGATGGGCGCCGCCAGCTGCTCTGGGGTCAGGTTCCCGAACTCCTCCGCGAGCACATCCATGCTGCGCTGCTCCCGACCAAGCAGAAACAAGCGGAGCCCCCGCGCCCGCTTTCGCGGCAACACGCGTGAAGAGCGACGCGCCCCTGCCTAAACGGTCCCCGCGCGCAGGTTAATCGGCGGCGTGACAGAAACGTTCCGCCTGCTCCTGGCCCGAACCTGCGGCGGAACCCGGATGTGGCTGCGGCGAAGCCGGGAACCTGCGCCCCCTGCCGTCGCTCGGAGGTCTCTGCCAGCCCCTCTGAACCACAGGACAGGTTTCGTGCCAGCTCTCCCACGATGGACACCAGTTTTGTGATCTTTTACACTGCACTATTGTTTGTAATGTTTAGATACACTATTGTTTGTGTACACTATTGTTTGTAATGTTTTAAATAATCCAGAGAAAAGGACAAACGGATACTCTGTGGGACGTGAGCTGCCGAGGCAGAGAATTCGTTTAATCCAATCCAAAAACGACACGTTGTATAGAATGGAAAACTAGGGAAACTTATATGCTTAGTAGTAGGGGATTGGTTTAAAAAAATTATAGTACGTGTGTGATGGAATATTGTGCAACCATCAAGATGACCTAAAGTGAGCGGTTCACTCACTAGAGAGTAGAGCAGAACAGGATAGTAATTAGGACAATGTTCTATTCTCACAGGACTGGAGAGGAGATCCGGGAATGAATACCAGGATGTGGAGAAATTTAGTATGAAATTGTCATTTTAAATCAGGCAAAGACAGGTTATCCAATAAACGATACTGGAACAGCTGATGAGCCATTTAGGAAAAAAAAAAAAACTTTAAGTAAATCCTATATGGCTTAAGTATTTAAATGTAAGACGTTAAAAGAAAATGTAAGTAAATGTGTTCATTAGATTGAGATTGTGAAAGCCTTCAAGGACAACAACATAGAAATCCTAAAGGGAAATATTCATAGATTTGGTCATGTAATTGTAACCACAGTTATAATGATTCCATAAAAGTGCAGATTTTTTTTTAAAGATTTATTTATTTATTTATTTATCAGAGAGAGACAGGCAGAGGGAGAAGCAGGCTCCATGCCGGAAGCCCGACGTGGGACTCGATCCCAGGACTCCAGGATCGCGCCCTGGGCAAAAGGCAGGCGCCAAACCGCCGAGCCACCCAGGGATCCCCAAAAGTGCAGATTTTTCTGCACAGATTTTTAAATTCACCGTGCATAGAGTTCTTTCAAAACACAAGTTGGAAGAAGACAAAGGATTGGACTGGTAGCCCTAATTTAAAATGAACTCCTACAGATCAATAGGAAAAGCTCCCATTGGAAGAAAACAGGGTGAAAGACCACCAGTTGTTTAATTGGTACACAGTTTACGTTTGGGAAAATACAAAAAATCATGGAATTGGGCAATGGTAAGGGTTGCGGAACAGTGTGAACATCCTTAAAGCATACTGAACTGCACACTTCAAAACAATTGTAATGGTAAATTTTGTGTATTTTGCCACAGTAAATTTTGAAAATTTGTAGATATACCATTTTCTCATCGTGAACGTATAACACTTGCACACAGTTTGTGAATTAGCTACTTCAAGTAAATTTCAGTGCTTATCTCCTAAGTATTGCACTGAGATCTGAAAGTAGAAGGGAAAGAAAAGTTAAAAGAAGCTTAACCCTGTTCTCAGAGATCTTACGGTTTAACTTAAAGAGGCATATATACTTTTGTATCATCCTTGTGAATTACCAGAGAGCAGCCTATTTCTAATGGAGCCTGTAGGGGACTGCGAGGTGATGTTTAGATGTTCTTAAGTTTGGCTCAGATGTGTTGGCTTACTGCTCCAAAGTCCTTTTGGCTTTCCACTTTCTCAAAGTGGTTCTCCAATTTTAGTGTTTGAATCACCTGGAGAGCTTGTTAAAACAACCTCAATTTTCATATTAGGCAGGTTTGGGCTGGGGCCTGCCAATTTGCATTTCCAGTAAGTTCCCAGGTGATGCGGATGCTGCTGGCCCAGTGATCACACTTCGGGGATCACTCTCCAATGTAAGACATATCGCAGCATACCATATTCTCTGTTCATGCATCTAGCTCTTCAGACGGGGAGCTCCTGGAATGGGGACCATCTTGTTTGTCTTTGCATTCCCGGGTTCTCACCCACTGTGCCTTCCTGAATAAATTTTTGTTGAATAATTTGAAAGAAAATAATGCAATGAGTGTTAATAAATTTGATATTAAATTTGATCATCTTTTTAAAAAGTTGATTTTAGTTTCTCTTGATAAGAGATGGATCAGGTGGCAGTGGTCCCAGACTCCCGCATGGCAGCAGTCAGCTGATGCTGAGTGATGTGGGGACCCCTTACACCACAGCTGCCACAATCCTTGCAATCCTTCCCTTCGTGCACCTGCCTCCCCCCTCCAATTCCCCCTTCTCCTAGTATTGGTATTTGCCCCCAGGTCAATCCATGACTTATGATTACCTAAGGAACTGAATTTTAAAAACCAAAAAGCCAGAAGCAGTTCTCCTATTTCTCTGTTTTCTGTTGTCACTTGAGATATTAGTGCAAAAAAGACTCATGGTTTGAATAGAAGCCTGGACGTTTGGGGAAGGAATCTCAGAGGGAAACCTGGCTGACATCTTGGAATACGGGACCATCACTTAAGTATAAAGTGCCAAGGGGCCAGGTGAGAAGGTGACCAGTGCCGTGGAGAAGTGGGGAGGGGAATGGGGGCATTGGTTAAAGCAGAGCAAAAGAAAGGGAACAGCGGAATTGTCCAAGCTGGATGCCCATTTACTCTTTGCCAGGCATTGGAATACACTCTGTGCATTCTCTAATGGAATGATCAACCTCAGGGAGCTAAGTATGCTTATATCCAGGTGAAGACACTAAGGTTCATAGGGATTAAGAAATCTGCCAAGCAGATGTGCAATTTAAATCCCTAAGTATCTGACACCAGAGCTCATGCTTCCAGTCGCTCTATCACGATACCACACTGAGTGGATACGGTGGCAGAAGACACTCCAGAGAAAAACAGCGTGAGCAGTGGAATGTGAGCTTTACACAGCACTACACCGAGTGTGGTTCTCCATCAGCCTGTCTATAGGGAAGTGTCTATAAAGGACACTAGAAAGATCCAGTGGGGCTGGGCTGTTGTTAGCTTTTATGCCATGTTAAAGAAATTAGACCTTATTCTGAGAGGCTTCAACATGAAGACGCTAGAAACAAAAGAAAAAGATGGTCCTCTCTTCTTCAAAATCCCCAGACTGGGAGAAAACATGTGATCCTGATTTCTATACCTGAGTAAACAATAGAACTAGAAAAGACTACAAGTGTTGGAGAAAGAATATGGGCTCTTCAGTCTGAAAAGGCAAGGGCAAAGATGGGAGTCTGTGAAGCCTATCATTTCACAAATAGCAAGGTAAGAAAGAACATGGACAGAAGCCCCTAACCACTGTAATCAGAGAACAGCCTGCATTTTGAGCAAGGATGGATGGTCCAAAAACCTCTTGCTGCTTGACATGCCCACAAGCCCCTTCTCTGAAAAGCCTTGCATTATGTCAAGGGATCCACCCGTACTGTGAGAATTGATAGGGCCAGGAACCTGCCAAAGATGGTGATGTAGGGGAGCCAAGGTGTCTTGTCATAAAGGAGACCCCTATCAGTGCAGGAGAGTGGGGAAGAGTGTCCATACTGAGTAATGGCAATTAGACCAAATCATTTCTCTCTGGGATGTTCTTAATGAGATATCAGAAGGAGGGCAGCCAGAGAAAGAAGCAGAGAAGTAAAATGCCAAGGATGCATTTGGTAGCATCATGACAGTCAGTGAGAAATACTTTTGATTGGAGGCCCTGAGGACACCAATATAACAAGTAGTTTAGGAGCACACATTCCAGGGCTAGACTCCTCGGGTTCAAAAACACTAGCTCTGTGACCTTGAACAACTTCCTCAATCTGAGTTTCATTTTGCCTACATGGAAAATAGTGATAAAGTCAGTCTCTCAGGGTGTTGTGCATTTATAAATCAGGTGTATGAAGTGCTTAGAGTATTTCTTGCCATATGGCAAGTGCTCAGTGGCTATTGCTATTCTATATTATTATTATATTCCTGAAAGATTAAAGAACTATATTCAGGTTCTCTATCAAGCCTGCCAGTGAAGCTGCTGAGACAGATTCCTGGGTTTTCTTTCTTCTCTATAAAACCTTGCAATAGATGTCTCGGTCTCTTTCCGTTGAAATCTGAAAGAGGCTCACGTAAGTTTAGAAAGAAAAAGAGAAAGCTTCACCCCAAAAATAGAGAATAAGAGGACATAAGTTGATAATACCAACATACTTTCTAAAAGATTAGATCATAAGTGATTACTAAATACAACTAGAACATGTTGGGTTTGTCACTTTGCTTTGCAGTTGACACCAAGGACAATTACCGCCGCCTTCTGCATATCCTTGAGTTTCTCTGCCAATGACAGTACTGAGCTTAATGAACCGTGGTTCTGATGGGATATGACAATTTCTTTTCTGATGTAGTTAAGTGCTTGACCATCACAGCTCACAATACTAAAACCTCCTGAAGCTTGAAAGAGATTTAGGACTAATAAATTATAGTTATTTTAATGTATTCTGACTACATTATGCTTTAGAGTCTGCAATTTTGAATTTTGAATTTGAGAATTTGATTCTCACAACATCTCTGTGAGGTAGGATAGGAAACAGGCTCAAGGGGATTAAAACTGGCTTGAGTTCATAGAGCTATTAAATAGAGGAAGTGAATTCAAACTCAGGTCTTGTGACTCCTCAGTCCCATGTTACTTTTACTAAACAATGAGTGGAAAATTTTGTAACTTAACATCCCCAGAAGTAGAACAAGCTGAACTTGAGTTGGAAGAATGATTCGAGTTAGAAATAAAAATATGTTGCACAACAGGTGGCGCACTTCACAGCCGTGGCAGGCTTTGCCAACCAGCACTCTTTACTGCTTATCCTGGATCTGGCTTCAAAATCCTCTCTGCATGGTGCTCTGGAGAACTACAACTAAAAAAATCAGAGCAAGCACATGGTTTTAAATCTTTTTCATGGGAAGAAGTTCCATGGGGCTTGTGGAAGGAAGCTGGAAGGACCCGAGGTAGAGACTGCTAATGCTTACCAACATACCCAAATCGGCCTCTTCTTCCTCAACACATTGTTCTGCCTCTGTTGCAGTTAGATGAGGCCACATGATTGAGTTCTGGCCAATGATCCATGAGTGGAAGTGGGCAAGCCTTTTCTTTCCCTATTTTCTGAGTGAATGGAGACTTTGAAGAGCTAGGGAGCAGCAGCAACAGAATGGACGAAGTTGGGCTACTGAAAGGCTGAATGGAGCAGCACCTCCCCCCTGAGCCCACCAACCTACCCCCTGCTTTCAGCCATAATTTGAGAAATGTGGGTATGTGAGGCCACTGAGATCTGGGAACTATTTGTTTAACAGTTCATCTGCACACACCAATAAAAGTTGACTTCACATGCCTATACCTTTCCTTGAATCATTTTTTAGTGTATTCTCAGAAGCAATGCTAGATTAGGTGGCCTCACACATTTCTCACATTCAAATTTTTAAAACTTCACAAAT